>NC_140284.1:19162836-19164186 GCF_964030765.1 Micromesistius poutassou | reverse complement strand
GTGTGTGCGTGTGTGTGCTTGAGTATGTGTGTGTGAGTATGTGTGTATGTGTGTGTGTGTGTGTGTGTGTGTGTGTGTGTGTGAGAGAGAGAGTGCTTGAGTGTGTGTGTGTGTGTGTGTGTGTGTGTGTGTGTGAGAGAGAGAGTGCTTGAGTGTGTGTGTGTGTGTGTGTGTGTGTGTGAGGTGTATCTCTCCCCATGCATGATCAAAGCCGGCCTGATTAAAGTTGGCCATCCGCCGGGCTGACAGCGTTCAAAAAGACGGAAATGTTTTGTAGTTTATTTTCTCTCCCTGTCTCTCTATGTCTCTATCTGTACAAAACGAAGCCTATTAACATGACCAAAATAGAAACTGTGAAGATTGAGGACTGAATTTAGTACAGCGAGAAAACCATGGCAGTGGGAACATTGGTTCAGGAGCACAGAGAGCGTTCGTTCTTCACTACTCATCCTATGCTCGGCACTTGGAAGCTAAAGTGTTTCTATTTCAATCGGCGGGTTATAATAACGGTGTATTAAGATCTGGATCTGGAGGACCAACGGCCATGAAAGAAATTGCTTATTTAAATGTTCAACACGTTGTCTGACTAGAAGATGAGCATAGCTTGACGACAAGTAGAAACAGAGCGTAGCTAAAAAAGGGAATATAATGTGACTCTGTTCACAATCTAGTCACAACAAGGCTGTTAACAAACGTTTTAGTCTGTGCATTGCATGTTGACGTTACATTGGACAAGACCCAGTATGTATGTGGGTTTATCTGGCACTCGCACATACACACACACACACACACACACACACACACACACACACACACAAACAAACACACAAACACGGTTGTGTAGCCCTCAGGATGAAGAAGTCTCATCCCATCACTATCACAAGATAGATAGTCTTCTATGTCTCACCCGCAGTTCCCTTAGTGGAAACAGATATCCAGATGGACATTGAGGCCAACAGATAGAGAACGACTGATAAAGACAGAGAAGGACTGAGAGAACCACCAATGATGTTGAATTACACTTCATAATCGCAGCATAGGATATTGTCACAGCTAAGAGAGGGAACACTCTGAGTGGAGATGTGTTGTTTTGCTGTTCGGCATTCAACGTGCTTGCTTACCCGGCCTAGCTGATGTGAGGGGGTGGACTTAAAGGGGGGCTAAGGGGACTCTATTTTGGGTCTCCTGACAACGGTGGCTTGGATACATCAGCAGTGATGAACCCATCCACTGCATGCGGCACAGAGCTCCAGCAGCCTCCCACTCCAGGGGGACTGGGGGCCGCAAAGGACAGTCTGTGTGCCAACGGACCTCTAGCAAGGTGAATGTGAGGCAAGACACTCCCAGCTG
>NC_140284.1:19100336-19157836 GCF_964030765.1 Micromesistius poutassou | reverse complement strand
ACACAAACACACACACACACACACACACACAGACACACACACACACACACACACAAACACACAAACACACACACACAGACACACACACACACACACACACACACACACACACACACAACACACACACAGCACTTCCTCATCCCTCACTACGCTCCCTGGCCGGCAGCCAGATCGGATACTCAAGAGGCAGCAGTGTAGTCTGAGAGTCTGTCTGTCGGACGTTACGTTACGGTTGCTTCTGTCAGGCTCATTGATGAAGGACCTGCTGGCTGGTTGTATGCGTTTATAGTTTCATCGGTCTAGCTTCAATCATTTTTGGTTTTGCAACGTAACGGTTAAGTGGACAAAAACAACAATAAAAATGTGGTGAACCACACACACTCGTCACCTTACTTTTTTGCTGCTGTATTCTCTACCTGACTGTATTCACTACTCTTGCACTATCCCACCCTATTATTTAAACTATAATGTACTTATATTGCACTACATGACAATCATGTTCAAACTGTACACTAACCGCTCTTTTGCACTTCTGTTTAGATCTCCAACCACATTTTGTTGTCTCTGTACTTTGAATCTGAATCTGACACGACCAAAGAGAGACGGGCTGAGGATTTGAGGTAACTCCCCAGCAGCCTTCACTCCTCTGCTCTGCACTAGCCCAAACAAGCAGTCCCACAAGAGACTTAAAAACAGCCCCAAAGACCCAGACACCGCTCAGTAGAGAAGCCAAGATGATGGACTGTGGCGGGGCTGGCAACTATTATTGTTATTTGGAAGATATTAACTCTGATATGGGAATCTTCCGAAAGAATACACGTTTTCAGAAGGGGGAAAATGAAGAAAAAAAGACAGATTGATTTGAAAGTGAATTTCACCCTTTTTGAAAGCCATTAATGGATTTGAAAAACACAATAATCAGCAGAAACACGGGCAGACGGATACCGGCACGTAAGATCGAACACAATTACAGCAGCCCATGCAGGTTGACAGCCAGTTACAGTAACAGATTCATCATAGAAATAGAATGATAATGACGGGGATGGGAGTATGCATTCTTGCTTACATGGTATACATAGGATCATCTCCCCCACCCCCATTAGCATCTTCCCAGAGGGGCTAATGAAGGGGGATGGAGCTTTCGCGTTAGCTCGCGGCTCACTGAGAATCTACCATCACCCACACCCACCACCACCGCCTCACACCCATCCAGTATCTCTCATCGCCGCCGCCGCCGCTGCTGCCTTTTACAGCCTAGCTAAGCGTTCCCGCTGCCGCTACTACCACTACTACTCCATCTCAGGCCCATCCACCTCCATGAATCCAGAGCCATTGTGTTTGAATGGATCTAAGGATGTGCAGTTGTGTATGACTGCGGGTACGAGCTCCGGTGTGTGAGTAAGGAATTCAAACAGAAGAACAGAAGGTGTTTTTTTGTGCAAAATGACAAATCTGTGTGACATGCTATGGATGGCTGCCTAGTGCCTAGGACTCTGTCCCTGACTGCCTCTTGCAATGCTGTGTTTGCTGACAAGGTTAGCCTTAGCATGAGCTATAGCCCTTAATGACACACATTGACACGTTGAAGACAAGTGAGACACGGTGATAGGTAGAGAGACACAGTGATAGACAGAGAGACAGACAGACAGACAGATGGCAGTGAGGTAGATGGATAGAACAGACTGAAGGAAGTGAGGTGGATATGGACAGGAAACAAGTGGTAGGAAACAAGTGGATGAAGCGAGAGCGACGGGGAGAGAAGCAGACGCTCCTCAGTGGGATGGAGACGCTGGAGCAGCGCCGGTCCAGATCACTGATGCTCACTGAGACGGAGGAGGAAGCATTCCTCAGGCTAGAGAGAGAGAGAGAGAGAGATAGATACATAAAGAGAGAGAGAGTGTGATAGATAGAGAGATACATAAAGAGCGAGAGAGTGTGATAGAGAGAGATACATAAAGAGAGAGAGAGTGTGATAGATAGAGAGATAGATAGAGAAAGAGAGAGAGAGAACAACTGAAAATAAACAGTTAACACCATTCTGCTAGAGATGTACATGAGAGATGCGTCTCTCTCTCTCTCTCTCTCTCTCTCTCGCTCCCCCTCCATCACTCGTCTCCCTCACGGCTTCCCCTCCTTCCCCTCTGACCAGCAGCCCATTGGAATGTGCCTACGGTGGGCATGGTGGAGCCCACCACCTCCCCACACAGCGGCAGGCTGCACCATCCACCCTACCCACGATCCACCGCTCTCAGCCAGCCTGGCAGCGCCCTGCAAACGGGAGGGACACCAAAGCACACCCCACCAACACAACACCACAAAACACACACGCACACGCACACACACACACGCACACACACACACACACACACACGCACGCACACCAACCCAAACGCGTGCCATGAGCATCCTTCGTCTCCACTCACCGCCTCAGAGTCTTCAAATCCATGCAGGTACAAGTTATCATACATGGAGGAGCCCTAGTCGTACATGGAGGAGCACTAGTCCAGGGGCGTCCAGGTGATCAGCGATGGACCGCTTTCACAGACGGAGAGAGAGAGAGAGAGCGAGGGGGCAGCCGAGGTGCTCTGTGTGGGCTCGTAGAGGCAATCAGGCAAGGGGGAACGGCAGCCCTCTCCCCTCTTCCATCCACATGAAGGTAAGACGGCAGCAAAACACAAGACCCCACACACACGGCCGACGCCAGGTGATGAGCAGGAGACCAGCAGCAGCAGCAGCAAGCAAACAAAATAAATGATACCCCAAAAAAAATTGGATGGAGCCCTGTTGTATTTCCTGGCGGCAAATTGTATATTATCTCTTAGGAAGCCTTGCGAGTATTGGTTCCCATTATACGGCAGCCCGCTTGTCTCCAGAGGCTGAACAGACCTGGCATTTTATCTGCCTTCCAAGCACACAGCACTGGAAGCCCATCCCTCCTCCCCTCCTCTCTCCAGCCCTGGCTGATGACAGAGGAGGGATGCTGCTCTCTGATTGGCTGAGCCGATGCTCCAGTCAGCAGCCTCCGCTGGCTGTGTGAATAAGACAGAGGCGATGACACAAGCAAAGAGAGCACGAGAGAGAGAGAGATAGAGGAAGGGAGAGGGAGAGGTGTTCCAATTTAATTTTCTCCTCAATTTCATTTTCAGTTACAGTTGTGTGATACTGTGTGTGTGTCTGTGTGTGTGTGTGTGCGTGTATGTGTGCATGTGTTTGTGTGCTGCGTGTGTTTGTGTGTGTGTGTGTGTGTGTGTGTGTGTGTGTGTGCATTCGTGCGTGTGTGTGCACTGCGTATGTTTCTGTGTATGCATTTCTGTGTGTGTGTGTGTGTGTGTGTGTGTGTTCATTCTGTCATACATTTCCACCACTCAGCATCCTGTCACAGGTGGGTGACTGATACATCCAGTAGGGGGCGTCACCCACTGGCCGGATGGCACAATTCACCGCTGGCTCAGTTACAACCGCCGGGGTCTGTGTGATCAGACCTTAACCCAACACACATGTGGGCCGGAACTAGAAAGGCCCATCTGCCTCACGGGCATTAGAATAGCTCCCTGCCGTTGGAGGGAACACACCATCAGATGGAGGTCTGCAATTCGTCAAGTAACCCTGGGCTGGGCCTGGTTCTATAGAACAGTGTTATTATAACTCTGGTGCTGGGCCTGGTTCTATAGAACCGTGTTATTATATACAGACAGTAGGTTGGATCACGTCCTTGAGGAGCATGCCTGAGCTCTACCTGCTTCTAAATGACTTCATGTGTCTGAATGTACTGTATGTTTTTCACAACAATGAAAAAAGGGTTTGTAGAACGAAAATAGGTGACGTTAAGGGAGTCTACAGATTCGTTATAGGACCACGTGCTAAATGGGTCCATAGAGCAGATAAAAGATTAGGTTGTTGAGAAATGAATTGCATTATTGTTGGATTGTATGAGGAAATGTTTTCCCATGCACTAGTCATATAATACACCTTAGAAGCCTTGCCTTCTATGGTGATGATCGTAACGATAAGTAAGGACAACAGCAATGGGGCAAAATAAAACAATAATCTTCTGACAAAAATAAAATCAAATAAAAATAACCAATAGGTCAAATAATGGGCCAAAATAAATAAAATAAATAGCAAATTAAGTGATATTTATTACATTACCAGTTTGTTGAAATAACGTTCACAGATAACAATTGCGGTTCCTTTTCCACAGACATCGTAGTGCAGCAGTGCCCTCTGGTGTTCAGCTTAGGTACAGGATGACCACCTGCTGTTAATGAAGGGCATCTATTGATACCGGGCCGTCTGCTCCCACACTAGCCTTTGGCAGTAGTGGGCGTGTTTCCTAAAACTCTCAGACGCTAGTCTGGCATGAAAAAAGAAAAAGAAAGAATAAGGAAAAAGCAAGAAAGCCTACTGCCTACAGAGAGCCCTACCAATGTCCTAACAGTTCCCACTTTCATGTCAGACTAAATATAAAATTAAGTCTGACATCATGAATATGAGAAAAGGGTCCTTAGGTTTGAGGTGGGCTGGCTAATACAAATTCATATGACAATTTGATGGATTCAGATCTCTCCCTTTAGTTGGCAGTTATTGACCAGGCAAGCGTGAGATAAACATCTGAACGCTACACCCAGCAACTTTACTACCCACAGTCCAACATCTGATTTGATGCAAATGATGTAATATTGAGTGCTTATATCTGAAACACCATATCCCTAAACTGGCGCTGTCAACACGTCATTCAGTGAGTGCTGCTCAGCTTTTCATCTTCTTTCATCTTCTAGCCAATCACAATCGTACTTCTAATCACGTCCTCCCGGCACGCCCAGGTGATAACCTGAAGCCTCGACCGGGGATCTGTTAACAGAGGATGAGGTCATCTTCAGGCCAGGCCTTTGTTTGTGTCCGTCTGCCAGGACAGTGGGAGAGAGAGGACAGAGAGCCTCTCTGCTCCCACCGCGCCCTGGAAGTCTCTCGTCACTTCAGTCTGTTATCCTCCTTTTCCTTTGATCGGCTTGTACTCCGGCTTTGGAAAAAGTAATGTTAATAGTACTGATCAGTAATTGTTGAATACTGGTATGGTTTTTCATTAATATTGCCGTTATGGGCATCGTGTTTTTTGTATTTATGTTATTATTGGATGTATTACACAGCGAACGGGGGTGTATAGGATGTAGGGCTGTTTTTGTAGGCTTCAGTGGTGGATTTATTCCTGAGGGCCAACATCTGCCAACCCTCCTCCCATCACTCAGAAGAAAGGTCAGGGGTCAGGGGTCATTCTGACCCATTTGGTCATTCAGTAATCAAGCGAGAGCAGCCAACATCTGTCTGCAGCTGTGGCGACACGTGGTTGAGCTACAGACCCAGCTATGCAGACCCATCTTGATTTGCTAAAAGCGTTTTTTCAGTCTCTCTTTGGTCTCTCTTCTGTCACTTTTTATGTCCGTCTGTCCATCAATCTGCATGATGAGATCGTGCATACGATTCAGCTCTGCCCTCAAGTAAAGCATAGAATACACTGAGAAATTACTTCAAATTCAAAGCTTTGTCAATGTTGTTTGTTCAGAATGTTAAGTCATGGGTTGTCTTGCCTGTAAATGTTTATGGACTGTTGCGTTGGTGAGGATTTCCCCGGACAAGTTATCCATGGTCTGAGCAGTCAGATCTGAATAAAATAAAACACATGCTTTCTCAAAGCCCTTGGGCTATCTGTCAATGTCCTCACCTGGAGAGACACACACACACACACACACACACACACATTAATGCATACAGACTCAAATTTTCTTGTCAATCTCTCTCTTGTATTTCGTTGGTTCTGACCGTGCAACAATGAGGTCATGCTGACTCTGACTTTGACGGTTTGTCAAGCTCAACCCATCCCATAATATTGATTCAATCTGCCCGGAGAAAATAAGACCTCTCTTCCTTCCACATCCCTGGTCACTACAGTAGAATATTATGAACAACATAGACTAATCAGTCATTAAGCGTTTTGAGGTCATTGGAGTAGATAGTAGTAGTAGTAGTTTAGCCATTACAGACATCTATGTGTATATATAAATAGGAGGACATTTTCTTTAATATCCAAGTTGTCCGATGTTGGCTTTTAATATCAAAGCTTTGCATCAATAATTCCCAATATCATCCTGGTGATTGATATCCTACATCAGTATTCTTATTGGTGTTTCCGTAGTGAACATAAAAGCAGTAATCCATCAGAGCGATAACATGCCTCTATGACTCATCTTAGTATTTGCAATTAACACCTCCCTGCTGCTTGTTAGCGACCTGCCAATCAACCCGGTTTTCACGGCCCCTCTCTCAGTACAGGGGCTGTTACCATGGAAATGTGAAAGTGTGCCCCCACAAGTTACTCTTTCTTTCCTTCCTCCCCTGTTCATTGAATCCTCATTAAAACCACAATTATCATTACATAAAAGTCCCCCCCCCCCCCCACTGTGCGCAGTCCACAGTCCACAGTCTCATTTCTTAATAAGCAAAGTCGACGGGGTAAACACACGCGCTGCGTGGCTGAGACACAGCGTGGTGACGGCCGCCTTTGAGCACACAGGCTCCCATCGGCTCCCACCCCAACCTGACCTCGTCTGGGTCCTGCGTGTCACACTATTAGGCTGAGTCCTTTCTGAGACTCCGGCCACACCACCTCAGTGGGACTAGTAGTAAGAACAAATAGTGTTCTTATGCATCACTAATATTACAAATAGTAATATTAGTGATGCATTTTATTGCAGTCGCTTTCCAAGGGACATGGGTACAATTAATTGTGTAACCTATGAAAGCGCACTCCCCTGCACACGAATCTTGAGTAAGGCAACCTCCACCCACCTCCCACTGGCCTAACACTCCACCCCACCACACAATGGACTGCCCCACATTATACGGAGAGTAGGAAGCCTGTTAGGATGCAAATTATTGATGCCATATAATCTAGTTCTTGACAGCAGACTGTTGAAGGAATAATGTATCATGCCTTAAAACCACAGCTCTCACACACACATGAGCACGCACACACACACACACACACACACACACACACACACACACACACACACACACACACACACACACACACACACTTATAGACACAACAGACATCATACGTGTTGAACCACAAACAGCCTTGGCTTCATTTTGTCTGTTGTGACATTAAAACCACAGTGTGTGTTAAAATGTGCTTCTAGTCACCCATCACGTGGGGGTTGTGTTGGTGGTGGTGGTAATGAGAGAGAGGGTGGGGGAGGGGGGTGTGACAAAGGACAATGAGAGGAGAGAGAGAGCGAGAGAGAGCGTAAGATGGAGGGGACACTAGTTAAGGGCAGAAGGTAGGCGATAACAGGAGCTCCCGTGGTGGCATGGCGACAGTTCCCTTGGTAACTTTGTGAGCGTTCAAGCGAGTCTCACACAAGAGGCTAATCCCCGCTACAGAAGAGACACTCCATCCACAGGAAGGAAACCCATTTGAAGTGCTATCGCACAGAGGCAAGGGGGGTGTGTGCGCATATGTGCGGAAGTGCGTGCCTGCGTCTGTGTGTGTATGTGCGAGCATGTGTGTGTACATGTGCGCCTGTGTGTTCTCGGTCATGTATGTGTGTGTGCTCGTGCATGTGTGTGCATGCGTGTGTGTGTGTGTGTGTGTGTGTATGCATGTGTATGTGTGTGTGTGTGTGTGTGTGCCCGTACATGTGTATGTGTGTGCATGTGTGTGTACATGCTCATGTATGTGCGTGTGTGCTCGTGAGCGTGCTCGTGTGCGCGCGTGTTGACAGAGATGGAGGGGGTCCTATTAGGCATATTGTGCCTGCGCTATTCTAACCCCTCAGATATGAATTATACATGAGCTGGCGGTGGGCTTCATAAGCAGCAGGGCCGCGCTGTACAAGCAATGGTCAAAAGAATCCATGCTATAGTACACCGTTTAGTTTGTTTTACAGGGCGTTCTTAACAACCGGGTAAATCAGGGTTTAGAAATTCACCTTGAATGACCCTCTCTGATGATAAGGGAAGGGGAATCATTGAAGATAACGCTAAACTTGTACACTCAACCGTCTGTCCTCCAGTGATAACAAATGTAATATAAGCCTAATGTTTTTTCACCGGCAAATCCAGCTCCAGGCTTTTTGCTCTAAGCGTTAGAGAGGAAGCTACATCTCCATGTGGTTTTATAACCCTTCCTTAACCCTAATCCTGAAATATGCCCTTAAAGAATAAACGGTAGATTGATTCTTACTACACTTCTCTCCCTCCAACCGGGGCCACGGTACCTTCTAGCATCGCGGCACCAAGGTCATGTCCTCTTCGGTTTTTTGTCTTCGTGTCCTCCTTCAGTTTTAATTCACAAAACCCAAATCCCTGCTTAATCCTCCAACACCACCACCACCACCAGCCCCTTTCTCCAGTTCTCTTGACCTCTTTGTCGCCTCCGTCGGTCTGGCTCATCAGCGTTCAGTCTAAGCGGGAGGGCGAGGGAACGGGGCGAACGCATGGGAGTGTCTCAAGATGGCTGCCGGCGGCGGCGCAGGTATCTCACCTGTCTGAGGATGAAGCTGGTGGAGGTGGTGCTGCCGTCGGACCTCTTCAGACGGCTCCGTCGGGAGTAGGTCCCCCGGTTCGCCTGACGGAGGAAAACAGAATCACACACCCCAGTCAACGAACGCTGCTCTCTGAACGCTAGAGAGGGAGTCACACAGGAACAGGAAAGATACCGTTGTTTTCGTGATCTGGGACGGGGTTGACGTTGAGGTTCTCCCTCATTAATCATGTGCCAGTAGGCCTACGCAGTGTCTACGCACACTTCCTGTGGTTACACCCTTGCAGCCCGGCAGTAGATGAGGGATGGAGGAGGCTCTCTCCCAGTACGCCTGTGGTCCACTGAGATGACCTCGTTATAATAAGTCGATCTGTTTGAACAGCGATGAAGTGCAGTGGCGTGACCGCATGTCCTGCTGTGACTGGAATAAATCCCTCCGAGGATTAGAGGGTCTTTCTGGATCCATTTTTACACGCATGTGCCTATTTGGTGTATTGTGTGTAGAACTGTATTGTGATAGGGAACACATTTATTTTTCTTATTTTTTAAGGGTGCATAGCCTATTGTAGATGAGTAGAAGATGGTTGAGTCACACAAAGTTCGTTTGCAAAAAAATCTCTTGCCATCACTCGTCTTGGTCTGGCAAAAAACGATCTAGAAATGTTCGGTAAACAACGCTGTAACTGCATTATTGACTGAGTTACAACAATCGTTATATGGATTTATTTTGTGCAGGGAACTCACTCGGAATCATTCAAATATGGTCTATTTAAAAACGAGTAGTTCCATCTAAGGCGTTAAATAATTGAGCAGCCCATTTCGTTTCTATCAAATTGTGTAGACCGGGCGGCCCGTTGATTAATTACATCTAATAGGGTCATTAGGAACGGGCCACCAAAATCCATCCAGTCTTTTCCAATAATGTTTTCCTTGTGTAAATATGCAGTATAATCCCCGTTTCAAGCAAAATGAGAAACAACAACACGAATAAGGCATGGTTCAAAAAACTATAAACTTGTAGGTCAATGTCAAGCAGAGAATAACATTGACACCATTGTTTAATGTTATGTCATTCACATTATACAGTATGTTGTTATCTGTTATGCTTTGGCAATGTGAAAAACAAATGTTCCTTTCAAACCAATAAAGCAATTGAATTTAACTTAAATTGTCACATTTGCTCATTTCATCCGTACAGCGTTTCGCACCTGGAAGACGGGTTTCTGGGGTCCCTCGGCGATGCCCTGACGGGTGTAGATGTGACGGGACATCTCGGCCAATTCATCGGTCCAAGGGGGCGGCTGCCGCTCCGTCCCGGTCCACTGGAACTGCTGCTGCTGCCCCTGCGGCGGACAGTGGACTGTTTGCTCCAGCTTGGCAGCGGGGGATGCTTCACTTGTCTTCTGCAGAGAGATCTACTGTACACCGTGACCGTGGCTGGGAGCTCTCCCCGCGGTCGCTCTGCAGAGGTCTGGGATGTTGCGTTATGATTTGAAACGGGACAGCGGCAGCACTTCTACCGACGAGCGCAGCGCTGACTGTACGGTTTGTGACGTGCAGGTCACCCGCCGCGAGCGACACAGCTGTCGTGCACGCGCTCCGAACTCGCTCCCGCTCGGCTGTATTGACGGACGCGGTCTCCCCTCACTGCGCCAGCACGACCCAGTCGTTTTGTGTTGGACCTTTCTTGGCATTTGCGCAGCTTTTCATGAGCCGTGGCATGCAGATGTGGCTAAACAATCTCTTTAAAAGAAATGCATGGCCTACATTAGTATAGCTAATATGCGATTACCAGGCACACTACTACTACTTGTATTATAATACTATAGAATATTTATATATTTATCTGGGCCTAGGGGATATCAGTCTATTTTAAACTCTGACAGTTTATTCAGCAAATGCCCTCCAAAGGTAGCAGCATATTTACTATCTCAACAGGCCCGTGTTGTTCGTCCTGGTCTGATTGATCGGCCTGTGACGTGTTTCCAGTGAGTGAAGGGTCATGAATAAACCATCCCCGGTCTCCAGGGCAACGCGGGGAGCAGGTGAGCCGACCAAAGTGGTCGCGTGGCGGGCAGCCTCCCAGCAGGTGGGGACAGAGAAGTGGGAAGACGTAACCGGAAGCTTTATTTCAAAAATAATAATAATACCGGAAATGGATCCAAACCATAATTGAGTTCTGATTCAATTAACGGTTTTTTAAGAGGTGTGCCTAACCTGTAAATCAATGTCTTTCTTCATTCGATCATGATGCAAGTACTGAACAGGTTTGAGTCTCTGCAGTTATACCAACGACTCACACAATCCAATCCAGTTTTACTGTTAAAATCCACACAAACAAAACCTTGTATATTATAAATTATGCTCACGTGTGAAGCTTGACATCCTTTATTAACCACGTGTTTAAGGCTAATGTAATTTATACCAAAATACAAAAGAGGGCCACACAGACCTATTTGAACACAGGTCTTTTTTTATATTTCAAAGATGTTTAGTTTGCTGTGTTACAAAAGGTTCTTTAAACATTATGGATAATGAATTTTCTTGCCCCGAATATATTAAATATAGGCATCTACAACTCTAGATATACAGCAGCTTCCTATACAGAAGTAATTTTTCCAAAAAGGTTTTTGTGTGTGTGTCTGTGATGTTCTGATTTCTACATAAAACAAGGCATCCAGTGGTACATAAATGTTGTTTACAAAGTTAAGGTGCAATGCTGATGTGGAGAAACCCAGATATCTTACAACTAATATACAACGCTTTTAACATCAGGCAAGTCAAGAAATGTGGACCCAGCACAAAAAAAATTAAGAAAACGGTAAATCTTAAGATTTCAACTACACAGACGTCATGAACCTCAAGCAATTTTATACTAAAGTTAGTATTATGCAAATTGTTTGCACTATGCCTGGCAATCACAAAGAGAGAGAGACAAAGATAACTATAGTACATTCTCAAAATAACTGCCTATAATGTACCAGTAGATAAACAAATTAAAATACAAGGGGATGTCATTTACAAGAGTTAATATGAATGGAACAGACGCGAAGCAATACAATAGCTTGCATAATAAACTCGTATAATAAACAAACGACGGGAAAACCAGAACCAAACTTCATGAACTCAGAATGGTTGCACTGAATGTGACAGAAACCCAATGTTATAAAGATGGCAAGCAGGATTGGACTTAATCATCATAAATAGACTTCTAACTTGGAAACACATACGCAGGAGGGTTAAAGAGGCATTATCTCAACGACTTCATTATCACGATGATTCAGGGACTAGAAGGCGGTTTAGGCCCAAACCAATCGGTCATTAAAAAAAAAAAAAAATGCACCAGTGTTCGGGATGAGTTTCCCTCACGGCACACACGGATATATAAATAAAATTGTGAGGAAGAGAGAGATAAGTAAAGGACTCTTCCATGTCCATTGAGCAACTGAAAAATGGTGGTTCACAAGCCAAGAGTGAAATTAGTTCACGACATGTATGTTACATCATTCAGAACCTGAACAGCTAAATTGACAAACGTTTGTGAATTAAAGCTTTTAAATAGTAACCAAACCAATCTACCTCTACCAATCTTCCGCCAGAAATGCTCCCTGCAGTACCGATGTTTCACCAGAGAGGGTGCTGCTGCTGCTGCTGTTCCCCAGGTATTCATTTCAGGGTTTGGATACTCTTGTTGTACACTTTGGATAAGTGTACAACCTGGATGCGCTGGCACCCTCTCAAAAACACACTTTAATCGAATTGGAGTCAACAAAGTGCTCTCAAAAGCAAAAACATCTCCTCCTCTTTGGGCAGATAATAAGTGAAACATGAATCCTGACTGAAGGGACTAAAGTAGGCGTCTTCCTCCTGACCAAAGACGAACCGATTCACAGGTGCAGAGGTCCATTCCTAGAAGGGTGTGCTGCGTGAGGAGGGTCGTTCCCTCGCTCTCTTGGCTCTCTGCCGACAGGTAAAGGGACACACATGGAAGCAGCGCGGTACTTTGGACCATAAAACCACCGCCGCTCCGCCGCCAAGAGGATGGGGGCGGGGTCCCATTACAGATTCTAGAAACATTGTAGAGCCGGGTAACCGCACGCCGCCATCACCACCACCACCACCACCACCACCACCACCACCACCAGCAGCAGGAAGGATTAGTGCAGCGATGAAGCAGAGTTGGGAGAAGGGAGCAGACCTGCACGGTGTCCGGATTCATCCGGAGACGCAACGATCGAACAGAAAACTAACTTTAAAAGAACCGCTTGAACTCTTTATGAGACAGTCCAAATTTAAAAAAAAACTCACTCCGAGTGATTGAAACGTTTGATATACACACATATATATATACATATATATATATATGTATATTTGGGTCAGGTGATCTCTGAAGGCAGGTGAGGCTTTACAGGAGCGGCTGCTGGTAGAACGCCGGCTGCTGCTGCTGCTGCTGGGCTTGGTGGGAGGGAGCCGTCATTGGATAGGAGCCTGGAGGCATGTTGGCGTTGGCGTTCTGATAGGCTGACATGTCCATGGCCCCGCCCATCTGGGCCATGTAGGGCGCTCCGGCGGCGTGGCTCATGTAGGGAGCGTTCACAGCGCTGCTGTGAAGAGGATGAATCCACAGTGAGCCCAAAGTAAGACTGACCAACTGCTCTGTTCTTTGGGGAGACTAGTAAAGCATTTTGTCTCAAAGCAATACCCATGAAACCAAAAAATACAAAAAATTCCGAAATCTATAATAAAATCATTAAAAGCCATCTCAATAAAATAAACAACCTTGATGCATATCAAAGTCAATGCAAGGTCATTCACTGTACTGGACAGTTTGAGCTGAAAAGGTGAACCTCCTACCTCATGTAGGGGGGCTGCCCGTGCTGCGTGTTGGGGGGCATGGAGTGCAGAGGTCCGGGCTGGTCGCTGGGCAGGCTGTAGCCCTGGGGGGGCGGCGGACCCTGAGGGACCCCGGGAGCCATGTAGGGGACCCCTGCCTGGCCCGGGTAACCCTACACACCCCGGGAGAGGAGCAGGGCGTTAACTTCTTACACCACTATTCTTAAATGGAGTTTCTTCAGTGCGAGGAGGGGGGCAGACTGCATAATGCGACAATTCAACAGAACAGCGACGCGACGCGTGAGAGTGAAGGTAACCCTAATGAAACAACAGAGACCACGCCATCTGTGAGGAGCCGGCGTTCTCCAGTCTCTCTGTGTGGAACCGAAGCCCTTCGGTTTCGCAGCGCTAGGGAAAAAACTGAAAATAGGTTGTTGTGAAGGGTAAATGAATCAGGGAGCAGCAGCGCACTGGGCGCAGTGGGACTGTCGGCCTACGTCTCTGGGGAGACTCAATGACGTCATCGCCGGGCAAAACAGCACCGCCAACACAATCCACCGACTCGACCCAAGGGGAGGGGAGGGAGAGATAGCACACAAAGGAAAGAGAGAGAGGAAGAGGAATGGGGTTAGGGTAGGCTAGTCATTTGCGTGAGGAAAGATGGGGAGGGGGGGGAAGGGGCAGACGGTAAACTTTAGTGTCCCCAACACTTTGGGTATTAGCGCACACAAAACAAAGGCTTTAATCAAAGGCCGGGTCAACAGGTCTTAAGGGACGAAAAAGGGAATAATTATCGACCTCAGTAACACGGCCGACTGCTGGTAGAACCTGTGGGTGACTGAGAAAGTGCCCGTCCAGCCTCCATGTTTTGTTGTGTTTATCTAATCATACATTGATAATGTATGATTATGTGATTATGATAATGTATGACTACCCTGGCATTGAGGCCAGGGTAGAATGTCCTTATAAAATAAGGACCTGCGGAAAAAGTATAAGAGTGCAAATCTTGGGGGGGGGGTGAGAGGTCATTTGGATGTGGGTGCTAAGACGTGTTTCTGTCCCACCTGCATGGCCATGGCGGGGGCCTGGGCGGGGTAGCCGGCCTGGGCCTGCATCTTGCTGTAGGTGGAGTAGAAGGGGGCCTCGTTCATCAGTGTGTTGTACAGCTCCAGAGCCTCCAGCACCTTCACGTTCAGCTCCGACAGCTCCGAGTGCTTTCTGCGGAGAGAGCAAAAATAGAACGAGTGTTTCGTTTTTCTTTTTTTGCCGGCTTTTCTTTAGTTCATAAAGACTACGCCACTTTTACCAGACAGTTAAAATAAACCAGTTTGGACCTTGGAGCCAATATCAGAAGACCGGGAGAGATTATTTCTGTTAGGACTTTAAAAAAAAAATAAAGGCTCTGGACATAACCGTTGAATTGTAGTGTACTTTCAATGTGTGAGATTATGTGTTCTCCGGTCTTCGTGAACCAATTTCATTCACCGATACGGTGCCTAAAAAAAAAAAAAGGGCTCTCCTATTTCATTCAGAAATAATGGAGCGTGGAGCTTGGAGCTTATGCTTTCATCGTGTAAGGTTTGTGATCCAATGCAGCAAAGTAAAGAAAAACACCAAAATAAATACAGACCAAGACCACATCACTGAAATGAACGTTTCTGTACAGCAGACGGGAGGGAGAGGGAGTCACGCTCACACACGGTCTAAGGGACAACACACCCCTCTGTGGGGCAGCTAAGGAGCCACAGATACCTGTCGATCTCTTCCAGCTGATCGTCGATCATTGGGTTCATCTGCTCGCACGCCCCTGTGGAAAAAAGATAAGAGGAATTAAATCATAAAACGGGGCATGAATGGGATAGAGAAGTGGGGCACAGAGCAGCTCCTCCTACCCTCGAGCTGGACCAGCTCACTGCCGTCAGGGGAGCCATCGGCCGGGTCGGTGTTCTGCAGCAGGGACAGGGTCTGGTCCATCTTACCCTGGAGAGAGAGAGAGAGAGAGACCCAAAGAGAGAGTGAGAGAGAGACCCGGAGAGAGAGAGAGACCCAAAGAGAGAGTGAGAGAGAGACCCGGAGAGAGAGAGAGAGAGACCCAAAGAGAGAGAGAGAGAGAGAGAGAGAGAGACCCAAAGAGAGAGTGAGAGAGAGACCCGGAGAGAGAGAGAGAGAGACCCAAAGAGAGAGAGAGAGAGAGAGAGAGAGAGACCCAAAGAGAGAGTGAGAGAGAGACCCAAAGAGAGAGAGAGAGAGAGAGAGAGAGAGAGAGAGAGAGAGACCCAAAGAGAGAGTGAGAGAGAGACCCAAAGAGAGAGAGAGAGAGAGAGAGAGAGAGAGAGAGAGAGACCCAAAGAGAGAGTGAGAGAGAGACCCAAAGAGAGAGAGAGAGAGAGAGAGAGAGAGAGAGAGAGAGAGAGAGACCCAAAGAGAGAGTGAGAGAGAGACCCAAAGAGAGAGAGAGAGAGAGACCCAAAGAGAGAGTGAGAGAGAGAGACCCAAAGAGAGAGAGAGAGAGAGACCCAAAGAGAGAGAGAGAGAGACCCAAAGAGAGAGAGAGAGAGAGACCCAAAGAGAGAGAGAGAGAGAGACCCAAAGAGAGAGAGAGAGAGAGAGAGAGAGAGAGAGAGAGAGAGAGAGAGAGAGAGAGAGAGAGAGAGAGAGAGAGAGAGAGAGAGAGACCCAAAGAGAGAGTGAGAGACCCAAAGAGAGAGAGAGAGAGAGACCCAAAGAGAGAGAGAGAGAGAGAGACCCAAGAGAGAGAGAGAGAGAGAGAGAGACCCAAAGAGAGAGAGAGAGAGAGACCCAAAGAGAGAGAGAGAGAGAGAGACCCAAAGAGAGAGAGACCCGGAGAGAGAGAGAGAGAGAGACCAAGAGGGAGGGACAAAAAGAGAACGGGAGACAGAGAGAGAGAGAAAGAAAAGAAAGAAGGACCAGGAGAAAGCGAGAGACACAGTCAGATCGGCCAAGACAAAGTGAGAATGATAGAGAGAGAGAGCGAGAGACCGAGAGAGAGAGTGAAAGAGAGAGAAAGCCCCAAAGCCATAATAAACAAATGGCCTCAGAAAACCGTTGTGACGGTAATGGCTTTGTTGTTCAGGATCATTAGCGCCGCACTGTGAACGACTGGAGTACGGCCGGAGCGTGATGCTTAGCAGCAAATTAACCAAGGGAAGCTTTTTAAAACTCAGGGATAGTGAAATCCAAGCCTCTGGGCCGGGCGGCGCCAGGCCCCTGCGGGGCCCCCGAGGGCCGGCTACCTCGTCGATGAACACCGGCTCGGGCTCCACTCGGGCCTCCAGGCTGCTCTCCTCGGGGCTGGCGGCCTTCTCCACGTACACCACTGCAGAGGGGACAGGGGGGGCTGGGTGAGCGGCACTAATCTGTCCTAGTTCGAGGGCCACCGCTGCGTTGGGCTCGCTTCCCCGCGGCCGAAAGGAGGACGGCTCCGGAGAAGACCTACCGGGCTCCGGCTCCGCGTTCAGGTTGTTGGTGACAAAGTTGGAGGGAAAGAGTCCCATCCCTCTGTGGTTCTCCCCCTTCCACCAGTTGGGGTCGCTAGGGGGCACATCCAGTCACGACACAGAGAGAAAAGAGATGTTATCTCTTACATGAATACATCGTTTCCACCGGCTCCATCTAGTGATTTCCCCTTTTCTCAAACTGAAAGTGGGTCAGCAAAACAAAGGGCAAAAACTCATCGCTGAAATCCCCTGCAGACCCTCCTCATTCTAACCCAGCCATGTGGGTCTGTAGTCCTACGTGGCCCTCCTCATTCTGACCCAGCCATGTGGGTCTGTAGTCCTACGTGGCCCTCCTCATTCTAACCCAGCCATGTGGGTCTGTAGTCCTACGTGGCCCTCCTCATTCTAACCCAGCCATGTGGGTCTATAGTCCTACGTGGCCCTCCTCATTCTGACCCAGCCATGTGGGTCTGTAGTCTGGTCCCCCGTCCTCCCAGGGTCGTGAGGCGGTGGGGGGCACAGGGCGGGGCGCGGCCCCTACCTGTCGTCCAGCACCAGGATGAGCTCGCCGGTGATGAAGGTCAGCTCGTTGTCCTCGGCCGCCTCAAAGTCGTAGAGCGCGCGCACCTTCCGGACCTCCCGCGGGGCGACGCCGTTGGGGGCGCCGGGGAGGGAGGAGTCGACCGCCAGGGGCCGGGCGTCGGCCTTCTGCTCCTGCAGCGAGAGCTCGATGGCTGAAAGGTGAGCGGAGGAGGTGACCCAGGGAGTGGGAGCATGGGTTTAATAATTTAATGCATTTAGAATTTAATTTAAATTGTAAAGACACATTTGCAAAAGTGGCAACATTTAATTTTCTTTGCCTCTTAAATATTTTTCTTAATTTAAGTCTTGAATGCTGTTGATCCCATTTGTAGTACAGGAGGAAGATATCATGGCTTTACAAGAGATTGGTAAACACTTTATCTTCTATTCAATATTTCGCATTTCCCTCACAGTATTGATAAGTTTAATCTTATCTGACCTACAATGTACAGCTTTAGTTTACACAAAGACCAAAGTGAGGAACGACATACACGCCTGCCCATCCATGACCATTGCCTGCTTATTACATTTCACATGTGCAACATCATAGCTGCTAGACCGTGGTTTTAACCTGATCTGTTTAATGAAACGTAGAGGGTCTGCTGCTACAGCTAACAGTGCAGCCTTACCTTTAGCCAGGTCGTCATCATCACACGGTTTGCTCACTGCAGGTGTGTTGACCTTTGCACTGGACCCCTGTTGAGAAGGCCGACCAATAGGAGGTGTAGAGAGGATTAAGATAAGCAGGTGAGTTACACACTGGTAGTGAATGCCATGCCCCCCATAGTGGATGCTATGATGTGGTCACCAGAGAGAGGCTGCAGGTTGTATGTGCTTAAGCAGCCTTTTGACTGTGTGTGTGTGTGTGTGTGTGTGTGTGTGTGTGTGTGTGTGTGTGTGTGTGTGTGTGTGTGTGTATATATATATATATATATATATAAATAAAATGACTTGAGGGATGATTTGAAAGAATTGAGGAGAAAACTTGTTTCTTGTGACATTTGTAAGGGCTGAATTATTTCGGTCCTCAAACCTAGTCAGTTTTGTTAGATTTGCATATTTTGTTGAGGATAATAATGGCCATACCACAACAGACAATGGCCATTTTTAACCCCTTTTTTGTAACCCTAACAGGTTTACAATAATATTCCCGTCAATGATTACAAATGTGTGTCTAATCTTTCAAAAGCTCCCACCTAAATAAATAACTAGTTATGACAACGTTCAACACGACAGAAACAGTAACAGCGGATGTAGTTCAGTCTCTGTAAAACATGAGCAGTCGTTGACTTAACACACAAACACACAAACACAATGTGTTACACAACACTGAGTGACAGAGATATGAAACGGAGGCCAGAGAGTGACAACATCTCTGCTAGTTGGCCATCGACAGAGGCCATCCTGTTCTCTCTACAGAGACGTCTTATAGAGACGTATGCCTGGAACCATGCGGGAAAATACAAGATATTCCAGTGAGGCTCTTCCTTGAAAAGAGAGATTTCTGGAGTCCCATAACTTTATGGACAACGGGCACATTACACTGAGACAGTTTGACATCTGCGGCTGGTGGTCAGGATGACACAACATCAAGTGTATGGAGGATATAAGAGCGGCTGACTGGCTGATAAATGAACACAAACACCAGCAGACGTCAGGATGCTTCTACAATATCCACCCCTTGGACACTGAGAACCTTCTTAGCAATCCAGGAAATGGATTGCTAAGAATTGCAAGATGAATGTGTGGGAATTCCCTCCTGTGGTTCCAGGCACGTGTGTGCGTGAGAGAGAGAGAGAGAGAGAGAGAGAGAGAGAGAGAGAGAGAGAGAGAGAGAGAGAGAGAGAGAGAGAGAGAGAGAGAGAGAGAGAGAGAGAGAGAGAGAGAGAGAGAGAGAGAGAGAGAGAGAGAGTGTGTGTGTGTGTGTGTGTGTGTGAGAGTGTGTGTGTGAGTGAGTGAGAGTGAGTGAGTGAGTGAGTGAGTGAGTGAGTGAGTGAGTGAGTGAGTGAGTGAGTGAGTGAGTGAGTGAGTGAGTGAGTGAGTGAGTGAGTGAGTGAGTGAGTGTGTGTGTGTGTGCGTGTGTGTGAGAGTGCGTGCGTGTGTGCGAGTGCGTACCTGTGAGCCTGCAGCAGGGAAGCCCACCCCGTCCTCCTTCAGGGTCTTTATGGTGGCGCTCATGAGGCTGAGCTGGGGATCCTTCTGGAAGGCCTCAGCCCATTCTGTCATCAGAGCCTTGAGCTTCTCGCACACCTTTGGGTTAGCCTGCAGATAAGTCCGGAAAAGCACTTTTGAGTTTCTTTGTTTTTTCTTTATTTTGTTGGTATATGAATCTTTTGTTATTTTTCATTAAAATACTTCCATACCCTACTCAGCACATTCCGTGCTTCGCTGGTGAATTCTCTTGAGCAGATTTCTAAGTGGAATATTTTTCCACTATTTGCCACGCAGGCCCCCAGCAACTGCAAAAATAAATAAATATATACACACACACACACACACACACACACACACATACACACACACACACACACACACACTCCAATCGGTTACTTGACCGTGGATCAGCAATTGTTAACTGCATTTGAATGTAGTCGGGTTGTTGCATTATAAGGATATTAGGTGTTTGATTGCATTGATCGTTTTCAGTTAATGACACTAATGGTGTAACAGAAAATGTGACAAACTAAAAGAGCACATGACCCAGTGCCTATCCTACTAGACCTAGTGTGTCACATGCTGCCAACTCACTGTGAGTCACACCGAATACCTGACAGTCTAAAGAAAAATGTTGAAACTGAATATGACAAAGTCTGTATGGATCAACAGGAATACAATGACAATAGCAATCACAACAGGGTTTTAGCAGTTTATGATTGCTTGGCCACAACAAGGTTCATTGACCATGTCTGAAGGATATGGTATGAAAACGTCAGCATGTACTTTAAACACATCAAACTCACCGTGAGAGCCTGCATGGCAACATGAGGCACCTTGTGGTTGACTCTTTTCATAATCGCTCTGAGGCAGTCTTTTGCGCTGAAAAAGATGACAAACAACATGAAATAGAGGCCCTTTTTTAACCCCATAAATTAAACAAACCATCTGGACTTTTTGGCAGGGACAGCAGTGGAACGTTTGGTGGTTGCGAGCAAACAAGGCTGTTGTTATTAAAAAGGGAGTGCTATGTCACAGCTTACCCATTGGGTGTCGTTCCAACCCTATCGCATATGTCCATGATGACAGCCCAGTCATCTGCTGTGTTGTTTTCATGCGTTGCCTTTTCTGTAAATTAATCCCACAGGGGAAACATATGGGCAGTTATTGAGACGTATTGATTGACTATGCCAGTGTTTACGAAATGTAGTACATATAATTGACTGATAATGTAAATGAGCATAATGTCTTTCAGCTTGATCTCCAAGAGCACATATTCAGACGTTGATTTAGAAATATTTAACCCCATATATAATATACTAAATGGTCTAGTTTATGATGAAAACGAAACATGTTGCTAAAATGAGTAAAAGCGCAACTGGGCATACAATGGCATCATGGGTTGACGATTTTAAGAGACAACGGACGTCACTGACCGACCATTATTTGCATAATTACAAGTAGACTTTTTTCGAATGCAAACCATAATGTAATTACTGGAAGAGATAACCGGTGAAATGTTACACGGTGAACTAAGGTAGGGAATAGGGGACAATCTGATGGCTGGAAGGCCACACCTCACTAATAAAATTAAGTGTACTAGGTTACTACAGCGTACTATATAGTACAATGGCTGTCTACCCTACACGTTATGTTACGTGAATAACGTGTTCATAACCATGAAGCTGTACCCTCGTCCCTGACAGCAGGACCTCCACATGAGGTTTGTTGTGTTCACCAGTAAAAGATGTGTCGTTGTCAAACTGTGTGTTTGTAAGTTGTTGGTAAAGCGTCCCGATGTGTAAGTATTAACCAGACGTTGAACCGAGCGACACACGTATCAGGCTGGACCCACCAGTAACAACACGTCGTGTTGTGTTGTTGTGTTGTTGTGTTGCTGTGTTGTGTTGTTGTGTTGCTGTGTTGTGTTGCTGTGTTGTGTTGCTGTGTTGTGTTGTGTTGTCGTGTTGTTGCTGTGTTGTGTTGTCGTGTTGTTGTGTTGTTGTGTTGCGTTGCTGTGGTGTCGTGTTGTTGTTGTGTTGTGTTGTTGTGGTCACGGTGTCACGATGTGAGTGGTCAGAGGCATGCTAACTCGGGAGCTAGCTGGACCTCGGCCCTCCGCTACGGAAACCCCGAAGAGTCGAGAGATGGATCACTTACCGACATCTTGGTCGAACGGGTTTTGGGCGAACAGCGGCATGTCGACGACACGGAGCGAGGAGACTTAGAGTCTGAAGTAGAGGCTGGACTGCGAGGCGACGTCCTCCCGATCCATCCACCGACCAGTTGCTCTTCCGTAAGTAAGCTCCCAGACCGCCTGACGACAAATGGACCACTGTGAACATAAATATAATAACATAAACACACCGAGATAACACACGTAACGTTTACGTAGTACATCACATTCAAGATCAACATAATCCATCCGTTTTACATTTTATACGTAATAGTACTCACCTCAATTAAAGTTCGGCGCAGTGCCCACGTCTACGTGTGATAAATATAGTAGCGCTCTCTAGCGGCCAACGCGTTGAACTGCACCCACAGAGGCGTCAGTGTTGATATTTTCTAATGATATTTACTGAGAATCTGTGCGTTTCATCAGCAGGGATTTCAACTTAAGGTTATTTAGTTCAACATTACATTGTTTATTTACCGAAGATTTCTAAACCAAATATTTCACATGTATTTCCATTTGCAAGTAGGACAACTCTATAATTTGACTCAAATACTTATTTTGTGTCGTTACACTACTTTTGTTAATAGTTAATAATAGTTGTATAGTGTACAATGCACAAGATCAGAAAGCAACCAACAACTGTGTCATCAATACATATCTATATTTTATTTAAAGGTTAGTGTAACTACCTTGGATTTGTATGGATAGATAGACATACTAAATTGTAGCCTATGTATTGTAAGATTAAAATGTATTGCAAGTATTTAAAATATTAACAAAATAACAGGGGTATCTTCACCTCTACGTCAGTCATTCATAGTCAGCTACTATTTTCCCATGACTGGTAATAATCAATACAAATAATATAATTGATGAATAACAATAATAATCAAAACATTGAACGCCTCAATATCTTTTTGTTGACTGTTGCGCCTCCATAAGAAGGGGCGAGTCCACTAGGGGGCGCCCGTCACGGAGATTTCCCCATTTCGTCTCAGGCCTTGTGTCTCTCATTTCCTGGTCTTGAAACGACACAGGATCCGTGACAGAACTGTGGGGATCAGACGTTGCGATCATGTCGGCACCTGCCACGGGACCCAGCAAAACGATCCACGGTGATGCTGCACCCAAGAAAAAGAGGGGACCGGGTGCGCTGGCCACGGCGTACCTCGTCATCTACAACGTTGTAATGACAGCAGGGTAGGTGGCCGGTTAGTGTCTGCTGTGCTGCTTAACTGTAATGCCTGTGTACGCTTTGCATTGAGCTGAGTAATAGCCTGTAGCGGAATGAATGGTGGCGGTGGTACTGGTAAATCTCTCGCCTGCTGTCAAATCTAATGGTGCCAGATTTGCATGTTCATCTGTACGACTTTTACTGTGAAATGTGCATAGATAGTAACTAAGGATGAACATGTGGTATTGCGAACTTCAAGGATGTCATGTAGACCCACGGCCTACACCGTGGTAGATGCATCGTATTCTCGACAAAAAGGCTTTAGATTAGACTTAAAGTCTCTTTTTCAATAAAAGGACAAAAACAAGGCAAGCCTCTGACTATTTAACATGCAGGATGTGGCGTATTTGCAGTATTTGGACCATTGCGAAACATTTGGGTCGCTGTTGTTTGGTGACTTTCGCAACCAGTTGGGTCACATTGTGTCGCTTCTTTCGGGAGACATTGCGCATGCATTGGAAGTGTGCAGAGGCATTGGAAGACGGGGTTTCCATTTAAATAGTTGTTGCATGTGAGACTTTACCGAGAGGGCAGGCTTGAATTCCTGTTCCGCTGCCCCCCATGCATTAACCAACACCCAGTATCACTTGGAAAACTGGTTTCACTGACGTTTGAACGTGTTGTTTGCATTTGTTTTTTATGTTAATTTATTTCTCTTTGATAAATCCATTACCAATCATTAATATAATATATTAACAAGTATTAACACACAATATATACTATAACGTATTTATATGATCCTATTCATAAAGTAATGGTGTGTGTGTGTGTTTTCTCCACCTCTAGGTGGCTGGTGATTGCTGTGGGCCTGGTCCGAGCCTACCTGGCCAGAGGCAGCTACCATGGCCTCTACTATTCCATAGAGAAGCCACTGAAGTTCTTCCAGACGGGGGCTGTTCTGGAGGTAATAACAGCCTCCTCCTCCTCCCAGTCACTGGGTCAAAGTGTATCAAACCGTTGAAGTAAACTGACCTTGTCCTTATCTGGCTCTGGTATGCACAGTATAGTGGACCGCTATTCGAGCCATATAGTTATGGCTAGACTCTGGTAACCGTTGTACTTCTTTGGAAGTATTAACCAGTGGACCACTGTATTACTTTGTCATACACTTATACATTAACACACACTTGCGTGCATTGCAGAGGGTGTGTCTAATGGACAGTATCCAGACAACACATATAAGAGGAGTATCTAGTTTAGCATAGAACTCCATTATTTCCATTCACCCTCCGATTTCTATTTGCTTAATGAACATTCTGGGATTTGGCATAGCGTGGAAAATTTTATGGAAATGTTCTATTAATGGTCTTTTAGCACTACATTTTTACATACATACATACATACTATATGGAATACATTCCATATTGTCCAGGTTTTTATGCTGGTTTTCCAAAACCATATTTAATACTTATTTTTTCTTTCTTTACAGATAGTGCACTGTGCTGCAGGTAATTGCCCTCTTACCTTCTCATCATGGCCATTTACTTGGCTATAAAAGCTTTAACGAAAACGTGCATGTTGTTGACTCGTATGATTTTATAGCCCATTCTCTTCATGATCTTTTAGATAACTTGCTAGTTGACCTAGCTTTAGCCAGCTCAGCTCCAGTGGGGTGGAGGTGGTGATGGAGGAGGTCACCACCTCCTCTTCTTCACTCTCCACTCACACAGCCATTAGCTTTAGCTGGCTGACCTGTCACACAGCTAAGGGCTTCGACGTGGCTGTTCACTCACTCACCACTCAAGATTTTCTTCCCTTCTTTTACATTCTATACTCATATATTCACTGCATTGATTTTCACCCGTAGAGAGAGCGGTTGTTTGAGGGTCTGTCTTGTCTCCTGTGTTCCAGGCATCGTACCGTCGTCTCTGGTTCTGACGGGCTTTCAGGTCCTGTCCCGCGTCTTCCTCACCTGGGCTGTGACTCACAGCGTCCGAGAGGTGAGATAGGCTGCCCTCACTGTGGCTCATGAAACGCAACAAATGTTTTATTGCCTCTAAATACATATGATTAGCATCAAATATGATTGAGTATAATGTGATGTCACGTATTTATATGATGGCAAGTGAGATGAAGTTGAGCCAGTCAGAATCAGCAGGATCAAAGGCCTAATCATTGATGTCCAGGCGCTTTGATTTAGCGTTTGGTTACACTTAACCAAAAAGTATCAAATATGATGTATGACAAATCAGTGTACATAAGATTTCAGTGTCACGAGTGATGAAGAAATGTTATTTGCCCTGTTAATAGACCGGAGAAGAGTGATGGTGTAAGCAAAGTAAGGTATCATTGCTCAAGCACGTTCCTCTCTTAAGAGCTTGGTAGTGAAATTGAGATGGAGGAATAACAACGGCATCTTTTTCAAGTGTCTACTTCTTTACCTGCATGGTCAAATGCTCAAGTGTGTGTGTGTGTGTGTGTGTGTGTGTGTGTGTGTGTGTGTGTGTGTGTGTGTGTGTGTGTGTGTGTGTGTGTGTGTGTGTGTGTGTGTGTGTGTGTGTGTGTGTCTGGCATGTGTTCTGCATTAGTATTTGCATCCTGAATAACATCTTGGCGTCTCCAAAACAAAAGCTATGTTGTTCTCTGTGCCTTGAGTGTGATCTGGCCGACTGGCATCTAAATGGAACCCAGCAGTTCTCCATCGACCGGTTCCTTTTGCAAACTAACCCCAGCTCTCTCTCCCCCCTCCTGGTCCCCCTCCAAACCGTCTTTGTCATGCTGTCGTGTGCCCTTGCTTCCATGTTGGGCTTCAGGTGCAGAGTGAGGACAGCGTGCTGCTGTTCGTCACAGCCTGGACGGTGACGGAGATCATCCGCTACTCCTTCTACACCTTCAGCCTGCTCAACCACCTGCCCTACCTCATCAAGTGGGCCAGGTAAGACGGGGGGAGACCCTCACACGCATGGTGCAGGACGTCATCAGTCCCTCCAGGACGTGATTGCAACCATTCACGTAACTTGGAGCAAGCGTCCTGTGAAATCAGGCAATTCTGATCAATGCATTTCCCTGTTTATGAACGTTACGAATATGCCTCTTAAATTGTCAATAATTTAATTCTTGCTGGACAAAAAACGTATGATTTGAGTGTAGAGTATATATTATCATCGCGATAATTACAGCAATTTTCACTCATTCTCACGAAAAAAACATGACAAATAAATGCCTGCCAAATCCTGGAGTGACAGTATAATATAGTCATTGTCTTGAAGCCTGAAGGCAAGACGAATAAATACATCTAAAAATGGACAAACGACAAGATTTTCCATGTTACTGATTTGCTGTCTGCAATCTGGTGTGGTTCTTTCTCAGTGTAGCCATTCCAAAGAACTGTTATTTTGCAATCTC
This sequence comes from Micromesistius poutassou, assembly GCF_964030765.1. Taxonomy (NCBI): domain Eukaryota; kingdom Metazoa; phylum Chordata; class Actinopteri; order Gadiformes; family Gadidae; genus Micromesistius; species Micromesistius poutassou. The sequence goes on along the minus strand of NC_140284.1, from coordinate 19,131,506 downwards.
CATCGTTAAGTCATCTTCAGTCCTCCCTTAATGGGTTTTTTATATATATGTTTTTCACCCTCATCGACAACCACGGCAACGGTCCTCGTGTGACGCACTCTCAGTGGGCAGGCTGAGGGAGGGGAGGGGGGTCTGCTGTGGTTGCTATGAAACAAATGACTATTGTTCGTCCTCCACGTCTCCGACATCGGGAGACAGATGTGTTATTGTCAGCGCTGCAAGGTTCTCTTCTCCATTAACGCCGCCGTGATGATTAGCCCTGCGTAGGCCGCAGCTTTTGCGGGGCACGTTTTCGTTGTTTGTTGGTTATAATCGCTGCCTTGTCTTCTGATTCGTCGCCTCACACGAAACCGTTGGTTTAAACGGTTTGGACGTTAGGGACAGGGGTGATGATCAGGCAGTTGATGACATTATAACGTATGATGATTCACCATTTCCGATGAGAGAATGGGCTAGTATTGGCGAACATAAACTCAACCAGCACTGGTAAACTGCAATAAAATCAACACCATGTAGCATTGCCACTGTAGAAGTACACTTCTTTTAAATCCTCTTTTGAAAGCTCCATCCTCTTGCGCGAATGAGGTTCTGTTCAGTAGACTATCTCTGTAAAGAAACTGAGCTAGTCCTCTTTCTAACATGAAGAGACTGCTGGATCCAGGAGGAGGTTCAAACCAATGACTTTTTAAATTAGCGGTGGAGCCCCCTAACCCCCAGAAACTCCTGACACCCTAGGTACACCTTTTTCATCGTGCTGTATCCCATGGGCGTGAGCGGGGAGCTGCTGACCATCTACGCTGCGCTGCCCTACGTGCAGAAGACGGGCCTGTACTCCATCACGCTGCCCAACAAGTACAACTTCTCCTTCGACTACTACAGCTTCCTCATCCTGGCCATGGTCTCCTACATTCCTCGTGAGTGGCCCTGCAGCGCACACACAGACACACACAAACGCACACACACTCTCTGAACGCTTTGACCACATACGTTGATGCTGGGGCCGGAGTATGTCGAGTGGTTTGTGTGCGAAAGTGTTCCCACAGTAGAATATGTCCAAATCTAGAATATATCCATAGATATTTCGTGGTTGCTTTTGGGTGCATATCTCAGCTTCATATTCATAGAGAAAGACAGTTAATGAAAATGTGGCCATTTTCAGTTTTTCCTTATGTTGACACCTAGGGTTGGACATGTGAGCCTAATCACAATGGGATGGTTTTCAAATGCAAAGTGATGTAACTTCTAAAGCGGGTATGTTCCTCTCTTCCTCTAGTCTTTCCCCAGTTGTACTTCCACATGCTGCGCCAGAGGAAGAAAGTTCTAGGCCACGCGGAGGACTACAGCAAAACGGAGTAGGCTGGCGCACTGAACTGTCAACGATCAACGGGAAGCGGGAACGCGGCATCAAAAATAAACATTGCAAAAAAACAGAAGAGACAATGCAAAGCCCAACAGAAACCGGTCCTGGAATTCTAATTTGAATCCAACATTCAATTTAGTTCGATATAACGCTCTTTTCTCTTTCTTTTTTTAACCTTTTCTTTGTAAATGTTCTGCCTCACATTCTTCACACACTTGTTCACGTTCAGGTAGGAGGGACTTTAGTACCTTTTCTAGTTTAGTTTTTAATTTTCTAAAGTATTGCTGTCACGTTGTTTATTCGGAAAGATGGCCGACGTAGAGAACCTATGTGCCGTGATCACACACCGAGCAAACAGCTTCCTGGTGAGCAGTGAGTAGCATCACACCGCTGAACGCTATGCCACAACGAACGCACTGATGGGAGCAGTAGTCTCTTCTCTTGTAGCACAGATATATAGATTCCTCCACCTATACCTAACAAAGCCTATTTAGTTATTTAGGAAGTAGCAGTTTATGATATATACGAGTTATCCACATCCAGGACATGGGACTTTTTATAGCGTTGTATGATATATGTTCCAACAGGCTTGTTAAGATGCTACCAAGTCATTTAATTTATTCCTTGCATAAGGTTTTTTGATTACATTCCTTGATTAGTTTAATAAAACCTCTTCTCGTTTTTGTGCTTGCATGAGTTTCTTTTTTTCCGTACTAGAAGAGGTAATGATTTGGGCTGTGGAAGGGGAACTATATTCACATCTGCCCAGGATTCTGTTGCGATGTAGCGTTGCTGTTGATGTGTTTTGTGTAACAGATCCTGTCGAGCTGTGTAGGGCTGTCAGTCGTTTGTTTGGGTGGTGTGACCTTATGTTTTCTCGTTGATAAGATAACCTCGTTTTTAAGGTTTTGTTTTAATGTACATTTACCGAGCAACCTCATTTAACTACAACAAAGCTTTAAACATGCTCATGTATTTTAATACTAGTACTTTTGACAAAGGGCCGCCTTTCTTCTTGGAAAACTTTCTCTTTCTTTGTATTTGTATTTATATAATGGTCAGTGATTAAGACATATGCTTAATGGACTTTTAGTTACACATCTCATTAGATTTGTTCATAAAAAAAGTGGCTTAACACATTTTTGCCTATAATCCGAGCTATACAACTTAGGACTGCTTTAGCAAACAACGAGGGCTGTTTTAAACGCTCAGGCTGAGCAGCTCAAGTGTGTTCATTCTGTCACTACAACGGGGATGAGGTGATAAAAAGACAAGACAACTGAAGGCAAAAACAACATGACAAAACACACACTGACACAGACTCAATGTCAGGCAGCAAAAGTGCTGATGCAAGCAGGCGTACTTACAAACATGGATTGCTCTGAGGATGTTGCTGATGAAAATGCATAAGTTACTGTCATTAATTACACACTTGTGTTACTTACAATGCCCGATTAAAAAACATCACAGAAAAGAAAAACTATGTGGGACTCTGATGTGCGATGTGTACTTAAGAGAGTTGTGTGCTCTTATTTGATATTGACGTTTTCTTCTGCCTGGATCCAGAGACAATGTCGGCCATTATGCAGTACATGCAGGAGACCAGCTTGGTGTACAAGTGCATGAACCAAGATATCATCCGTTTGCCTGGTGGCACTTTGTGGTGAACGGAAGCATGTCCAAGCCTTCTCCACCCTTTTGATACCTGATGATGAGCATGGGACCAGCAGACTTTGTAATTACTATGAACAATAATTATCTTACTATATATTTACAATAAACATACAATATCAGCAATGGGATTTTTTTTTGTGGTTGTCATTTGAGAGTATATATGATTGGAAGTAGAGTGGATTAAAATTAAACAAATCAAGTAAATAATTTACTAAATCTACTTAATCTATGACTGGGAAATTTAAGTCACCGTGATATGCATGCAAATGAATGGCTTAATAAATGAATGGCTTAATAAATGCGATACCAACTGAGTCATGAGAAGAAGGGGTACTCTGGGGCACCTATTTTGCCTTTCTGAGTGCTGGCACTGGTGTGTGAGTGTGTGTGTGTGTGTGTGTGTGTGTGTGTGTGTGTGTGTGTGTGTGTGTGTGTGTGTGTGTGTGTGTGTGTGTGTGTGTGTGTGTGTGTGTGTGTGTGTGTGTGTGTGTGTGTGTCCATGTCTATGTCTATGTTTCTGTGTGTCAGTAAGTTTACCACCTGTGGAAAAGCATCACAACATCACAACGATATTTAACACGAGGTGGATAAATACCAGACTGAACACAAACACTTGCTTTTTTGACACCATGTGGCTGCAGATGATATGAAGGCACTTCCAACCCCACATTGACTGCTATGCTCCACTTGGGCATAACAAAGAAAGAGAGACCTAGATTAACCTGTCTTCCATCGAAGCTGATTATCCTACAGAGGTAAGCATCAAGACTACAGTTCCAGACAGTATCAAACAGAGTTATTCTAGTTATTCAACAGAACGTGTAGTTCCTACCAGAGCTCACATGGTGGCAGCAGAGCTCAATAAACCTTTGCACACGACAGTTTTCTTTTGAGTCGTAATAAATACAACTGATTTATAGCGTTGTTAAAAGCATCTTTGGGTTGTGTTCATTTAAGAGAACCGTTCCATCCGTTTATAAGGTTCCACGACCACAACACCAAAAACGAACATTTATCTCAAGGATTAATGAATCGAATCGAATATAAAAATATGTATATGGGCATTTGAGTGGGGAGATGTTCGTGGCAGACAACGTGTAGGCAGTCCCATGTTGGCAAAGTAGTCTGAATATTGTTTCAGAGTCGAAATCCTGTGCGAAGAGACCAAGCCATTAATTAAAAACATTTTCTTGGTGGATTGTTTTTTGTGCCAGACACCCACAACACACACACGCACACGCACACGCGCACGCGCACACGCACACGCAGTAATAACTCAGTACGTATTTTTTATTATATTATTATATTATATTATATATACTGTACAGTATATATATAACAATATTTTGACACATATGAGTGTGTATTTGCAATGGAATGAAGTAGGGTGGGTTAAGTCAAGCAGTGAAGGGATGGCATATTAATGTCATAGTAAAATAATGTGATGTATGTCTTTTGGTTTATTTTGACAAGCAAGGGAGGACGGGGCTTATTGTTCATGAGACTAGAGTGCACCAAAGCATTCCCGTCTAATCAAGATATGCCTCAGACATAGCATCAGCTTATTGTCAGTTTGTTTTATGATGTCTATCTTTAATGCTGACATCTTGGTATTGAACTGTTTAGAAGGAATACATTCCGACCGAGCACTTCACTTACAAATCTTGGTTTAAAACAACATGGCCTATTGTTGCTATTTGTAAATGTCTAGTTATTTTGTTCTCTTTTATGAGCTATTATAGGCTTGTTAACATCATGATGATGTACAGTTTACATGTTGTTTTCTTATTGTAAATGTTTCTATTTGTATAGGTATGTTTCTTCTTCTTGGCCTGCAGTCTTTGTGGCATACTTACATTATCCTACTATGTTTGTTGTTATTCTTTGCAGCAAATACCATGGCACATTCCTTGTATGTGTCACACTCATAGGCAATACAGCTGATTCTGATTCTGATACCCCCTAACCAATTATCGGACGGCGTCGTGACCAAAGCCTCACACGTTCTCCTCTCAGCTCCTCGGCAGTGGACAGCCATCCCGCAGATGTGTTCACACACCGGGTTAAATTCCTGACGTCCTGAGAGTCCAGCTGTGCGCGACACGCCCCACCATCCGAAGCTGCCGGTAGAGCGCGCGCGCGCGCGCTCCTACAGCCCGGGATCGACACTTCAGCGAACCAATGAAAATCGTGGAAGCGTGAGTCATACTCTCGGCTGTCCAATGGAATCGGCGGGGCGGGCGATTACACCGGAATCACACTTGGTTGAATCTGGCCATCAGAGAGCAATCAGCGGTGTAAAAAAAAGAAAGAAAATGCTTATGATGCCACGCGCAGAACACGCGTCGTTTGAATGAAGTCTCGGACGGAGATATCGTCGCCGTAGCCCGCGGGGGGAGCAGAGCTTCGGCATGGGGCGCAGACCACCCGCCTACGGGCCTATGGAAGCTGTGGATGTTTACCGCACGGACCCTCGCTGCTGCTGCTAACCACCCCTGCACTCGGATCGCATCTTCTGGAGGGGGGCGGGAGGGGGGGGGGTGGTGGTAGTGATGGAGGTGCTGGTGGTCATTCATTCGGCGCAGGAACGCGGACTTTAAGCGGACGGTGCAATAACACGTGGTGCGAGAGAAAGTGGTGTTTTTGTTGGACCGTGGTAGGCGTCACACACGCCGGACGCGGTTTCGCCTCTGACTGATGAGGACGAGCCCCGGTGCAGGAGGGTCGTCCTCATGATGAGGATGTAAGCACCGACGTGAGGGGAGTCTGTCGCCACACACGGGGGTGCATGACTTGGAAAGGAAAGCTGCGTTGGGACCAAAACAACCAATCCCCCGCACCTCCAGCAGCAGCAGCACCACCACGATGGGCTTGCTCGTCGGGTCCGACCTTTTCCTCGGCGATCGCTCTTTAAAACCACTGTTTCCTCCAGGCACGACGAGTGAGAAACACGTTGGCAGACACTACGACGAGTCCGCCACGTAATGGACGGTAATGCGCCACGGCGGTGACAGATTGGTTGCGTAATGGTTTATTTTGTGTTGGTTTATGTTCTGTTCTCCGGTTGGATTCTAATGAGGCTCGGTGCGGAGGCGAGTCCACACGGGTCTGACGGGTCTGACGCGTCGTGTCCCCTGACGCCATCGCACGGATCCCCCCCGGACCACCTGCGCATGTTCCAAGTCTTTTCTTTATTCCCACGACGTGGTTGCCACTCACGGGTGTAGAGTTCTGCATCATTATGGACATTGTAATTGAATTAACCGCTATTATGTGGGAGATCCGATGCTTATTACAAACTAAGTTTTGGTTTGTATAAAATGACCGCCTAATTGCTCTTAACAGAGGCTACATGCAACTCCTCAATCACCATTTACGCAAAAAAAGTTAATACAACTTGGAGAAACCCATCCATCCATTAGTGTATGTTCTAAACCCGACAGGGCCAGCTCATTGGGCCTACAAAACACAATCAGATGTTGCTTTAAGTAAACTCTTTCAAAGTTTCTATCTATTTTTTTTTTTTAACTCCCCCAGCCCCCCACCCCCTGTGTTTTATTTGTTGTTGTTGTCGAAGGACCCTTCCATCATGTCCAGATCCAATAGTGTGAGCCCACCCGCGGTCGCCGCGCCTGGGATGAGGGGAGGGACCGAACACAGATCAGCTTGGGGCGAATCGGAGGCTGTTGCCAACGGATGCCCATACTCGGCCAGATCTCCGCGCAAAAAGCTCTCCCGGTCGAACAGCCGATGGAGGGAAGAGGATGATGCGCAGCGACAGCCCGGGCGAGCCTCGACCACAGTCAGCCGGGTCAGCTTCAGGTCCAGGGCAGCCTGGCAGGAACATGGGGAGGAGAGTAGTCGAAACAACAACCACCGCTCGTCCCAGAAGCGCGCGGATGGGGAGTTGAGAAGTGCCAAGTCGGTGGAAGTGGGTTTGGAGAACCGACGGCCGAGGCTGAAGACCACGGAGGAGGCGGCGGAGGAGGAGGAGGAGGAGGCGGTCATGCCTGAAGTTCACTTCTCCTTGGTGGCGTGCTGCAGCGGCGTGATGCAGATTTTCAAATCCAAGAAGTTCCAGTCGGAGAAGTTGGAGCGGCTCTATCAGCGCTACTTCTTCCGGCTCAACCAGAGCAGCCTGACCATGCTCATGGCCGTGCTGGCGCTGGTGTTCGCCGTCATGCTGGGCTTCCACTGCGCCGCGGCCGGCGGCACGAACCCCACGTACGCGGCGGTGTTCTCCGTGGCCATCGTGCTCATCCTGGTGCTGGTGGTGGTGTGCAACCGCAACGGCTTCCACCAGGACCACATGTGGCTGGTGTGCTACGGGGTGATCGCGCTGGTGCTGGTGGTGCAGGTGATGGGGGTGCTGCTGATGCGGCCCCGCAGCGTCTCGGAGGGCGTGTGGTGGACGGTGTTCTTCATCCACATCATCTACACGCTGCTGCCCGTGCGGATGCGCGCGGCCGTCATCACCGGAGTCGCGTTGTCCGCCGTCCACGTGGCCGCGTCGTGGGCGCTGAGCGGCGTGGACAGCCTTCTGTGGAGACAGGTATGTGCGGGTCTTAGAAAGCGTGTTGTTGTCTTATGGGTATATGCATGGTCGTCTGTAATGTCAGTGGCAGCGTCTTCTGTGATGGTAGTGGCAGGGTCTTCTGTGATGGTAGTGGCAGCGTCTTCTGTGATGGTAGTGGCAGGGTCTTCTGTGATGGTAGTGGCAGGGTCTTCTGTGATGGTAGTGGCAGGGTCTTCTGTGATGGTAGTGGCAGCGTCTTCTGTGATGGTAGTGGCAGGGCAAGGGGGGTAGGCATGGCCTCTGCTACAGCATGGCATCGCCCGACAAAGTCTGAACTTCTCGTTATGATGTGGATAGTTTATTACTTCTCGTTGGGATTCCATGCTGCTGTTGTGAGGGATTCTACAACCGTTAATTGTTGTCACATAATAATTTTTTTAAGACGAGGTTGAAGAGGAACTTTTTTCTGTCCGTTTCTTGGCATGGGTTTTATATTTTGCTTTGATCACAATGATGGTCATGGGTATACCGCTCGACTAATTGATCTGGCCTTGTAATTAGAGGCAATACACGGAACACATAATGGTAGGCTTTCATCTGGCTTTGACGTTGATGTGGACTTATCCCTGCATTATTTTTAATATGCATAGATCAGAGGGACAGGCTAAATTAGTAAACAAAGTAAAACTATAGTTCTACCCGTCTGCAACACCACACCATTAAATACATTTCGGTATCCCCAAATAGTTTTTGGAAGAGAAAAACATAAAACAAAATAGTCTTGCTTTAAAGTAAAAACAAAATCTCAAAACCGTTTGTTTTCTAATCACATTCTTTACCAGAGCTTTATCGTCTTGGTCGCAGATATTTGTGCTCATTGTATTAAAATGTCAGTGATACCTTCAGGACTCATGCATACGAGAGCCGTTCCACCGTTTGACTCATTTATACAGTCATATTTATTTGGTTGAAAAGAGATGCTGGTCTCTTTTCAACCAAATTGAAAAGAGACCAAATTGAAAGGAAAGCGTAACGCTGCTTATGGGTCTGAATATTGATCACCATTGGCTGAAGCCACTGCCTCTAAAGGGCTTATGGCCTTTAACTGTACTTTTTTTTTAACCCCACTATGATCTAGTATCCTTGTTCTTGGTTTTTGGTTAATCTTTAGTACTCTCAATATTACAGACAGACAGACACAGATACTGTGAAACTACTTCAGGTTTCTTTCCTTCTCTCTCATTTCTACATTCTTCTTGCATCTCTCTCTGCTTAACCTCTCTTGCTCTCTATCCTTTATTAATTAATTTCTGTGTATTCCCCTCCAAACATGTTACTAAACAACAGCAGCTAAAAGTATTAAACATGAGGCCAGTTAGTCCAAAATTAACGCACAATGCATCCCTTGTTTGGCCATTATTAGTATCCTCAGCTGAGGAGTAAGTTACCCTAGTTCAGTGTTCTGTCATCTGTAAGGAATTATCCTCATAACATTCAAACCATATAATTTCAAATGGAATTTGTGTCCTTTTTTCAAATATTAAATAACGTTGTCACAAGCAGCAATTTTTAAAAACTATTTTTTGTTAATGTTTGGGATCTCTGCGTCTAATTGAATTAAGCCCTCTTCTCTCTCCGGTCCGTCTCCTGGTAGCTGTGTGGGAAAGCGCTGTGTTTATTACTCTTTCCGTCATGTCACACTCGTTTGGTTGTTTTTAGCAGATCAGATTCGCCCCCCCCTGTACATGTAGGTCAGATGTAGCCTCCGGATTGTGCTGCAGTGTTTCCTTTAGCTCTAAAGATTATGCTTTGTTGCACAATTGCTCCCAGGCTTATGCTAAGATGTTCCCTGAAAAATTGTTTTCCATTTTGTTTTGGAAAATCGTTTTTCGTTTTGGATTGACACCTCCCTAAAAAAAAAGAAGAAATCACGTTCTCCTAAGAGGATTAGATTCATGAGGGCTACGTGCTAATTGTTTAGCTAATAGACTTCTATAGTGACCGGCTGTGACCACTCAACGTGTTGCACACCACCTACAAACGGTCCCTACGTCCCTCGTCTGCTGCTGTTGAAACACCAGCTCCCTCCCATTACATCCTATTAATTCAATTTCACATGGTCCAGTTCATCCTTGTCTATAGCCGTCACAAGAGCGGTAGACTACACATCAAACTGCACACTTCATACATGTTGTGTATGCATCATTACATCCACTTGAAACGTAAAGGAAAAAGGGGAGGGTTCTACCAGACTTAATGCCACCCAGTCCAAAGCCTGCTCTGATGACTCAGAGGCCGGTTCCCGGACACAGATCCGGTCCGTGGTCCTGCTGCCTGGTCTTCACACCGGAGATACGTTAAAGTGAAGCCACAGTCTTCTTTGTTTGGTTTTAAACGTGTCGCTACGTCTTCTACGATTGTGAACATTGTAGTCTATTGCCGTTTTGCTACATAAGACCATCATTTAGAGAGTGTGTAAAAATCAAATGTTTCTGCCAACCAATGTGAACGTTCTGCTCTGCTCTGAACTTGGGTCCCGTTCAGCGGTTATTGTTGAGGGGGGGTTAATCTTCTTGGACACGGTATAATGCCACCATGTGCAGAGCACCTCATATACAGCAGCGCTCATCTCAACTGTTCATGCGAGCTAAAAACCTAATCCCAGAGTTGGCATTAGCCGTAACCATGGGGATACACACTACTTCCTAGAACTCTCAGCCCAAATGCTTCCAGGTATTTGTCTCAAAGTGTCACAAATTGAGCTGAAACCGGGTTTCGCTTGTACTTAATATCTAGACATTCCTCTCTGTGGAATACATGTTTGTATTTGTGGGCTTTGACCCACCCCCCCCAGGACGCTGGGGCCGGCCCTCTACTCCGTTTAAACTTCATGTGACGACTTTCCCTAAACTTGACCTTCGCTGGCTTCCATACATGGGCTGACGAGCCTAATAGTGTAGACAGACAGACAGACAGACAGACTACTTCCTCCCAGGACCCCCAGTGCTCCTAACCCTCACAGCAGGGCAGTGGGTGAAGGGCCGACCCGTCCCAGTTGTCCCAGACTGACCTCCACACTCCGGCCTCCCGTAATCGAATCGCCCGGCGCTGTGACGTGCCGGCACCCTGTGACCCCAAACAGATGGCGCCCCCTTTCCCCCCCACTACCCCGGAAGACCCCTTGGCACCGTTGCCAAGGAGTCACCACGACCTCTGGGGTTTTGTTGAGCGGGAGCTGAGCCAGAGGAGACGGGGTGTGTTCAGGGTGGGCGCTAACGGGAGGGCATTGGAGCCAAGTGTAGTGTAGTGGGCGAGGGCGAGGGACAGGGCGCCTCTAACGAGCCGCCTGCTGCTCCTGCAGCCCCTAAGTGAGCGCATAAGATGGCCCACTGCGCCGCCTGTAGCTTAGCAACAGGCTCCCTTTATCTGGAACCCCTTCCCCTGCCTCTCTCTGAGAGAGAGAGAGAGAGAGCGAGAGAGAGCGAGCGAGAGCGAGAGAGAGAGATATCTCCCCCTCCACTGGAGTGTCATGACGTGACGAAGGCCACATCACTCCACCTCACAGCTATGACTTGGTGCGTAGAGCTTGTATTGCCTTTAACTGGTCATGGAGAACACTCAAGCCTGATCCCTCTGTTAAAAGGAGCCTGGTGACGGGGGATTGAACAAGCTGATTGGTTGGAAGAAATGTGTGAATCCTTGAGATTGGTGGGGGGCGCGCTGAACACCATGAAATCACGGCTGTATGAGAATAAAGAATAAAGAGATCCTTCCAGAATTATGATAGTTTTCCAGATGCCTGCTGATGGGTATTTAGATGAGTGCATCGTCGTTTCTTTAATTATTATTTACATGTTCTTTGGTACAAATCTGAAGGCCAGGCCTGTAGGCGCCTGTATGTGTTAGCGTCTTATTTTATCCTGTTGTTAGACACCCCCCCCCCCCCCCCCCCCCTCACATGCCCGACCCCCTGCTTCCCTCTCTCGCCTCACCGAGCTTTGGAAAGGTTGTTCTTCGCACCCCCTCTTACAGATTTGCTCAGCTCCACAGTCACCACCAAAGCTTCAGTACGATGGTTTTAAAGCTTTGTTGCCTGTTCCACAGAAACCATGTTGAAAATGTGAACGACGACGGCAGACAAATAGTAGTTAAAAACCAGTTAACCTACTTGGTTTTTACCATTGATTGTCTCTGTGTGCGCTAGTTGCCGTGACAATGCCCTCTCCTATGCACAGTTTCATTCTTTAGGTTTAGGTATGAAAGTAATTGATGGCTCCGGTTTAATTAAAACACTGGAATGGGTCTCAGTGAACATCACAGAGACGCCGATAGCCCCGAGTTTCACAGGAAAGACCTCATGAGAGCCTCGTATTGTACTGATGACGCACAGAGGGCTCGGAGCAGAATGCGATGAATGAACACGAATCCTGGTCCTCTTTCCTGTACGTATGCACTCTATCTGCTGCGGTATCTGCCTCCGACATGCTCTTTCCAGCAGCTTCTTACGAAGCCTGTTGGAGGGAAAAATCAAGAAATCGAGTCCTTTTTATGTAATGCCACCTGTCACATGAATCATGCGTTGGAAAATGCAGTTTCTGGTCAGAAATGCTGCTCTGTGTTTAGGAGTAGTGAGAAGACAACGTTGCATGGGCACTTGAATCTTTATGTCATGTGGGGAGTTGTCTTTAAAGGGTGATGTTATGCCACCAGGTGTGAGTGTGACTAGCCATTAAAAGACATTTGAAAGTCTGTCTTTTCCTGTGTTTTAGTGACAAGTTTGGGAGGGTCCACCTAGATGTATGATGGATAGATCAGACTACCAGCCTACCCAATCCACCTAGATGTATGATGGATAGATCAGACTTCCAGCCTACCCAATCCACCTAGATGTATGATGGATAGATCAGCCTACCCAGTGTACTGTAGCAAATGTTGCAAATTGATCCATCATACATCGAAGTGGACACTCCTACTTGTGATGTCACTAAAACACAGATAAAGGCAGATTTTTCAAACAGCTTGTGATGGCTGATCACACTCACACCTGGTGGCGTAATATCTCCCCTTAAATACTGGTGTGCTCTGCAGCACTTGGGCCCGCTTGGATTCCCTGGCATAACCGACGCGTCTGACGCCTTTCACGCCCTCACCCATCCGTCGGTTGACGGAGGTAGTGTGAACGAGGCGCGACTCGTGTTGTTGGTGCTGCTGATGGAGAGGGCCTCCTGGACGAGGTCCTGCCAACACAAGGCTGTGAGCATGTTGCCCTGTGCTGCTGATGGAGAGGGCCTCCTGGACGAGCTGTGAGCGTGTTCTCCTGTGTTGGTGCTGCTGATGGACTAGGATGTCAAAATTGCCCAAATATGACGTTTGAATATTCCCTCAAAACACATATTCAAACTATTCGAATATCTATATTTGCGTATTATGTCAATAACAGGACAAACTAATGCAACGAGACATAACTACTTGTATAGGTCGTTTATTTAAGTTTAAACATATTTGACAACATATTACCTACACGAAAATAAGTAAATGAACTAATGGCCAAGACCGCAGACCTCGCTCTCGCTCACTCGCTCCCTTTTTCTTTCTCTCTCTATCTCTCCCATCACTCTCTGCGCATACTGGTTTAAATAAACAACAACAAACAAATGCTGAGTGCTGATCAAGAGTTTTGCGCGAGCAATTTAAGGTCCTGACTCTTGTCCCAAACATGGCCCAGGCTTCATTCAGTGATTGAAACAAATATAACATTAATTGAAGTGCAGTGCGCCCACTCGCAAAGCAGACAGCCCCACCGCGGCTGCCGCAGGTGTGTGTTTTTCCACATCAGAATATTCATTTTCACCTTTGAATGTCTGTTTTTAAAAACTATTTGAATATATAATCAAATTTAGAATATTCGTTGACAGCCCTATGATGGACGCGTGTGATTTAGCTCCCACTCCGTTCTTCTCAATACTCTCCAGATTCATCTAGCGATGGACAACAGAAATCTGTTCTTTACCTCTAATTGTGTGATATCAAGGTGTGCATTAAGCATCAGAAAACAAGCAATTAGAATCTCATGGCATTTCCTGTCCAGTTATCACCTGCTGGATCATCGTACACTTAGCTGGCCACACAAGGCCAGCGATTCAGACTTTGAGGAAATACAAACTAAACAAAAGCATCCTATAAAGTATTTTTCGCTGAGTTTGATGTTTTTATTTTTTATTTTTGTCAATTTCCTGACCAGATATTCGGTGGTTGTGTAGTGGAAACATCCCTATGCATGACGGTAAGGGTTGTCCCCTACTTTAAATACAAGGATAAGCAATGGGATCCTGTTCCCTCCCAACTTTCCAAAACACAAAGGACATCTGTCACAGTGACTCATCCACGGACATTGTTTTTTTGTTTTCCTTTTTAGGATAATAAATATGACCTCAGCTTGTCCAGTCTCTGAATACAAGTGTTGTGATTATTATTACTCCTTGCAACAACAATATCTCTGGCTCTCTCCCCCACTCCCCCTCTCAGATAAATGGATCATTCAGTTTAATGCATTTGTTGTCTGGGAGTTTCCATGACACCTCATCAATGTAGTTAATCAGGGCTTTTGTTGTTGTTGACACAAATTATTACCACTGCTTGTACTCTGAGAACATGGTTCTCGACATAGAGACGGGAGATGCAGTTTGTGTGGATACATTTCGCTCTCTCCTTCGGTTTGACCTTTCTAGTCCTCCCGTTGGCCCGGGCAACACATAACACATGGGTACTTTGAAGTGCAGTTGACCTAATCTGCCCCCATTGTTTAGCCGTTGTTAGTGTTTGGAAAGGAGGATCCGGACAGATTGAAGGGGACGACAAGGATGTTTTAGCGGTAGAGGTGAAGAGGGAAGATCACCTGATGGGGAGCTGTGGAGGGAAGACGATCGACCGGAGCAGAGGGCCAGGGAGAGCAGCGATGGCCGGAGGGGAAAACAAATGAATGAGTGATTAGTGATTGGGAAAGGGAAGGAGGAAAACTCAGCTGTAGCAGAGTGTCAAAGGTAATGGGGAAACGCGCAATTCGGAGACACGCCAAAATCAACAGCGATATATGGAGCTTTATTCATGCGTGAGGATTTGGATGACAGTTAATGACAGTGCAAACATTTTTTCATTTAAAGCCTTGGTTGAAAGTCTGGTGACATGCAGAATAAAACCTACTATGCAATGAAAAACAAATATGAACATGTTAATATGTGACACAATGTGCTCAGCCCAAAGAGAGTGCATGGTATAGGGCTTTCTCCATCCTTTAGTCACACTGCACGGATCTGAAGAGCGCTGCTGAATAATTCTTCAACCCTAAAATTGGAATGAGTGGCAACAACAGAGGAATGTAGTGGCCGGAACAAGGGGGTCTGCACCCAGGTAATCTGGGATCCAGCAGTCCTACGACGTTACAGCAGACATTCTGGGGGGAGACCGCACAGAGCCTGGGCACGGAAACCAACAACTGCAATGGGCGGAGTCGCACCTTGTTTTCTGTTTTGTAACGGAGATACGCTGCTGGAGAAAGCTAATTCAGGGGATTTTAAGTGTATTTCTACAGTTGTCGTTCTACATGGTGTTGATTTGAAACCTTCAGAGATAGTTACTTATAGTCCACTACTGCTGGCCGCGTTTGTGTTTACCAATTATGCGCTGACCGTGCTTATTACAGGGCTCTTCTCAATGCTGTGGAACGCTCCGTTCACTTGCATGGGCCTTCCCGACTTCCGGTGGTGAATTATTTTTCAATAATGACCGTTGCTAAGCACATAATGACTGTCAAGGACAGTGGATTTTTTTCACGTCTTTCGTATCACTCCGCAAGTAGTCCGGTAACTTATCAACCCCAGCGGATTCCGTTGCTAAGCGACGTCAACGTCTTTGGTGGACTATTTCTCTTCTGATCAACACTATGGACGGTGATTGTAAAAAGACACACTGTGTAAAGTTATTTTTTCGTTTTGGCAAGTAGCCGTGTAATAAGCGGGATAATGTACAGTCGCCGGTCATTATCTAACATAAGCCCCTTGTAACCACAGGCAGGGGACATAAACAGAACTGACACGGCGATTCAAAAGCACCCGTTTATTGGCACACATAAACATAGCACTGCAACACTTTCATGACGCCACCTGCAACACACAAATACAAAATACATTAGAAGGGAGCCGGTCAGGGGACACGGTACGAACGTCGCAGGGGTTAAAACACTTACGTTGCGGTTGTGCGAGCTTCCGGGTGCCGGCGACTGCGGGAGAACCCGACGTAAAGTCCGGAAGAACATTTGTGCGTTGTGGGGGTGACGTCATACGGGCGAGATCAAGTGTGCGGGAGGAGAGGGGTGTTTTGGGGGACTTGGGGAATATTTAAGAGGTCAGAAAAGGATGGTGTATGAGGATGGTCTGTAGACAAACATGTTTGGGGTGATATGTGTAACTAGGGGTGGGGTTAGGTATATCGAAATGGGTACTGGTAGACTTAATTGAATTAAAGTGGGATGGGTCAGGCCGGGTGTGTTATATTCAGGTCCAAATCACGTCGGGGCGGTAGAAGGGTCTCAGGTGAGCTGGTGGCAACACCTGGCTCCTGGACCAGCCAAGGGCCAAAGTAGTGCCGAAGTATTTCCCGATAATGACCGGCGTTCTGTACATTATCCCTTACATAATTACCACTTCATGAGTGGCCAAAACAAATATGAAGTGATAGAAAGCGCCTGGCCGTCTCAGATTGGATGTCATCTGCCACCCGACTTTAGATATGAATCTAAAGTCTTTGGGAGACCAGTGTCCAGGGGACAGCCAAGCCTGTTGACGTTGTACCAGCATTTCAAACATCAAACTCCCTCGCTCTGGGTCCTTCTGCTCACTCTCACTTCCCCATCCTGCACTGCTTCTCTCTCTCTCTGCCAGAGACAAAACATTATCTTTTATGAGGTGCAAGGCAAATGAATCATCTTGCAGTGCCGTGTTATAATCAAATTCATTTCCAGGCAGATTATATTGGGCTGTGAGTCCTATGCTGTGTGCGCAACAGGTACACGCTTTGGAGAAGAGCTTTCTTCAGATTCAGATCTTCTGCATATCCTTACTGAAACAGATTGTTGTTGTGGTTTTCCCATTGTTGTCAAGAATTATAAATGACTATAAATGCTCTTTGTGCCTTGATCGCACACACTCACGCTCAGACACACAATCACACACTTCTGAGGAAGTGCTTTGACACCATTGTTGGGAGTGTGTGTACGTGTGGTCATCATTGCTTGAATATTCAGATCACTTAACGGTGCAGTGTGTGGACTGTAGGGGCAGCTAGCCGCGAGGTTGCAGATTGCAGCCATCAGAGTTCCCCCATCCACCCCAATTCTCCCTTAACGTCCAATAACGTAGGAGAAGCTAAGGTGGAACCGCTACTAGCCTGTAATGTGACAATAGACACCTAAACAATTACGTCATCAGCATCGAGAAGCCAAGTGTCAAGTGATGAGGTGATGGATGAGAGATGAATGAAGAATGAGTACCATCAGAGGCTCCATGGAAGAGGACAGTATATATAAAGCTCATTCTAAGGTAGCGAAAACCCAATGATAAGTTATTTTCATCAGATTATACATTGATTAAACATACTTATTGTATTCTATTTTTGCCAAGTCCATTCCAGGAGACGCCCCTAAATACTACTGCACCTTTAACAATTTTTTTTTACATCTAGAGATGCTCTAAATGCCAAAGCCTAAAACATTGCATAGTAGAATGAGAAGCATATCCAAAAGCAGATTCTTTGGAAGAATATCATTCTCCCCAACCACTGTGATTAATTATGAATGCTCTTTTGATACATATTGCCTTGAACTCTCCCCCCTCGCTGACTTGCGGTCTCCTACACAAATCCATTTTTAAATTCAGTCCTATTTATCTAATTTCATCTTTTCCATAACACACACCCCTTTTGGAAAGTCTTTCTTTCCCCCTGCTCTGTATACCGTGTCCTACAGAGATTCAATGCACAGTGTAGTTTGTTATGTACGCATGGCAAAGTATTCCGTCTTATGGATCAGATTCATGCAGTCATAATGGTTGGTTACCCGCAGAACCGCTTCAACTAGATTGTTGATGTATTTATTTTTGTAGGTTTTTGTCCTGGCTAAACCAAGTGATACGTCACAAACGACCAGGTCGGCTGGGACTTAGTTTCCAGCATGGCTTGACTTCCTGTCACCTTAATACAGGATCCAAACCAGTTGTCAAACCTAATCGTATTTCTGTTTCCATGACAATGAAAACAAATGGCTTGTTAAACCCGACACATTCTTATCGAAGATGAAAAAGAAAGTGTCAGAATGTCTGTAGAAAGCTGGCGGGGGTGCTGCAGTGTAACGAACGTATTGACGACGGTTGAGGTGTTCCGGTATGACCGAATGACCCCTGGGCTTCCTGTCTGGCCCCTCGTTATTGGGCCTCTGATTGGGCCTCCTCAGGGCTGTTGTATTGCAAGCCGTTGACAGCTCCCAGTCCTTCATATCCTCCAGATGAAGACCTGCGGGCATCTCCCTGTAGTGTGTGTGTGTGTGTGTACACACACACACACACACACACACACACACACACACACACACACACACACACACACACACACACAGTTTAAGAAGTAGGTTCTCATTGTGTGACTCCCATGTGAAGGACGGTGTGTGTGTGTGTGTGTGTGTGTGCGCTCATGCCCGCTGCACACGGAGAGCCTTCTGGTCTCCAGGAGGCGGGACCGAGGCGTGACGTAGTGGAGGACTATTGTCAACAGTGGCACGAGGGAAAGGAAAGAAAGGCCAAGAATGAACCCCCGAGGTCATTTGTACATAAAGGATACGCAAGACGTACATTTCTTAGTGGGCGTGAGTCCTCTGTAGCCACTTTAGGCCACGATGCTGAAGGACTGCAGCGGCCAGAGCTTGTCTGCACAATAAGAAATGATCACCACGGCTTTGCTTCAACCTCCGAAACCATGCAGGTGAAGCTAACCGGGGAGGTCATGTTAACTGGTCATGGTAACTGGTCATGGGAACTGGTCATGGTAACTGGTGTGCATTGTGCTGTCCCTCTTGTGTTGCACACAGACACAGGGTGTAAAACCTGCTTGTCCAGTCCCATAGACCAGGAAGAGAGCCGGTCATGGAAATGACTGGAGAGAGGCAATAACTGCACTATTGTTTATGCCTTTTTAGTGAAAGCGGAACAGGGGTTGACACCTCGCTGCAGATCTCCTCCAGACAGTTCCTGAGTCCTGCTCCTTTTGGAGAATGACTTCCTCATGTCGTTGTAGCAGCCCGCAATGTTATTGTTGACCTGCCCCAAATAGACTGTTTGGAAGGATATTTTTCACGGGCATTGTTACCGTAAATCGGTTGTCCTTCTCGCCAAACATCCGTGAAACTTGACAAACATGAGAAACGTTAAACTGCAAAAGGTGACTGTGTTTTTCCTCCTATTCCCAAGGGCCATTTGTCTCGCTAAAGTCCACGTCCATGCACAGTTTTCTTTTTATACAGAGCAATGGAAGTCTGTGCCACATGAAACATGTCCCATGTTGATCAAATTAAAGGTTTTATTGAATTAACTTCATAGAACCGAGAACAGCCAGTCCCCGGTACGCCCTGTAGCCTCCCATACCAGTGACGTCTTCACATGTACGTACGCTCTTGTGAGTCGAGCCACTTGCTCCTATTTTTCGTACAGTTCGAACGGGGGGGGGGGGGGGGGATTGATGATTGACCCCCAAATGATTGACCCTATTTACCTCTTAGCAGGACAAAGGCTTCGAGTTTGGAGACAGTATTTCAGTAGCTGTGTAAAAATACTCCCCCAGCCACCAAGTAATGTACTTTTGACGTAATGCACTGGGAATCTGGGACATGATGTATTGTTTTAGTCTCTCTCTCGCACGCTCCCTCTCTCTCTCTTCTGTGTGCGTGCATCCATCCAACATCCATTTTGATAAGATGTCTTCCCTCCCCCCACCCACATTGGGATTATAGTTCCTCGCTCTATCTGATAGGCTTACTCCATAATCAATTGAACATGAGGGAAAAACAAACTGGCTAGTGTCCTGTCACTGTGTCTCTCTCTCACGGCCTCTCACTCCGTTGCTATCTGTGTCTCTGTTCCCATCATCCTCTTATAGACGGGGATGGAAATGGACACAAGAGCCCAGGTTGTATCTCATGAATAGGAGAGGCCGTCCTCTGCCATCTGTTTGTCCCTCTGGTCCGGCATGCATTAAATACACAACCTGTCGTGTGTGTGATGGTCATGGCACTACCCCTGGCTCGTGTGTGTGTGTGTGTGTGTGTGTGTGTGTGTGTGTGTGTGTGTGTGTGTGTGTGTGTGTGTGTGTGTGTGTGTGTGTGTGTGTGTGTGTGTGTGTGTGTGTGTGTGTGTGTGTGTGTGTGGACCCACAGCACCGCTGGAGGTAGCCCGGGTCCTTCGTTGTTATGTCGTACCCCAGTGTGTTATTTTTGAGTAAAGGAACTCAGACAATGGCCAGAAAAATGGACAATATCCGCTTTACTCATTGTTGAATTAAGACTGCGATCAGGACAAGGCCAGTGTAGTTAAAGCGTCTTCTAAAGTAACATGAATGAAATGACCCGCAATGTTTGTCTGTCAGCTCAGCGTCGCCTGTCTAGGAAATGGCAAATGGATGCTTACCTTCGGTGTCATAGACCCGAAGGAAGGCATTGCAATGGAAGAAGGCATTGCCCATACAGACAGAGTGTTCACTTCCTCCGTCCTGTTGTGTACAGGTGGACCATCTCACTGCGGCATCAGTATTACCTCCTACAGATAATTACACTATCCTTGTCCTTAACGTGAACCCAAAGCACTCCCGTTCTTCTTGTTGTTGCTGCATCCACGATGCCGTCGTTAATCACCGCGGCGTGCACTGCGAGGACCTTCCACTGCGAGGACCTTCCACTGCGAGGACCTTCCACTGCGAGGACCTTCCACTGCGAGGACCTTCCACTGCGAGGACCTTCCACTGCGAGGACCTTCCACTGCGAGGACCTTCCGCCGCAGCAAACCCCCAAAAAAGGGTCTCCCTGCAAGCGGCTCCAGGGTGCATTCTTCCTGGGTGACACACAGCGGCGGCGGCGGCGGCTCGGTCGTTTGTCACTTGGCAGACCTCTGGAGGAGCACCGAGCACTAACCCTTAAGAGGGACATGCTGCCGCAGAGCAACGCACGGCCGGCCATTGTCTAGCTGGCATGGAGAGTCCATTATGTCCATTATGCACCATTATGCTCATTGTGGTGGAGGAGTTGCATTATCGTGAGTAATGATGTTCTATTATGCAGGGAGGGGGGGGGGGGTGCTCCGTCTTCAGCGCAGGCGCGTGTCCGTATTGTAAACACTGTCTCCGTTCACTCCTGGCTGTCGAGTTGCTGTGCTCCTCTGTTCTCTTCAAAGCCAAGTATGTGCCCAACATCTGCTGATCCTCTCTTTTATATTTAGCCCGGCCCGAGTTAAAACCGTCCCCGAAAATTACAGACGCGGAGGAGAGCCGCAGCGGGATCATGGGACGCCTCGCGGCGCGCTCTGCTCGCCACATGTGAGCCCGGCGAGGAGGAGGTCCCGCAGCGAGGCCCGGGGCGCCACGCCGTCCCGCTGCCGTCTCTGGTCGGGGTCCTCAGCCCACGGTGACACGATGATGATAACAAATGTTACAAGTCTCAGTTTAAAAAAGGACTGTCTGCTGAACTGTCTGTAAATAATAAACTATAAAAAACTAAAATCAAATCTGTGGAATAAATCGGCCGATGACGATGCACATAAAAAACGCAAATATCAACCGGCCGATATATATCGGTCGATCACTAATCTGTAGTGAGTGACGAGAGAGACGCTCTCATCTAGAGCTCACTTAACCGGAGCGAGGGACGTTTTCCTCCCACGGCTGGCGGCCCCCGCGGCCCCCGCGGCCCCGCGTCACGGCGGCCCTCAGGTCCTGCCCGGCGGGCCCTCGGCTGGACGTCGGAGCCGTCCTGTCCTCTCCGCGGCCGCGACCAGAGTTGCTGCTCCTCTGCTCCTCCTGGTATGTTAATTAGGTATTGTGTCGCCAGTGGACGTGACATCAGGCCCAGTCCGCCCACTGTGTGAGCAGCCGGCCCTCCTATAAGAACCCGGGCTGGAGGAAGTCCGTACGAAGCGTTATGGGAACCAGACGTTGGCCCTGTCTCACAGGCCTGTCTTTAACCTCCCCCCTCTCCCGTTGAGCTGTGTCCTTCCCCCCGCAGTGTGGTCTTATTTTAATTTGGTTGTAAAGAACAAATCATTGCGACTTGTAAATAGTATATGTATATAATATTCCAAGCAACTCAAAGTAAATGAGTGGAAACTAGTGACTGAGTGCAGAGGACCGTGGAGATTTTCTGTCTTTATGTTAAGCATGTTTATGGTTTCGCCCCCGGCCAAGTTTCCACCTCGTCAGCAGCAGGGGCATAAGGCCAGCAGGCCCTTTGTAAATGTGTCAGTGCATAAAAGATAACACATTTCTGTCTGCTTTACAACGCTTCGAAAACACAAAGACTCGTTACGTTACGACCCGGGCTACTGAATTACTGCTCCGTTAGTTTGGCAGGGCTGCATGGCGTAATATTAAACTTCCACCAGACGTCGACCTCCACAATAAAACAACATGGCCCTGTGGGCAACCTGCCTTGTTGGACTAGGTCAAGAGACACAGAGTCACAAGGCCACTGTAAAGGGCTGGAGTAGAGGTGGTTTGGTGGGGGGGGGGGGGGGGGTTGCTGGGGGTTAGAACAATGCGACCCAGTGTCCATGCCCTGGTGCGATCCACACACACCGCAAGACTCATCCACCAGCCGGCCGTCATAAGGTGCAGCGCATGCACCATAGGAGAGAGCCGCCGGGCCACTGCATCCCTCTGGAAATAGCTCTGTGCTCCTCCAGCCTCCCACCCCTCTCTCTCCCCCCCTCTCTCCCTCCCCCCCCCCCCGCAGAATTAGCTCTGGTTCTCAAACCTGTTCCGTTCAGGATTCTTGCAACCAAGGCGTTATCTGGTGAACCAGCACACGTTCCCAACGGTTTGGGGCTGGAGTCGGTGAGTCATCCACGGACGTGTCGCACAATGCACACTTGGAGGTAAAGCGTAGTAGCACTTTCTTTTTTTCCGTCCGCTCTTTCCGACCTGTACAATATCACACGCCCACTGATGTTGGTGAGGTTCGCACTTCAGCTCAAGGAAACCCTGCTTATTTTGGGTTCCAGCCGGGAACCAACTATTCCGAAACCAATTTATTTAATTATTTGACTGTTCAAAACTAGCCGCCAAAACCGGAACGGAACCTGTTCTATGTTAGTGGAAAAGCACTGTGTGTATCAGTCTGTTATTGTTTCTTGAAGCCTATGAGCCCAAAGCCTAACCCTAACCCCTGATATGGACTTAACCAAAGCTGTCTCATAAAGGCTAATTCATAGCTAGCTTGGCAGGAGGTCTCAAAGTGAGTCAAAGTGAAGCTCTTCCTGTGCAAACCAGTCTAAGTCCTACATGTTTAAAACACAACATCTGGGTAAAACTGACTTTTTGACTGTATTCTCATAGACACTATGAACTCTGTATGTTATCACCACTAATATTAATGGAACGGACAACAAATCCCTTGGAAT
This sequence comes from Micromesistius poutassou, assembly GCF_964030765.1. NCBI lineage: Eukaryota > Metazoa > Chordata > Actinopteri > Gadiformes > Gadidae > Micromesistius > Micromesistius poutassou. Next base: position 19,108,255 of record NC_140284.1, on the reverse strand, counting down.
GTTTGGTTTTGGTCGTGTAAAAGCTTTGGTCCGGTCGTTATGATTGCTTTTGCTTTTCCATTTCTAAATTGAAAAAAGTCTCTGCTTTCAAAAAGAAACAACGTATGTCTTGTAGAAAGCAAATCTACCTAAAAGGGTCTACATGACCCAGAGACAAAGTTGGTGAGCTCCATCAAACATTTTGACGCAAGCCGGAATGCAAACGGTCAAATCCAATCGGCCGGGTTGACCTATCAGCCCCCTTGCCAACCTCCAATCTCTCCTGGCACGGTGCTCTGCATAATACACACCGATCTGTGAGTCCTCCGTCCAAGGAGACCAGGAGACCAGAATCTCTTCTGATGGCTCTGGGACTGCCATCAGGAGCCTGAGTCTCCTCAGACCAGGCCGGGCTGTGCTGTGCCTGAAGTGGGCTTGGTGGCGGTGGAACCCACCACTTTGGCTGTTTCACTATAGCTCGCCTCTCCGCTTTTAACTAAGTCCTGCGTTGGGGACGGGAACGGGGCCGCTGGGATCTGTGGTTCACCTTTTGGGTCCCGCTGGAAGGAGGGGAGCTCTGGCTGCAGAATACTGTCTGTCAGTTTTATGGGGCAGTGTTTCTGGAGCATTGTAGTAAACGCACATCGCGTGGCAGAGCAGGGGGGTGAGGGCGGACTCGTGCATTATTGTTTATCCCCTGGCCGGTCAGGGGTGGTATGCCCGGTATGTCAACGGCTTGCGTGTTTCGCTCTTTTCAGAGCTTTCTCTGTTTCTGTGTCTCCCGCTCCTTGTTTTCTGTCTTGGTAGCCCCCCCCTACCTCATCCCACCTCAGTCAACCCTCCCCCCACCTAACAACAACATGCACACCAACTCCTTTCTTTGGCCTTGGGATTGTTGTCTTCAATCATTTGACAGTTTTTTTCTGTAACTGTATGTTAGCGATTATTGTTTTCGATGTGCTCAAGTAAACCTTTGCTACTTCCTAGCAGTGTAGAATCACTAGGCAGAAATGTTTCTGGTTGCCCCTGGTCCAATTCAATGGACTTTGGTTCTCTTCTTACAACTGTGAGATAAAAAGGAAAACAGAGTAAGCTATTGCTATTATTCCTGCATTAAGGTTCTAAGGGGGGTGTTAATCATTCGGTATCTTCATATGTCGTACTTCTCCAAACCTCTATTGCATTGCAGTGTGAAGTAAAATCCTGAAAGAAGCATCATGTGGTGTACTGTATGTAATTCATGTTCCAGTGCGATATTTGTTTGTATATTTGTTGGCGTATCTTCACCTGCTCCATTCTCACCAACGTTAGCAGTCCTGGTTATCCTCTCTACGGCGCCTGTGTCTGTTGTCCTCTGACTGACTGTAACCCCGTCCTCTGCCCCACCGTCGACTCCTCCGCCGTGTTTGTCTGGTCTGCGTCGTTTCCATAAACGTACACCTCATCAAATTTGTACGGCGGTATGGTATCTGTCTGTACTTATATTTAGCTTTGGAGGGATGAATAATGTATCTGTGACTCAAGCGGGTCTGCGGTAGTGAGCCGTCTCGTCCGAGCTGCAGAACGCCGTGCTCCGACGGTGTGTTGTGAGGACGGGTTAATGCGCTGACTTGTTGCTGTTGAGCTCAATGTGAGAGGGACCGTGTTCCACCTCTGAGGTGGCTGTTCCCTGGGACTCCAGGCTTCTCAGGAGTTGCTTAGCGCTGCGGAGCAACCTGCTGGCTCCTGTGATTCAATTAGCCGGCCGCACCAGCAGCTGCCTTCCACCTGGGGAGGACACACGCACATGTACACACATGCACACGCACACACAAACACTTAACACACTTAACACAGGCGAACAAAGACGCACACACACACACACACACACACACACATCTACGCACAAACTTACACACACACACACGCACCACACATACATGATGGCTCCTGGTTGCACCAGAGGCTCCAGTATGGGCCGTGAGGCTTAATGCCTCTAATGGTTTCACTCTTATTATATAATTACCCCTCAATGAGGAAACAGACAAATTGCCCACTGCTGTGTGCTGTACATAAGCAGGATTGTTATTAAAGGTTGCACACACATGTTGAGACACAGTAACGCTCTTGGGGGATGCAATGATTGTTTCTTTTGTTTTAGATGGATGGATGGATGGATGGATGTAAAATAATCATTTTAAGGGTTTTGTTGTTTTTGGCAAAAAATAGCCCTTTTGCTGGCAAGATGTGGATCTCTTCCCATCCCCACACATCCCCTCCTCCTCCCTGAACGTCTGCATTCAGAGCGTTACCGAACGCTGGCGGTCAAGGAGGCCCTCCTCAACAACGAGCACCGCAGCCGTCCTTGTTTGACAAATGTCACCATCGTCTAACGGCCTAGAAACTCACATGTGTGTTTTTCTTTTTCTATTTTCGTATTTCACAAAAAGTTTGATGACGGCGTGTGTCGTGTGGTCTCTGTTCTCGGACACAGAGGTAGCTGGACCGTAATCGTCGCTGTGAAATGATGATATATGTTTGTTACTGAGAAAAGTGGATCTACCGATTAAAAAAAAAAATGTTTATATATATTTATATGAGATATATTAATATTTTGAAATGTTTTTCTTGTCTAGTTCTAAGAGTGTTAACGCGTTTCACAATAGACATTATTAATAATAATAATAATAATAATAATAATAATAAATGTTTTTCAAATTAAATAAAACAATCCCCTGTCAGACCCAACTGCTATTATTTTCAATCTTTTTAAATGAAACTGAATGGAGGATAAAAATCTTTTGATTTTGTTTTGTTTAGAGTAAACACGTTTGAGCCACAAGGATGCAATCACATGTATTAGCCCCACTGTGCTCATGAAAGGCAGCTAACAAAAGATTCCATGTTTGGCAGTGACTTGGTCAACACTCCCAGAGCCCGCTGTTGAAATATGTTTGGCTAGTAATTATGGTCTTTTGGCTAGAAATGATGGTCTTTTGGCTAGTGATTAATGGTCTTTTGGCTAGTGATTATGGTCTTTTGGCCAGTGATTAATGGTCTTTTGGCTAGTGATTAATGGTCTTTTGGCTAGTGATTGATGGTCTTTTGGCTAGTGATTAATGGTCTTTTGGCTAGTGATTGAGTCTTTTGGCTAGTGATTAAGTCTTTTGGCTAGTGATTAATGGTCTTTTGGCTAGTGATTAATGGTCTTTTGGCTAGTGATTGAGTCTTTTGGCTAGTGATTAATGGTCTTTTGGCTAGTGATTGAGTCTTTTGGCTAGTGATTGAGTCTTTTGGCTAGTGATTAATGGTCTTTTGGCTAGTGATTGAGTCTTTTGGCTAGTGATTGAGTCTTTTGGCTAGTGATTGAGTGATTGATCTGATGTAAGTTCCTGTTATCATTCAGTTCTTGTTCCTTTTATGCTATGATTGCAACAAGCAGATCTTTAGAGCACTAGGTAGCACTCACCTGACTAAACGACGTTTGAAGGTCCGTGGGTTGGCTCCCCAACAGTGGGAGTGGCCTGCTAGTGCATTACTAGCAGGGAGGCTAAGCAGGCTACTGAGCCGGCCACAGACCTTCTGTCTGGCCGGGGGCCTGCTGCTCACCATCCACCATGTTACATAAACCCAGAGGCCAGCTGAGCCTCCTAGGACCGTCTGTCTCTGTAGCGCTGCGGAGCATGCTCAGTCTTTCAGCGTCTCACTCACTCACTCACTCACTCACTCACTCACTAGCCAGACCATTTTCAAATGACCCTCTTACGTGTTGCATGCAAGCAGTTGAAAGTTCACAAATGTGTAGGCTTTTCTTTCCTGCTACTTTCCTTTAGTTTTACTACACGCTCCACCAGCCTGGCACTAATCATGGATTATTCTCACTAGTCTTTGGTTGAGGTGCCTGCCGGGTGGAAGGCCCCCTCCTATTGGTGTCGTGAGGGGCTGCTTATGGCCCTGCAGTGCACTCACCCAGCCCCTCTGGGGGGGGGCATGTCCTGGTCGAGCATCGCTCCGCCGTAGGGTGTCCCCCGCCGTGGATCATCTTCCTGTGTCTGTAACTCAGGCGCAGTCTGAATCACAGTGTGCTTGAATTCCAGTATAAAGGAAAGAACGTGTGTGTGTGTGTGTGTGTGTGTGTGTGTGTGTGTGTGTGTGTGTGTGTGTGTGTGTGTGTGTGTGTGTGTGTGTGTGTGTGTGTGTGTGTGTGTGTGTGTGTGTGTGTGTGTGTGTAAAGGCCACATCGTACAGTAGATTGCACAAGGTCCAAAAGAGTCCAAATGATCAGTTGATTATGGTTGGTTAACGGACACATAAAACTGCTGCGGTTTGACCCTATGTCCTCATAAATGTATTAATATGATGGATTTCTTTTATTTTGTTATCATGATGTTATTATAATGCTTTCACCACTTTCTGTGGGCATCTTTCCTTTAACAGAGCTCATATAAAAAGCTTTTACCACTAAATGAGTGGTTATCTCTCTCTCTCTCTCTCTCTCTCTCTCTCTCTCTCTCTCTCTCTCTCTCTCTCTCTCTCTCTCTCTGTGTTGATGCTAGCGCGGCCAGTGCTAACCTGCGCTAAGCCTTCCGTCCACATGCGTTCCATCATCCTTCATCATCGTCATCCCAAACGGATCGACATCCTTTCCACTTTCCCCCGGCTTCTGCCGCTGGAAAGTGGCTTCCCTGAATAGAATCGGCTGTGCAGCCAAAACGATTCACGACTCAATGCACTTCAATATCGGGGAGCACGAAGACGGGACACCCCCCCCCGCCACCCCCCCCCCCCCAAACCAAGTCCACCTCCCTCTGGTCTGGCCGGGCTGCGGGGGCCTCGGCCCGGCGGTGCATACTTGAGGTATTGTTTGGTCAGGTTCAGAAAAGCTTATATCAGCTCCCGGGTCTCAGACTTCAGATGGAGTCTCGATAAATATGTCTGGTGGTCAACCAGATGTTAGAAAAGGTGTGTGTGCTTGTCCTTGTGCGTCTGCGTCCACACACACTCGCGCGTGTGCGTGTGCGTGCGTGTGTCAGGTCTGTGTACGTTTCACAGACCTGATCTGCCGTTCCCAAACACATTCGTCTTCCATGAAATGTTTTGAATGCAGCGGGCGGATTCAGGCCGGCTAACTGTGTGACTGCTATTCAGATGTCCCAAGTCTATATTTGGACGTGTCCTCAGTTACTCAGTGTCACCACCTCTACCGCCACCACCTTTCTCTCCCACTCTCCCTTTTTGAAGCACGAGATGAAAAATTGAATACCCCCCCCCCCCCCCCACCCACCCACCCGCCCGTCCCTCCTGTACGTTTGGTGCTGAGAGCGCGTGTCTTTCTTCTTCAAAGGCGGGACCTGCACTTCACTGACCTTTTTAAGTCCCTGGGGTTAGAGCCGCTTCCTGGGTGGCTGTCGGACCACAAAGCCTCCACCTGCCCCCATGACACACCCTAGAGATGTACCGCTGCGTATCTTGGAAACGGCTTCCCTGACCCCTTCCCTGACCTCACATCATGTCATTCTTCTTGACCAGTGGGACTGCTTTCAGGGGAATAATTCATATAATAATTCATAATAATTCACGCGCATCACATGACCCTACCAGGGTTTGTATGCCCTACTCTTCAGTTCACCAATAACTGATATAATAAGCTATAAAGGTCACATTTAAGGTCAAATTAGAAGCACTTTTTTGATTGTATTCTGGTGGCCATAAGATTCTTGAATACCTAATAACTGCCAAACTGTGTGTGTGCAGTGTGGCAAAAAGTAAACTTGTACAATCCCGTTCTTTCTTTACCATAGGGCGCAGCGGAGCTGAAGACGGTTTTTGGGAGGGCTAAGGGTGGTGGGGGGCAGGGGTCCGGCATTCAGCGGCGGTGTGTGACTTGAGAACCTTCCGGTACCGCGTTACGCCGCCGCGCCGCGTCAGGCTGCCAGCCCAGCGCTCGCAGTAATAAGCATGCAGCGCATGACTCGCATTTACCCGCCTCCACACAATGGGGCTCATTGTGTCCACTGGAGGAGTCTGTGTCACCGGGGGCTGGGGGGGTGAGGGTGGGGGGGGGGGGGTAAGGGGTAGGGGGGGGAGGGTGGGGGGAGGGGGGGGGGTGGGGAGGGGGTAGAGTGGGGGGGGGGGATCTCATGTTTAGATCTTCTGCTCATCATGTGAAACGAAGAGCTGAGTTTAAAGGCAAAGTGAAGCAGAGGTTGGCTCTGCTCACAAAAGGCTTACTCACGGTATCCCTGCACGCTCCTGTGTGCCGCCGCCCCCCCCCCCCCCCCCCCCCCCCCCCCACTCAGTACGACAGCCGCTCGTGGGTGACCTCGCTTGACCCCATCGGGGACACGATGTAAGGTACATCTGAGTGGAGGTTCTGTCACCGAACCGCTGAAAGGGCCGTGGTCTGTGGTCCATCCGTCGATTCCACCTCTCTTGGCTTCACTTCAAATATCTGTTACCAAGAGCGTTTGTCAAAACCCATCCACGATTCTGCTGAAGAGTCTTTAGCGTGCCACAAATTTATACGCCCGCTTTAGTTCACCCTCTTTAGTTCACCCTCTTTAGTTCACCCGCTTTAGTTCACCCTCTTTAGTTCACCCTCTTTAGTTCACCCTCTTTAGTTCACCCGCTTTAGTTCACCCTCTTTAGTTCACCCTCTTTAGTTCACCCGCTTTAGTTTCACCCTCTTTGGTCTTTTGGAAACGATGCGTGCCTCATCAGCACGGTGTTTATGAATAAGAACAACAGTGAATCACTGTTTACACAGTTCTTTAAAGAATTGTCTTGTCACAAATGCCAAAGTTCTGTTGTTTACCTTCGTGCTTGTGCGAAATGCTCTCAGGCATGTTGAAACATTGTATTTTGAACAGATGTTTTGGTTAAGCCGGGAGAGACGGCTCATTTAACTCATCTAAATTCTAACTTGGATCAGTGTTGCAACAGGGGGCTTGTGGCGTCATATCGTCGAAGATACATTAGCCTAGCGCGCATTATGTACAATTTATAAAACGGGTGGCTTAAAACAAGCGATCTGATTGGTTCCCAACTGTTGTATATTGAGCATATACACACAGCTATGACGCCGTTCAGTTTACGGAGTTCAGTATCACTCCGCTGCGCGTCGGGACGGACAACGCCCCTTAACTGTGGTATAACGACCGTATACCACAGCCTGTCGTGATCTATTGCTTAACTAGAGCTCACCAACCACAATTTGTTTATCTCATTATTTTGCATTTGAGGTGGTTGTTGGAACATTTGATTGAGGGCAATGGTGTCGTAAAAAGAATACATCATGTAATGTATTTTATAGGTATTTTATAGATTTGTGTTGGAATAACTGATTTCATTTCCGCATACACAAAGTGTCTCTGATGGCGGGTAAATATTGACATATCGGATGGCCTTTCCCGCAGTAGGGCTTTATGGATCCCGCTGGCGTCTATGAAGTGTCCAGTGAAACAATATTAGCCGAACACACACACACACACACACACACTCTTAAGCTGACAGTGCTGTATATTCACATTCCAGTGTTACTTAATGCCGTGAGCAGACTCTATTGGCAACATTACCAGAGAGGTTCCTTCTCTAAAACCCTTCATTGTAAATCTCGTTCGACTCAACTCACAGGAGCCTTGGCAGGGAAAGTAAAGAGTTTCACAGCCAAATCATTTCAAATGAAAAAGGCTTGTTTGGGAGCCGCAGCGTGGCCTGTGTTGTGTGGCGTGCCCTGTTCTCTCACACTAACAACAACAGCGCTGGTGTGAAGGAGAGTACGACCTTCAGTGAACTTGAATCACATGGAGGCCTCGCACTGCATGTGGCCGGCCGAGGTAGGCCCGCAGACGGTCAAACCCGGCCTGAACTCCACCAGGAAGCGGGGAGATTACATGGATGGGTGGACGAGGTCAACTGTCAAAAGGAAACATGAGCCAGCCTCGTCTTCGGTTAGTAATGCT
>NC_140284.1:19088895-19100136 GCF_964030765.1 Micromesistius poutassou | reverse complement strand
GAGCATAATGGTGCAGTCCGTCACTGGGGCCACCTGTAGCTGATGGGGTAGATGCGCCGGCTGAACCCAGCTGCTCCACGCGGCCCTGTTGAGTGCACCAAACCATCAAATACGGTCCGGACCGCGCCGTGACGTCAGGTCGCTTTTAAAAGAACGCCTGGGTCAGAAAAGAGCTCAGTCCTTTTCCCTGGACTTCACTGTGGAGCGCCAGCAGAACACGAGGGGGCTCAATACAAATACAAAATATTTGTATTGACACAGTAAAAGACTATCTGATGCATGCCGTTTCCATGGCAGTGACGGTGGGGGGGGGGGGGGGCGGGGGGGGGCGGGGGCGGTTGATGAGAGGCTGCACCACACTGCACAGCTGTAGCCGCCCCTCGGACTCACTAGCACCTTGAACCCTCGATGCTAGCATGCCGACTGCAAAACTGTTGTGTCTTTACAAAGGGAGGGAAACGTACTGGGCAGATGAAGTGTGTCAGACGATGCTTCCAGTCCTCTTACTTGACACCGAGCGAGAGAGCAAAGCCACCGACTGCTGCAGGCCAGCCTCCTCCTCACGGGGCTGCGTGGCCGTCCGTCCTCTTTCAGTGATGTGTGACTCACAACCCTTTTGATTCTGATGGTTCTGCTGATGTGCCTCCTATAATGTGTGTGTGTGTGTGTGTGTGTGTGTGTGTGGGGGGTCTCTTCAGCAACACTTGGAGATGTTAAGAGCTCTCTTCGTGGACCACCCAAAGGCAAATGGAAACAATTTCACAGTCCCTTCTCGTCCTCTTCCTCTCCTTATGTTTTCTTTGCCATTCGAACATCCTATCCCTGCCATCAATGAGCATAGATCATCATTGTTTAACTATATATATATATATATATATATATATATATATATATATATATATATATATATATAGACGGAGGATAAAGACCTGCTGTGTTCCCTGTGGGTGTGTGAGTGTGTCTCTGTCGGCTGACCCGGCCCGCCGTGCGGCTGGGAGGAGAACAGGCCCCTGGCACCGCCGGGCCGCTGGCAGCCGGTCTCAGGACCGACCGTACGCCTGGCGCCGCTCGCCAGCGTTATTTATAGAGCGCATGACATTCTGCAGGCTGATTGGTGTGATCGCTGGCCAAGCGTATTGTAATCTGTTGTGTTGTTATTTATGACAAAACATAAATGCACAAATTCTCCTGCCTGGTGTTTGTTTTTTTTTACGATGAAACCGAGTCTCCGGGCCGCTCCGGTGCAAACGTTCCCGTTTTGGAAATTCAGAAACGGTTCGGGAGTTGTTGAATAAAATGCGTTCTCGCTTCTGCACGTCGTCTCCCCATTGGACCGCTTAGAAAAGAGGGAAGTGAGTTGGTAGTTAGGGGTCAGGAGTCAGCTGACCCCACGTACCCTCCCGTACCTACTGCCCTACCCACCTGGTGGGGGCGTGCTAGAAGCCCGTATAGTGATACTAACACGCGGCACAGTGGAACAGTGTACAGAGCAGATAGGCATCGCAAGGACGGAGGTACACATACCATCAAGATAAGTGTTCCATCCGTCAGTAACTGCGGGCAGACGGTATCACGCGTACCTTCCACAGAAAAAGCATACTTTAGATAATAGGTGTACATTCTTATGGTCATTTCGCCAAGCTGCTGCATGTGGTTTCCCTGAAGTTTGAACTTCTGTTTCTGGAGATGTAATTGTGAGATGCTTGGTCTTCATGAATACTGAGCTGATCTCCTTTATCGTGGGACAAGCGTGAAGCACCCTATAGCGGGCCTCAGAGCCAACACACTGGGGCTCCCCGCTTTTCATGTACACGTTTGAGCCTGAGTTTGTGGGAGAAATTGTACATCAGTTGATTTATATTGTTCAGCAATGGAGAAAGTGACCCTTGCCAAGGTTAACATCATTATCAGCTTGGGCTAAATGATTAGTCAGTTATTTTAAAAAAAATCGCTTAACTCACTGAACTCTCTCTCTCTCTCTCTCTCTCTCTCTCTCTCTCTCTCTCTCTCTCTCTCTCTCTCTCTCTCTCGCTCCTTTCATGGGCCCGGATGTCACAGTCGGTGTGTTACACTGATATTGCATATTGCTTATTTATGTTGTTTAATATATTAATCATAGTTTGGACTCAATTTATTTGTCCCAGTCATACAGTTCCGACTTGTTTCTGTGTTTACGCAAATTTTGTTATGCAAAGCTTCGTCGGATAACAAATAATGACAGACGGCAATATTTGTGTGAACGCCTGCGCCACATCACAGGAAGCAGGAAGGAAGCTAGAAATATAAGCATCCCCCATGTAACTGTTCATACCAATAAACAGAGATCCCACTTTCCAACTTCCTTTACGTCTAGCCTCACAAAAAGGGTCAGAAAACCGCGTGGTTCATCGGTCCAAACTGAACTCTCTGCGCTCTGTTTACGTGCCGTTGTGTTTTATCTTAAAGGGATGACACGTATTTCCGTCAGCAATAAATTAACAATTATTGTCATATAAAGCTAATTAACTAAGAACCCTTATATAATTGGCACACAAATATTTTTATTAGAAACATCCTATTAATATATATTTTTTTGTATAAAAAAACTAATCTGCGATTGGATCGGTGGATGCCACGTTAAAAAGATCGGGGACCGGGATCACGTTAAAGAGACGGGGATCAGTTTTACACTGGAGGCAGTAATCTCCCTCCTCGTTATCCCGCCCACACCTGTCCTCACTGCTTGTTTTCCATGCAGCCTTCATCAACTCTCTGAACCAATGAGAAAAGGCTTACGAGACAAAATGCCTCCGGACACAACTGGATGGACCTACAGCCAATCAGAGTAACACAACGACACAGCAGGAAGCGGTCTGGGTTGTTTATGGTGCTGCCATAGGCTGATCCTCTCTTTAGTCCACGCGTCAAACCCGCCCCCTATCAGGAGGCTGAACCAGGGCTGGTCTGCTGGTCTTTCTGAACAGGAGTGGGGCGGGGCACAGATGAGCAAAACGTGATTCACAGGACGGGTAGACAAAAATGCTCCTAAACTCCTAAAATGATGCTATATACATTCTAGGGATTGACCGATATGGATTGTTTCCATCAGCCTTAGCCGATGACCGATACGCCGATACAGATTTACCGACTTGAGCGGATATTTGGAGCCGATGCTGCTTTTGCTCCCTCAATTTACATCATAAAAATGACAAATTGATGCTAACAAACGTTACAGGTCTCAATTTAAAAAAGGAAATCATGCCGGAGAAAATAAAAAATAATAAATCGGCGAAAAAAATCTGCCCGATAATATCGGTGTCTATGGTGAAGACTGGCCGGGTAGCCGTCATGCATGGATGTGGATATGCATCAGAATTGTAAGAAGTATGATGCAAGTTGTATTTAAAATAAGTACCACCAATGAGTATATAAATACAACATCAATGTATTCCTCGGTACGTGGCATATGATCCTTGAAATAAACGAATTAAAATTAACCTAAATATATAAATAGATAATTGAATATACATTTATTATAAATATTGTACAATAAATATAGTATTATGGCTTGGCTCGTTTTAATAAAAATGTGTTGCTTTCTGCATTCCAACATGTGTTTTCCATTGTCATGGATTCCATTGATGTTTTGTGTTCATTTGTGTTAAGCAGAAACACTCGGACCGTCTGCAGTGACAGACTCTCTCCACTGTTAGCCAGCGGCCATGGCCTTCAGGCAGTAGTAATTGTCTATAAAGGGAGTGCTGGCACTCTGTTACTGTGTGCATATGAGGGGGTCCCCGTGCGTCTTAATGGCACACTGTACAACACGACGTCTGTCTGTCTGTCTGTCTGTCTGTCTGTCTGTCTGTCTGTCTGTCTGTCTGTCTGTCTGTCTGTCTGCAGCACCTGGTGTCTCAACGGGTTGAACTTCCCCTGCGCCAACATAACATGACCTCCTCTGTCTGTCCTCTCTGCGTGTCCGTCCGTCTGTCCCTGCAGCTGGTGTCCAACGTGCTGATCTTCTCCTGCACCAACATCATGGGCGTGTGCACACACTACCCAGCGGAGGGCTCCCAGAGGCAGGCCTTCCAGGAGACCCGGGAGTGCATCCAGGCCCGTCTGCACTCCCAGAGGGAGAACCAGCAGCAGGTAGGGAGAACCAGTAGCAGGGAGAACCAGCAGCAGGGAGAACCAGCAGCAGGTAGGGAGAACCAGTAGGGAGAACCAGCAGCAGGGAGAACCAGTAGGGAGAACCAGCAGCAGGTAGGCCGGGGGGAGAGGCTCACTGAGGCTAGGGTTGTGTTTGGGGGTGTGGGGAGGGGACGGTATGTTGCCAGTAGTAGGCCATGTGGAGGTCAAAGGGTCCCACTCCATGGTGATGGTGATGTATTTGCATGCACACGCACATGCACACAAATGCACGCAAACATTCAAAAGCACATATGTACACGCAAGTGCAAATGTACTGCGTGGACATGCTGTATATATATATATATATATATATATGTATACATATACACACACTCCCTTATGAGCGAGGGTGGACATGGGCTTCCAGGCAGAGGGGACTGAACATTTCCAGTATATTTATTTCTGCGCATTACAACTCCAGACGAGAAGCAGGCCACGGGGTCACTCTGCACCAGGAAGGGGTCCGCCTCTGGGTCTCACAGTGGGCGGAGTTGTCCTGCGTCACGGCCAGCCCGCACTCATCAGTGACGGCCCGGGTTATTTTGGCGTCTTGTTTTGGGGGTGGTCAACAGTGGGCAGTTCTCTGTCCCCCCCGCCCCCACACACACCCCCCCCATTCCCTCCCACAGCCTTAGACATTCTTACCCCCTCATATCTCTTCGTCTCCTTTTCCATCTCTCCCACGCCTGCACACACGTACACACAAACAGTACACATGCACTACACATAGTACACACACACACACACGCACGCGCACAGCGTTTCTATTTTGACCGCCTTTTGTCTCGGCGTGCAGGAGCGTCTCCTGCTCTCCGTGCTTCCCCGCCACGTTGCCATGGAGATGAAGGCTGACATTAACGCCAAGCAGGAGGACATGATGTTTCACAAGATCTACATCCAGAAGCACGACAACGTCAGGTAGAGCGCCCCTCCACACCGCACGGGAACGACTGCATGGCCTCGCGCTGAACGCTCTGATATACTGTACAGTGTGTGTTCCTCCTCAGACCTGTCCTCTTCACCAACACTATGCACGGTCAACCTCTCCGTGCACGCGTCCAGTTACATCTTCACGTGTAAACACATGAGACGGCCCCAGCAGGGGGTAAGCGAGTGAACCGTAGTTAAGGTCAGCCCCCCCCCTGATCCCGGGCATGTGCCTTAGTCCCGCTCAGAATTCCCGGAATGCATTCGATAGGAATGCGACTGAAGGGCTAATTGGATTCCCACTAGGGCCGCTGCCACTGGGGCCCAAAGCACACACACAGACAACAGTTTGCTTCATATTTTGTAGCCCGACCCAAAATAAAAGAAACTGAAATACCGTATTGTTCGGTTACGGAGCAAAACACACGGTTTGCTACGGTGATTGTAGCCGGGCTGTGTTTCCCTGCGCTCACTTCAAAGGGGACTCGGGGTCTATTTTAGGAGGTGAGATTTCCAAACATTATTATTTTATTGTCCGTCCGGACGGGCCCTGCGCTGCGGGCTGCAGGGAGGTTTGTGGCTGTTTACGTTTGATGTCATTCCGTTCGGAGCCTGGATTATCTCCATGGGCTTTCTAACGCACCCGGTCAGCGGTGATGTCACAGCATTTTCTAACGCAGTCGGCGACGACCTTGAGCGTGTTGGGGGTCACCGGCATGGGGATGAGTGCTGAGCCCTCCCAACGCAGCACACGATGACTAGCGTCAAATAGAGACGTTGTGGAAGCCAAACTACTGTGCTTAGTTTTTTACATTTGTTAAAATATTATGGCTATGTTATTATCTGGCTCTTGTGTAAATGTCACACACAGACGATTGACCAAGGCCAGCCCTTGAGCCACTCATGCACGCACGCACTCACGCACGCACACACGCACGCACGCGCGCGCACACACATACTCATGCTTGTTGAATGAAAATGCAAAGGAAATTTGATTTGCATTTTCCTGTGAAAAGGCAAGGATAACACTTTTCATGGAAGATGTAATCACCATCTCCTGTCATGGTTTATGCAATGATGTGGATATTGTCCCGGTGTGTGAAACTACAAATGCTTGATTTTCTAATTAACATCATCTACTTAATTAGAATTATGAATTGTATTGCCAAAGAGGGGAGAGGTTGACCTGAGCTATGCACATTTCAACTGCCGCAAACTAGAAAATCAATATGCTCAAGGGACTCAAGGGACTGTAATGATTTTGGCCTGCCTCGGATACAAATGAAAAGCTCTTGCCAGAATTGTCTCACCTGTGTTGAATAAGTCAAAGATCACTCCCTCACTGGGGTGATGCATCTCGGTGTGTCCCCGTGTTTACCGGCCCTGTCCTCAGTGGATCCAGGGAAATGGACAGGAGGATATTCTGGCGCCATCTTGTGGAACTGCACCATAGCTTTAGGAAGGCGCACACACACACGCACACACTGCCTGCGTCATGTGTGTCATGCCTTGTAGCCTTTAGTCAGTTAGAACAATACACACACACACACACACACACACACACACAGCTTCCTTTGTGGATCGTTCTCCCTCCTTCAGAAGTTTCTTTGCGAGAAAGACTGTTGGATTCCCGAGGCCATCATTTCCTTGCAACTTATTTTGATCCGCACTCATGCGACTAGTGTGGACGCTCAGATGCTTTTCCTCGCTACAGCTCGAGTGCACGGCTCTGTTCAAAGCAGGAGCCGCCGGTGGTTATCTTTCAAGGAATCCTTATTTTCAACCACTCACTCGTGACTTTTTTTGCTCCCTGAATCCCAACAGGACCCACTCTGTGCAGGGCCTCAGTGAGCGCCCACGCTGCGCTCAGTTCAGCTGTCCAGCGTCTGGACTGAGGAGAGGAGACTCATGAATCACTCTTAAGTGACTCCTTGACGAGGAAGTGGCAGAGCTTTACCTTTATATATGAGAGAGAGAGAGAGAGAGAGAGAGAGAGAGAGAGAGAGAGAGAGAGAGAGAGAGAGAGAGAGAGAGAGAGAGAGAGAGAGAGAGAGAGAGAGAGAGAGAGAGAGAGAGAGATTCTCCCCTGTGTTTTGAAACCACATACAGCGTAACTGAGGCAATATGCAAGAGGTCCTCACAGCGGATGTTTTGATGCCATTTGACTTGTTCTGCAACCAAACCCAAGGCCTAGGGAGAGGGAGGGGGGGTTCATGTGCTAACATTGACCTTAGAGCCTAATCTGGTCCGGGTCTTCAAAACAGTCCCTGGGTTGTACGGTTGTACGGCTGTTGAATGGAGAACAGGTCCAACCCTACAGGGACTACGCATTCACACTGTCAGCCAGGGTCTTTATGGAAGCCGAGTGCAAACTGAAGGAAAGCGCGGCTGTGGAGACAGGAGGGCACGGGGACCCGCTCTGTGTGTGAAAGTGGTCGTCATGGTCACATGACGCTGAGGAGAGTCAGCAGGCTGGCAGATGAAAGGCAGGGCAAGGGGAGAGCAACCAGGCAGCACAGCCCTGAATAGAGCTGGCAGCTCAGCCGGAAAGGAGCCTGCATGGCTGCTAGTGTAAGCAGGAAGTGTGTGTGTGTGTGTGTGTGTGTGTGTGTGTGTGTGTGTGTGTGTGTGTGTGTGTGTGTGTGTGTGTGTGTGTGTGTGTGTGTGTGTGTCTGTTGTCGCGTCTGTTTTTCCTTCTCTCTGTCCCTCTCTCTGTCTCTCCGTCTCTCCTATGAGAGTGAGTGAGCGTTGGGACAACGTTTGAGTACTTCTGATTATGGGCATGTTATGGACTGTTGCTTATGTCATCCTAGTTCTTTTTACTATTTTTCACAGGATTATTTTTCCCCTCGAAAACTTGTTCAGTTACCCCCCCCCCCCCCCGAAGATGTTGTCCACAAGGTTGAACAATGGATCTTCACCTTCAGATCTGTTTTTGTGTCTTTCTACTGCTCGAAACTACAACTACCAGAAAGGCTAATCGCCGTTACTTCTGTCGCCCAGGCAACGGGATGTTTGGTTAACATAAGGTGGGGGGGGGGGGGGGGGGGGGGGTGGTAACCGCTCTGAGCTGACCAGAGGGAGGGAAGAGACGACCATGCCTTATATGGACCTGATCTCCTCAGACACCCAGGAACTGACAACAATAACAACAACAACAAGAAAAAAGAAACTCAAAGTATCGATCATTCTTGGTAGTCTGAGTCTGGCCTGCACATCGGTAAGTAAGTGTGTGTGTGTGTGTGTGTGCGTGTGTGTGTGTGCGTGTGTGTGTGTGTGTGCGTGTGCAGACGGCGGATCTCTCGACTCACACTCGTTAAACACTCGGCCGTCTCCCTGGTGGTTAAGAGCCCCCCCCGCCCCCTCCCCCTCCCCCCCGCCCCCCCCCCCCCTCCTAATGGATCCTAAAATACACACACGTGTAAGCACATTAAAACATGTTCATAAAGAGATTAGCAGCACACACACACACACACACACCTACACACACACACACACACACACACCTACACACACACACACACACACACACACACCTACACACACACCTACACACACACACACACACACACACACACACACACACACACACACGTAATTGGCTGCTGGTGGCGGGGCTGGGGGAGGTGCACCTGTTGAGGCTCATGAGCCTGTATCATCTGAGAGGGGAGAAGAACAAAGTGATTTGATGAAGTGCGTTAAATAATCCTGTTGTCCGTCTCCTCTGGTGTCTTCACCCCCCCCCCCCCCCCCCCCCCCCCCCTTCTGTGTATTATCATATTTATTCTTTTCATTCACGGCCCTGAGCCTCTTCTCGACGTTGTGTCTCACTTCTCGGGTTCCACTCCCTCCCCCCCCCCCCCCCCCCCCGCGGTGCTTTCACACTGCAGGGGGGGGGGGGGGGGGGTGACACACGTCACATGCATCAGGACGGTACAGAGACGATGCTTATGATGCATGCGTCTCTGTTAAATGGGAATGCGGGGGTGGGTGGTCGTGGCTGAAAGTGTCTTCCCCATCACAGCCGGCCAACAGAACAAACCGCTCGCTTCGTGAACCATCGAGACGTTTGTTCGATGGTTTGACGAGAGACGAGTGTAGCGCTAACGGCTAACCACCGCGCCTCGTTCAGTGGTTCATTCCTCCTGTGTCAACACCGTCATCCACTGTGTCTCTCGGTCTCTCACTGTCTTAGTGTGTGTGTGTCTCTCTCTCTCTTTCTCTCTCGCTCTCTCACTCACTCACTGTGTGTATGTCTCTCCCTCGTTCCCTGTCGTTGTGCGTGCATCTGTGACCGTCTCTCTTTGTCTTTGAGAGTAATTAACGTGCGCACAATGCAAGAGACCACTGCTCAATACGCACGCACGCACGCACGCACGCACGCACGCACGCACGCACGCACGCACGTACGCACGCACGTACGCACGTGCGCCACGTGTTTGCGCCACTGATTCATAATATTAAAATGATGAATGAGCCTGTTCCGTGGTTCTGGGTTCAACAGGACACCTGGTCCTTTCAGTCCCTGTCCGTTCTGTTCCCCTCATGTTCTCCGTGTCCATATGTTGTTCTGTTTGCTCCTCTCCATTACCATGCCTCATCCAAACGACCAGGAACAACGAGGGCGCACTCAACAGTCCATTAACCCTGCCGTGTGTGTGTGTGTGTGTGTGTGTGTGTGTGTGTGTGTGTGTGTGTGTGTGTGCGTGTGCGTGTGTGCGTTGCAGTATCCTGTTTGCAGACATCGAGGGCTTCACCAGCCTGGCGTCTCAGTGCACGGCGCAGGAGTTGGTCATGACCCTGAACGAACTCTTCGCCCGCTTCGACAAACTGGCCGCGGTGAGGACACACACGCCACTCTCACGTTCTGTCGACCGTTTGCTGAACAGAGCTCCGCCCCCTTTTCCTCTGCGGCTCTGTCCACACAGTTTGATTGACAGGTCTGTTCGCCCGGCGTTGATGCGTACATGAGAGGGCTAGCTTGCATTATGTGTTTGATTGTTGATGATAATAATAATAATTAATTTTATTTATAGGCGCCTTTCAGAGCACCAAAGGTCACCTTGCGGGGCAGAGTTACAAGAACAATAATAAGAGAACAAGACAAATTGACATTAATGGGATGAGGTGGGTGACAATAATTAGACAGAGTATGCCAGTTCAAAGAAGAGGAGTTGAAACGATGGCGTTAAATGCTAAAAAGGGTACTACCTCGCCTCTACGGCAATTTAGTGGATTCAGACCTGATGAGCGTGGACCGCCAAGGGACACGACTGACGTGTGATCTGCTCAAAAGACGGGCAGACGACCGATCTACAGGACCACTTGCGTGTAGAAAGGATGATGAACAAAACATCCCAGAGCCTAGAGCAGGTTTGTGAACGTTTACAACGTCTCATGTCAATTTACAATCTGCAGAATGTGTCGGCGTTGGTCGACTAACTTTTTTTAGTTAGGATATTGATGCTGCGCACTTCCTCTTTGCAACCAAATTTGTTTAGGATTTAAAACCATTTAATTTAACATACACACAGTAAAACAGATATTTTAGTTTTTCAATAAATATTTGGAAACGAAAATTCATGTATTCCTCAGTGTGGCTGTCTGGCACTGAGAGGGTCTGCAGGACCGCACTCTGCACAGCCAGTCAGTGAAGAAGTGAACGCTCACGCACGCCTCCGTAGTCAACGCTGTCCAAGCGTCGGTGGTGACGGCAACTTTCTCCGCTGAGGACAGGACCTCACGGAGGGAGGCTGCTGATTCGCTGTACATTTTCTCAGTTTGGCGACATGGCACGGTGTGATCTGGCTCGAGAAGAGAAATGCGATCAGATCGCGGAAGACTAACACGTCACGTCTCTGGCATAGGCTACCGTATTTAAAATAGCATGCATTAGTTATATTCTCAATTTAATTTGCAGAGCAATCCCTGCAAAGTTTTAGGTGAACTATAGAAGAGACTAGGATTAGTGTGCGTGTGACGGGGGGGGGCATCACGACGGTGACTCCCCATCATCGTCATCATGATGGACTATGACATCGTCCATCGGCACAACCCTAACGCACACAGGTTTCAGTTGGCATCACAGAGTAGCATCAGTTCAACCCACGCTTGGGGGTCTATATCATACTTTTTGGGCTCTTT
>NC_140284.1:19038895-19081395 GCF_964030765.1 Micromesistius poutassou | reverse complement strand
TCTGCCTCATCCAGATCGTCATCGTACCGCAGTGAGTCCACACACACACACACACACACACACACACACACACACACACACACACACACACACACACATATACATACATACATACATACATACATACATACATACATACATACATACAAACGATTGTAACTATTAATGTTCACATCCGGTAGTTTTCTTTGCTTTTATAGGGGAATACTCTATTGGTTTTTCCCCAAGAACCTTTTGATTAACATTTCTTGTTTGACCCTACTCATTATACTCAAATTACACCAAATTGCATTTGACAGAATCAATTTAAATTCAACAATGGCCCTCTCTTGGTCCATCAATATCAGAGCCACACACACACACACACACACACACACACACACACACACACACACACACACACACACACACACTACCACCTGTTGTACTTTAGAGCATCATAGAGATTTTTCTAGGACAAACTTGTAATGCACATCACTTGCTCTATGTAGCAGAGAAAGTGCTGTTTACTCCACTCTGTCTCCTCTTGTGTCTTTCATCTGCCTTGTGTGCACAATCACGCACACAAGTTTCAGTCTGCATCATTAATTTAGTAAACATACGGCAAGATGAAAGCACAGTAGCATACCACATACTCAGGCTTAACCATCCAGCCATGCTCAGAATGTCTCTCTCTCTCTCTCTCTCTCTCTCTCTCTCTCTCTCTCTCTCTCTCTCTCTCTCTCTCTCTCTCTCCCTCTCTCAGCTCCAGTGTGATGCTGGGTTTCTTCATCACCTGTCTGATAATCCTGATGGGTGTCATGTTCGTGTCAGCTGTCTACTCCTGTTTCGGGGTGAGTGGCAGCTGGTTCGGCTCTGACAAATAAAATCCAAATGATCAAAATGCAACTAGTCTGTGAGATTGGCTATTGTGAGATTGACTATTGTGAGATTGCGGGGCGCCAAAAACATGTTCCAAGGAATGAAAAGGTTTTGACAAGTAAGACCCATTGTTTGACAATGGCAAACAATTTTGACCCATTGTTACTCTGCCCCAATTCTTTGCTTTTACTGGTTTGGCTCCCCTTGCATTTGCATTTGTAGCCAGCCATTGGTCCATCGAGTTTATTAAGAAACTGTTGGCTTGTTTGAACAGAAAGTGTATCTGATATGTACTGTTTATTAGATAGATAGATAGATAGATAGATAGTCCTTTATTAATCCCCCTTAGGAGAAATTCACAAGTGACCAGCAGTACAGTGGGAAAAGAGAGTGTGAAACAAGAGTATATATACAAATAAATTTACCAATTTGAAATAAAATATAATAAAAACTATTAGAATAAGATAAACATACTATATACATGTAACTGTCTGTTTGTAGGTGACTTGTGCATTAAAAAATAAATATGACTAAGTATAAATGTGCTGATGTGCTCCTGAGGTATCAGCTAGGGTGAGCAAGCACATACACACACATGCATGCTCACACTCCCATAACGTGTGTGTGTGTGTGTGTGTGTGTGTGTGTGTGTGTGTGTGTGTGTGTGTGTGTGTGTGTGTGTGTGTGTGTGTGTGTGTGTGTGTGTGTGTGTGTGTGTGTGTGTGTTCCTCAGATGTTCCCTGGGTCTCTGCAGAACCTGTCCAAGAGGATCGTCCAGTCGCGGCTCAACAGCACGCTGGTGGGCGTGTTCACCATCGTCATCGTCTTTCTCTCCGCCTTCGTCAACATCGTGAGTTCAGTCTTTAACTAAGAAGGCAAAAAAAAAAAGACTTGAAATCATTTAATAAAAAGAGCAAATGAAAAACGCTGAAACATGAACCTGACCTGAGCGTCACGTGCACCGCCGCGGTGACCCTGCTGTACTCCTGACCCGTACAGTTCACCTGTAGCAGCCGGGACCTGCGGGCCTGCATCGGCGCCGAGCTCAACCTGAGCCTGGCCAGCGTCAACGCCTGCCACGCCCACATCCTCAACGTCACCTTCGACTCCCACCCCGACCTCTGCGACGACCTCTCCCCCATCTGCAGCTTCCCCGAGGTGTGTGTGTGTGTGTGTGTGTGTGTGTGTGTGTGTGTGTGTGTGTGTGTGTGTGAAAGAGTTTGTGTGAGAGAGAGAGAGAACACATTTGTGCAAACTGCATGCATCTCTGACCTCATTACTTTCAAGAAGTCATTTCAAGATTGAATGCGTCATGAAATTCATCATATAATCGCATCAGGATTGGATTCAATTATTTTGATAGGATTATAGCACTAGAACCCTGAATACAGGATATGAGCGCCACGCAGTCATTAAGAACAACGCCATGTTTACATTTTGAATACCTTTTTTGTTCTGATAAACGCTATAATTCAAACTTGATTCAGTGTGTCAAGGAGATATATCCACACATATGTTTTTGTGTATTTGTTTGTTTGTGTATGTGTGTGTGTGTGTGTGTGTGCATTCTCTGCCGTTCTTCCCCATAGGTCTATATGTGTACAACTGTATGTGTGTGTCCTCTGGTAGCTCCACACATGTTTCTGTGTTGGCACACTCCCTTCAGTACCTCTCTTTAGATATTCACACATATGGCTGTGTGTGTGTACTCTGCAGAACCTCTCTATAGATATTCACATGTATGTTCCTATGTGTGTTCCTGTGTGTGTGTGTGTGTGTTCTCTGCAGTGCTTTCCTATAGTTATTCAACGTATGTTCCTGTGTGTGTGTGTGTGTGTGTGTGTTCCCTGCAGTACTTCTCGTCCTGCGTGCTGCTGAGTCTGCTGGCCTGCTCGGTCTTCCTGCAGGTCAGCAGCCTCGGCAAGCTGTTCCTCATGCTCTTCATCGAGCTGCTCTACCTCCTGGTCATGGAGATCCCTGAGGTCAGCCTCTTCGACAACCAGGACCTCCTCGTCATGGCCAGCAGCATGTGAGTGCACCCCCGCGCGTGTGTGTGTGTGTGTGTGTGTGTGCGTGTGTGTGTGTGTGTGTGTGTGTGTGTGTGTGTGTCCTTTCCACATGTCTAGCTGTAACGTAAATCGTATTATGATAGTTGGAGTTGTTTGTACGCTGCGGAGCAGAATAAGCAGGTGATTACGTAAAATCGATGTGATAACTGACGGAACATTGAAGCATCAACAAAGCGTCTTCACCGATCTTACCGAACAAAACTTTTTGGAGCTCTGCGTTTGGATGCACAGACAACAGGCAGTTAAAAACATGGTTCATAATTTTGTGGCTCATTTTGGCCATCTCTTCATATTGTTTAACCTCTGCTGTGTTCAGTTGGTGAAGACGGCAGTTTTGTGATAACTTTTGGTAAAAATTAACCAACTTTTGGTTTACAGTCTTAGCCATCCGTCTGGCTTATGAAATCTTTTGGATCACTTGACTACACAACTTTAATACCTGTTGCAGGAATGTTTATCCTATTTATTGTGTGTTCTTATCAACATACGTGTGGTGAATTAAATTCTTGTTGTTTCTCTGTTCTTGCAGTAAGATCATCAATGGAACAAGGTGAGAGCTGCTTGAATAACTGTAGCAATAACCTCATTTTGTGTGGGCACACGCTAATCTATAATGAGAATATGAGAACATTTGTTGCAGTTTGTGTGAGTGTGTGAGAGAGAGAGAGAGAGGTAGAGAGAGGTTTAAACTAATTTCACTTACACTCACTGATGACGACTTTTCGTGTGCTAATTAGCAATGCCTCGAAGCAAAGTCGAGTGTGTGCGTGTGTGAGAAGATCAGTTGCATCTTTGCTCTAATGGAGAGAGAAAATGATAGGACTATACTTTGTAAACCTGCAATCTAGTAGTAAGCCATCACCACTCATCCACACCCACCCCATTCAAAGACAAGTGCAATAAGAAATGAAAAGAGGCTAACATGTAAGACCTTGTGTGTGTGTGTGTGTGTGTGTGTGTGTGTGTGTGTGTGTGTGTGTAGCTGTAGAGTGGACACCAAGGTTCCCCTGAAGATCATGACCCCGGTGGTCATCACCGTCTTCGTCCTGGCGCTCTACCTCCACGCCCAGCAGGTTGAGTCCACAGCCAGGCTGGACTTCCTCTGGAAGCTACAGGTGTGTGTGTCTGTGTGTGTGTGTCTGTGTGTGTCTGTGTGTGTCTGTGTGTGTCTGTGTGTGTGTGTCTGTGTGTGTCTGTCTGTGTGCGCACGCTGGAAATTCCGTTACTAAGTTCTCTTAAACAGACACCTTTAACATTTAAAATAAAAGACTCATTTTAAGTAAGGGTGAAGTCATTGAAAAAATGCAGAACCCTTAACGCTTAAGTCTTCAGTCTTGTTTTAAACTTTAGATGTGTAATAAAACATAAATTGTAGTCTCTGCAGCGGCGCTAAATGGCCACGGCTCCACAAGTCACAGAGAAAACAGAGGAAACAAACAAACAAATCAAACAACAACAGCACCGACCACCAACCACCCGTGCCCCCTCCACCCTCCCCCCCCCCCCCCCCCCCCCCGCCCCCCCCCCCCGCCAGGCGACGGAGGAGAAGGAGGAGATGGAGGAGCTGCAGGCCTACAACCGCCGGCTGCTGCACAACATCCTGCCCAAGGACGTGGCCGCCCACTTCCTGCAGCGCGAGCGCCGCAACGACGAGCTGTACTACCAGTCCTGTGAGTGCGTGGCCGTCATGTTCGCCTCCATCAGCAACTTCTCCGAGTTCTACGTGGAGCTGGAGGCCAACAACGAGGGGGTGGAGTGCCTCCGCCTGCTCAACGAGATCATCGCCGACTTTGACGAGGTGAGGGCGGGGCCAGAGCCGGGGGGGGCGGGGCCAGAGCGGGGGGCGGGGCCAGAGCCGGGGGGGGGGGGGGGGGGGGGCCAGAGCTGGGGGGGGGGGGCCAGAGCGGGGGGGGGGGGCCAGAGCAGGGGGGGCGGGGCCAGAGCCGGGGGGCGGGGCTACGTGGTGTCTGTTCGAGTCATGGGATTGGGTATTTGGTGTTTTTCAGGAGTACAGATCACGCCTTTTATGCGGTTCTGTTGGTTTATTGATCGTTTCATACACCTCTTGTTTTCTTCTCGTACTCCATCCACCCCCCCCCCCCCCCCCCGTGTCTCCCTGTGTGTGTGTGTGTGTGTGTGTGTGTGTGTGTGTGTGGGCAGATCATCAGCGAGGACCAGTTCCGCCAGCTGGAGAAGATCAAGACCATCGGCTCCACCTACATGGCCGCCTCGGGCCTCAACGACTCCACCTACGACAAGGCCGGCCGCACGCACATCCGCGCGCTGGCCGACTACGCCATGCGCATGATGGACCAGATGAAGTACATCAACGAGCACTCCTTCAACAACTTCAAGATGAAGATCGGTGAGCAAAGAGAGCAGCGCCGGACGGAGACCTCGTCGCTCAGGGGCGACTCGTGGATCCTTTAGGAGAAGAGGAGCTTCGTTCTGAAAGGGGAATTAATGATTCGATTGAGGCCTGGGCTGACTGTAGGTGTATTACATCCCACGCAGTGTCGCTCATCTAGGCTGTTTTATCAGCTGAGAAGAATGGGTGTCAGAAACGCCAGGTGGAGACAGAATAAACAGACCGCAGGCGTGAGAGATGATGCTTAGATGAAGTGTTAGATGGAGATGCTCCTCCATAATGCTCCTCAACTGTAGAGGATCAGCTCATAGTGTGTCGACATGTCAATTATAACTAGTGTAGTGAAGTAGGTCAGGGTATGTCGGCCGAAGTTATGCCCTGTAAGGTCATGTTATGACTGCATTGCAGTTCATTTTGAGGGCAAACTCAAAGATCAAAAGTTTGTCTGGCCAATAGGAGCGCTCGGTAACCTAAATAACTGTTTTGTGCGCGTCCCGGTCAGGGCTCAACATCGGGCCAGTGGTGGCGGGCGTGATCGGTGCCAGGAAGCCGCAGTACGACATCTGGGGGAACACGGTGAACGTGGCCAGTCGCATGGACAGCACCGGCGTGCCCGAGAGGATCCAGGTCAGTGGGGGGCTGGGGGCTGGGGGGCCGGGGGGCTGGTGGCTGGTGGTTATAAATCAAACAAAACACTAGAGATCGGGGAGTAGCACTAGATCATTGTTTTGTGCGAATGTCCGATGGCAGCGCTGATAGGTAGTGGAGGTCAAGTCGTACCTTCTGACCTCTTCCAACTTTGACAACACAGATTTGAAACCGGCGGACATTTGACTTTTCTAACGTCTTTGTTTTATTACTGGTATTGGAATGCACAACCATTTGCATAACGCTATTCACGTTAATCCCCATATCTACTGCACAACAGTGTCACACGCTAGATATAGTGATATAGGTTTTTGTTATGATTAATGTCTATTGTGGTTATCATCTTTGTAAACTGTAGCTTCTAATAACCCTCTTCTACTTCTGCTCAAAATTTCCAGCACTCTTCCGTTACCTCTGCGGTGCCCTCATTTCCTGTATTGAATAATTCATGTTCATTCTAATTTGGTTTTATCTAAATTAATCTTTCATTAAAAATAGTGTATTCATATATTTTTTTACTATTGGATATTAAATCATTAATGCACGATACCTCCTTTCTAATCAAAATGTGTAAGGCGCCCCACAATTTTAGGCTTTTAATTCTATCTATCCGTCATATGAGCTCATGTCCCTACTTTGGGCTAATTAGCATAGACACCATTACGAGGGCTGCTGATAGAGGATGACAAAGAGGGCATTAAATGTCATTAAAAAGACACTTCACTTGAGTTATTTTCCTTTTTTCTTTTCATTCTTTCATATTGAAGTGATCGACCTTCATAAAATAAAGTAAATTCCACGCTGTTGCTCGTCTAATGGATTTAAGGTTTGATGACGGTTCTGAACACAAACAGAAGCGCCCGCGGGCCCCAGTCCTGTGCAGGGCCCACGCACCGCCAACCACTGTGCACATTCAGAGAAGGCTGCACGTTTAAAAGAAGGATCATTGGTTGTATAGCGCGTTATGAAATAGATTCTTACATCAGAGCACCGCGCTCAGTCTAGCATTTATTTATTTAGCCTCAAGATGGCAGCAAACACACTTAAAGTAGCTTTGTATGTCATGTGTGGTTCAGTCCTTTAAAACACCTGCATCAGTTCAGGGTGATTCAACAGCAGCTGCCTTCTCTCTGGCCTTGACTGCGTGTCAGACCATCTACATGAATAAGAGATGGGGATAAACGCTGGAACAAAGCTAATGATCACACCCCCCTCCCTTCCCCCTGTCCAGGTGACCTCCGACCTCTACCAGGTGCTGAGCTCCTACAACTACACTCTGGAGTACCGGGGCGTGGTGACGGTCAAGGGGAAAGGGGAGATGATGACCTACTTTCTAACCGCCGGACCCCCCAGCAGTTAACCCCCGCTCACCCAGGGGACCCCCACCAACTGGGTGGGGCCGAGGGGGTTCTGAGGTGGGCCTCTGGGTCCCAATGACTGACGTTTTTTCACAAACACGGGGACATGGGGACGAGACTCTTGACCCTCCGGGTTCTCGGTGAACTCTTTTTGGTTTTCACGGCGTCGAACGCTCGTGAGGCTCTTGGCGCCCGCCGAGAGGGAGCAAGGAGGAGTCCGTACCCGGGAAGGGCCCACAGCGAGCGACCCCCAAAGACCCCAGACTCCAGGAGACGGGAGGATACTTGACGGCCGTGGGGGGGGGGGGCAGCGGGGGCGGCGGGGGGGGGCCGTGGTGCTTGAGGCGTGGTCTTCGGCGCGCCGTGCCACGCCGTGCCTCGCTCTGCGGTCACGCACTGGGGTCTGAATGCTGCTCCCAGTCCACCAGCTCTTTCTCTGGACGCCAAAGGATTAACTGAAGTGTTTAAAAAGCAAAAAAAACAAAACAAACAAAGCTAGTCTATTCTCTATTTTTATTTAGTCTCTCTCTCTCTCTACTCTCTCTCTCTGTGTTTCTCTCTCTCTCTCCTGTGCCCTGAGATATATTTACGTGTACAACGTACTGTTTAATGGGTGTATACGGAGAACGTACAATCAATGTGAGGACCAACATGGTTTGGGGTGTTGTCGTACATATACCGGTTTCAGGGGGTTGGGGTTTGGTCAGGAGAGGAGGAGGGCACTCACCAGCACTACGGAAGCCTTTTACTGGATATGACAATGAACAGAAGTGACAATGAAGATCTATTATGAAGTGGACAGGTTGCTGAGACACTGGGCAGGGTGGGCATGTGGAGCAATTGGTTCCTAAATGAAGAGGAGGAAAGAAAGACGGAGGTTGTTTTACAGAGCGCATATGGTCAGACAGGAATACAAATACAGACGCACACTGGTCAGACACAATCATGCACACGCAAGCACACGCACACAGACACAAGCCACATGCTTTAACTGAAGACCACTTTTCAAATAAGGATGTCAACAAAAAGCTTTTGTAAAACCGATCTTTGAAGAAAAAAAACCACCATACACTACGGGAAATTAGATTCTATATTTTGTAAATTAATATATGAGAGAGCAATCTATGAACACCAACGTGTATTTGGATGTACATAACAGTTACCCACACTGCGCACCACTAGCGATGAACATGGGCTGTCACCGTGTTGACTTTATGTTGCCATATTTCATTGCCTTTTTTTAATTTGATTTCATTCTATCTGCCTTTTTATCATGTTCACATCGGGGGAGTTGCATAAGTTCATGGCTTTGAGAGGCACGCACACACACACTACTCTTCTCATCACTGTGGGGGGCCAAACTGGGTCCCCGGAAGAGGGCGTGTCCCGGGGTTCTTTCATGTGGTTATGTGCCCCCCCCCCCCCCGCCGCATCTATAAATATTTATATTGATCCCCGATGAGAATGTGTCCGGTACGACGAGAGCTAGGGTGCCTCCCCTTAACTGGCGCTCTCTGATGGGGCTGCTCAAGACCCTTCAGCCCCCCCCCCCCCCTCACCCCTACACCCCCTGCTAGTTCAATCAGATGGTACGACCCAATGAATGTCCCATGATCTCCGATGAGGCCTTTGTAAACAAAACGAATAAAACAGGAAGTGATGCGTGAACTGAAGCGCAGACGGCGGCTGGTGTGCTCCCAGTGGTCAGAGCTGCGTTGTGGGGGTACTGCGGTCCCTTCAGTGTGTCCATCGCGGGGGTCCGCCGCTGTGTTTGCTCCTGTGGAACCCGTTTGCTTTAGCCGCTGGCAAGCGAGCCTGCCGTGATGTCTCCTGCTGGCACCTTTCTCCGTGACCCCACGTGACCCCGTGACCCCGTCCCCCTCCCGAGTCTCTTGTATTTTTCTCTAAGGTCATCACCATTCTGCTAAGCTACGGACTCATCCATTTTGTTCTACATTTGCCCGATGTTTTTTTTTTCTGTTATCCAGTGAAGAGGTGTCTATTTATAATATCAGTAAAGAAATCTGTTATGGAAATCATTCATAATTTGATTAATTTATAATGCCTTTTTTTATTAACTATTTTCTTCTATAAGTCATGGAAATGGAAACCGCTGTTATTCTTCAAACGTCACAGAAGTGGAGAGCGGTTGTGTTTTATTGATTTTGACAATGTTTGGCAGAATTGTCTTCAAAGCTAAGAAACAACCTTTAAAAGTGTCCTCCTGAGAGGAACCAAAGAGATGCACTGGATTCTGCTGCTCTCCACGGCTGTGACCGAACCCTCCGCTGCAATAATCACGCCTGCAAATCCGTACACCATACTCTGTCTAATGTCACCTACATCTGCCGTCCTGGTGTCTGTTGTTCACCCTTCAAAACCGTTTTCTTGACATTGTTTTGATTTTCGTTTCGTTATAAATGGGTGGATGCGTTGAACACGTGGTAATAAAGATTACATGCCGTTGATCCAGATTAAGCTTTGGAACCCAAATCAAGAAGGCTTTGGGACAGGTGGGCGACGGGGTGGAGCTCAGGTGCCTATGCTGAGTGGAGGTTTTGCATTCAAGTAAACCCAGCCTTAGCCTCTCGCTACATGGAAGGATCTACTTGATTTGGATTTGGTTCGACGAAGAAAAATTGAGTATGTTTTCAAAGATGAACTGTGGCTCGATTTCGTTTTTTTGTTTGTTACATTCCAATAAACTGCAAAAATGTTTTCGCACTTGAAGATATATCCAGTACCTTATTTTATCTGTGTTCTGGCTTCATGTGTGTTTTTTTTTAAACTTGATTCATGGCTATGGAGTGCGCATTATGAGAAACTACCCAATTTAGAATTTAAAACAACAGCACTTATACAGCACAAATTATTTTCTTTCAATAGTTTGCCTATATTCTCTGAGATAGGCCTACTCGTGTGTTTCTGGACATATCCAGTAGAGGGCAGCAGTGCTACATAACCGAAACAAACGATGCGCCTTTTTACTAATGTGTGTGTGCGATTTGTTATCACTCCACTAGATCCCTCGACCAACATGTATTTAGGTGAGTGCTGCAATCAGCTCTCAACTTTAGTTATTCTTAGGCTTTATTCTTTATTTTTTAATCTCTACAAATTGTGGGACCCTCCCTACCCTAATCCTTCTACACTTTACACCTAGAGAGCCCATTCCACTATTAAAATGTTCATGTTAGCTTGAAATCGCGTGCTACCATTCACATTTGTAAAATATATACAACTTTTTTTTAAGATATATTCTTTTAAAATATTTATCAATTTGTCAATTCTGCCGCCCATTCTCTGACTACTTCCGATTTTGCAACTGTCAATTTTTAACCGTTAACCTTCGTTAAAACATTTCACAAATCAACACACTTTGATCTTCAAATATATCAAAACAGTTTTTGACATAATTAATTACAGAATCAGTTTAATTTTAAACCCGCTTCGTGTATTTTCAGTTGGGTCTCAATGACTTCCGAGCGTGAGCATTCCACCCGCTCTAGCCAGAGGCGCCTGACCATTCAGCACTAACGGCTGCGGCCTGCGGGAAGGCAGAGTTGGACGTCCAACCACGCCCACATCCGGATTGGAAGGTCCAGCCCCGCCCACATCTAATACCTTTATCGTGCTAACGAAACTTACTGCATTTACGAGACCTGCGAACTCAGCCAAAAAAAGAAATATGAATTTAAATTTTGTAATATACATGTATACAGTAATATACATTTTGTAATATACAGGGGTAGTTCAGGATTTTGGACGGGTCTCATTTCCAAGTGAGCCAGTGTGTTATTTATCATTGGAGACCGTTTTCAACACTTTTCATTTAGTTTAATTTAGTCTAGAAGACATTTCTGCATAATAATAATAAATAATAAATAAATAAATAACATTTGGACCTGCGCGCATGTTTTTTTTTGGAATATTGTATTCCCAAAAATAGAAACACATGCAAACAAACAAATCAAAAATAATTATTAATAAATCAAATACCTGCTCAATAGATGTTGCCAACTCCTGCTGCGTTATGGGCTCTATCCGTCTTCTCTTCCTACGTAGAAATGTTATAGGGCTGACGCAAGATGCTTCTCATGAAGCATCTAACACATGAAAATCTTCAACCTTAACTATAGAAACTAGGAGTTTGATGGTACACACATTAACAATTTCAGATTTAAATTGCTGACCTGAGTGAAGTCAAAGGTCAAGTCCAGTGCCATGTGCATACTGTAATCCATATTATAAACAACGGTTTACATTCTTTTCATATGATAGAACAGAGTTGTTACTGTACATATAAACCATGTAAATTATCCTTTTCTCTTGGCACCTGCTTATGTTATTATGTTTGATGCCGAGGTGCACAATCCCATCACTTATTTATCACTTACTATTAGCATGAACACACCACAGTCCACGCTGCCTGCTTGTTCTGGAACATTCTGATAAAAAAGCCAGAGGTTATTGACAACTCAATTATATTTAAATACATCACCAGGCATATAAAAGTCCAACATTTCCATCACCTTGTTTGAAACAAATGCCCAGGATCCTGACACTCTATGTGTTGCAATGGTGCTATAAAATACTATTAAAGACCTCACATGATTGTGATGTGACGTGACCTTTGTGGGCAACATTTTAAACCGTTTAAGATTGCTGTTCCATGCTTCATTTTGAATAGCACCTCGTCCATCAGCACAGACAATCAATTGCCTATTAATTGGCTTCCATTATTGGTTTAAGTAACAGTGGAGCAGGTGTGCATAGTATGACTCCAGGCTGTGCTACCTTGATCGCCACAAATGTAATGAACACCAGAAGGCTTCTTTGAACACAGCAGAAGCAACATTGAACGGTTGCTAATTCTCTACTAGGAATATTGAACAGTTCTTAGATAGATAGATAGATAGATAGATAGTCCTTTATTAATCCCCCTTAGGAGAAATTTGCAAGTGACCAGCAGTACAGTGGGAAAAGAGAGTATATATACAAATAAATTTACCAATTTGAAATAAAATATAATTATATAACAAACTGTCCGTTTGTAGGTGACTTGTGCATTAAAAAATAAATATGACTATAAGTATAAATGGGGTTCCTGAGGTAATGAAAAAATGAAATAAATAACAAGGTTAAAACAACAATCAGTAGTCCTTAATCAAGTCGAGAAAAGGAGGTGTTGGGGCTTTGGAGGTGTTTGGAGCGGGGGGTTGAGGTGTTGTAAAGTCTGATAGCTGATGGGATGAAAGAGCCCCCCCAAGCGCTTTGAGGCACGTGGTTGAATGAGTCTGTGGCTGAACGTGCTCCTGAGTTGCCTCAGCTCGGCGTAGAGAGGGTGAGAGGGATTGTCCATGATCGCCTGCAGCTTTCCTTTCATCCTCCTCTCTGTCACAGCCTCCACACAGTCCAGCTTCATCCCCACCACAGAGCTCGCCTTCCTCACCAGCTTATGCAGCTTGCTGGTACCTCGGCTCCCGATGCCTCCTCCCAGCACACTGCAGCAGAGAAGGTGGCGCTGGCTACCACCGACTGGTAGGACATCCAGAGCAGCCTAGTGCACACAAGACCTGAGCCTCCTCATGAAGAACAGCCTGCTCTGTCCCTTCCTGTAGAGGGCCTCCGTGTTGTCTGACCAGTCCAGTTCATTGTTTAGATGCACCCCAAGGAACTTGTAGGTGTCCACCATCTCCACCCCCTCCCGTTTATGGAAACAGGTATTGGGGGGGCTCTTTCTGCGCCGGACATCCACCACCAGCTCCTTGGTTTTCCCGGTGTTGAGCTGAAGGTGGTTCCTGTCACACCATCCCAAAGTTCTCCACCAGTTCCCTGTACTCCTCCTCCTTGTTGTCTGTGATGCGTCCAACAATGGAGGAGTCGTCAGAGAACTTCTGCAGGTGGCATGTTGGGGAGTTGTAGCAGAAATCCGAGGTGTAGAGGGTGAACAAAAACGGTGAAAGTCCAGTTCCCTGGGGTGTGGTGGTGTTGCCCGTCACCACGTCTGACAAGCAGTGTCTCAGCCTGACATACTGTGGCCTGTCCGTGAGGTAGTTAGTAATCCACGCCACCATGTCAGGATCCATCACTTGGAGCTTCTCAGCCAGCCCGACTGGCTGGACGGTGTCGAAAGCACTGGAGAAGTGGAAGAACATGATCCTCACCATGCTTTGCGGCCTCTCCAGGTGCGTGTAGGCTCTGTGAAGCAGGCGGATGAAGGCACCCTCCACGCCGATGTCAGTCTGGTACTCAAACTGCAGTGGGTGCAGGCAGTCCTGCACCAAGGGCCGGAGCTGCTTCAGGACCAGCCTCTCCAAGGTTTCCATGACGTGTGACGTTAGAGCCACAGGTCTGAAGGTCTTTTGGAATGCTGGGTCGTCCCTTCTTCTGCATTAAACGTTATGAATAATAATAAAACACCATGCAAAACACAACAACTTAACGGAACATTCATTTACGGGAACAATTAACAGTTCCTCAATATAAGACTGAAAACTGAACATGGATAAATAATGCCAGTCTCCATAGCCACTAAGCTTGGGGCAGGAATCAAGAAGACGAATCCTCTTAAGTTTATGCTTCAGGACCTGTAAAATATACCGTAATAAACCTACAGTTTAGCTTCATAACAACAACAATTATCTGCAATAAAACTTATTTCACTCCTCAGTACATGTGAATGAGGCTTTGACATTCAACACTCACCGACATGATGGACTTTCAGTCTTCCTTCTTCTCAACCACAACCGGAACAGGTGCTAAAATAGTATTGTGGGCGGGGCTGGACCTCGCCACGCCCTCCCGCAGGCCGCAGCCGTTAGCTTCTCACCATTTTGGACATCGCGGAGCCTAACGTCAATATTTAACCTAGAAACACAATGTTAAGCTTAAACAGTTACGGTATTTCCTTTTTTCCCTGGCGCTAAAAGTATTAATCGATTGGAAATATGATTGTCATATATCTGGAGTTTGTCTGTGGGGAACTCCGTTTATATGGCCAGGGGCTATAGGTGCTCGCTATATATCCAGTGTACTTCCGGTAGAAGCTAAATGCTAACCTAATTAAACAACCTTTGTCATGCTAACTACACAAACAACATGTCACATGAAAGCTGAGACTCCAATTTTCATTTAGATTATTATGAGACATATTACATGACCATCTCAGCACAGTCAATGTCTTATCTCCACAACCTTGTGGCTACTAAAACATTAAGAGTAAAGCTCAACTAGTGAATACCTTAGTTTCCATCCTTTCTGCTGACTTGTTCTTCTTCAATCAGGGCCCGTATGGGGCAGTGAGGGCATGTTAGGGCATTAGATCTGAGGTTCTGATTGGTGCAGTATTGCCAGTGTATTGTCGTGACTACAGGGGGCAGTAACCAGCAGCTTAAAGCTTCTGTTCTAGTTTCCATTGCTTCTACAGTTCTGTACACTACTGTATCAATGTGATCCTCTTCCACCTATTCACCTCCCATCAGTCTTTTTGTTGTGTTATATACCGGTACATCAATATATCCATCTTCCATTCATTGATTCATCCATCCATCTCCAGAGCTGATAACCAGCAGCTCGCTCCGATGCCCCACCGGCCCTGATTTGGTCGCAGGATATAATATATAATATATAATATATATATAAAGGTTGGCATTACAATTCACATGACATCGTTACGTTTTCCAACTGCCACCACTACGGTTTGTTTCCATGGAGACCACCATGGCATGACTCAAACCCCTGGTCTCCAGAGCTGATAACCAACCGCTCGCCCCGCTGGACGGAGACCAACCTCCCCTGCCTTTAATCATCATCATACAGTCATACAGATGTTAAATACACGGACCCTAAACCACTGGCTATTATATTAAGTGCCCCCCCCCCCCCCCCTCTTTAAATGATTGACAGATGGCTAATCACTAAATTATTGTAATTGAAATGAAATAATCCAAAATAAATGGACTGTGACTTCAGTTGTGCGAGTGATTCACCAGAATTCAAGGCCGCTCCTAATGGAATATCCAGCGCTTTGTTCCGTTATGGGGACAGTACCTACTTTAGTGTAGTGGCTTTTCTAAGAAAGGGTTTTACAGATCTGGACAAATGGTAGCAATTGTCTGTTATACAAAAACTAACAAAAAAGCTTTTTAGATGTTAGCATAACTAAAAACCTAAAGCATTATCTGCCATGTGAAATCCAATGTCTTATTATCCACAGCCTCATTTGCAGGCTTCAAACAAACAAACCAATCCGGATCCAGGAGTCTGAAACACATCATTATTTCTCCGTCCTAACCACAATAGAATACGTTTGCTGTAGCCCCTGTTTGCATTGTTTCAGAAATAAGCTAGATCTACGCTGGCAAACAATATCAATCTTTTGCTAATGTTCCCTAGAACTTTGTTTATCGCTCCAATAGTGGCTATTCGCTGCAGCTGATGCTTCATTTATATTGAAATATTTGCTACAAGACATTCTGGTTACCTGAACAGGGATCTTATTACGTTTTGGGAAGTCATAACTTTGTCATGAATCGTGGCAGAGTGCCAATTTACTCTGGAGTTTATATTCAAATGATGAGAACGGTGGCGATATTATTCAGCGTCATGAATGAATAGGATCATCTGTTAATGTATTGTCCCCGCTCTTTATTAATGTGCAGCCAAACTGGAGGAGGACGACAATGGAGGACCAATCCTGCAGAAAAGTGTTATCCTACAACGAAGAATTATACATCGAATGCATGAGCACCTCTAGCTCAAAATCACATTCAAATACATTAAAAAAAAAAGTTAAATTGCCTTTACTCTTCGGACTGTGATCGTGCTGGGGGAAGAGAGCGTGAAGGAGAATCATTTCATGGCAATAACAAAGTGTTTTTTTGTTTTCTTAAGAGCCCATCCAATCAGAAGTACGTTGTTAAAAAGCAAGCCATTATGTCATCTAGGTGTGGTGCCGCTGCTTGCTGCATGATCCAAGAACATTTTATTTATTTTCTGTAGAGAATTGCCTTGATGAGTCATCGGAGGCTGGATCATCAGCTGCAGGCCCCAGACGGACGTATGATGAGGTGATGCCAGCAAGACTCGCAAGTCTATGCAAAACGCTCTGCAATGTCTGATGGAAAGTAAGCTGGCGACCAGTAACGGGTGAGCTCATCCTCAGAAGTGATCCACTTGTTTTTTAATGCATACCTGTTTAATGACACGTCACATGACGCTGCTTAATGGCGTCAACGGATGTGTTTGCGTCTGTGCATTAAAAACACACGAGACACTCGGTGATGATCAGTATGCTGTTCATCCGCATACAAACACAAATCATAAGACGATTCCAAATGATACATTTTATAAAAGCGATAAAATAAGCAGAGCCAGTCAATGCACAATCAGTCAAATAAATAGCAGAATAATAGATCTGCATAAATGACATTTGGGGGGCAATTGACAATCATATTGTTATGATGGGGAGGGAGAAGGAGGCCCGTGTTCAGAGAAGAACAAGCTCAACGCGTGAGCCTGCATTGCATAGTTCCAAGCCATGACATATGACCCTCCGTACGCATCATGTCTGTCCACCGGGGAGGGAGGGGGTGGCGGTTCTGA
Source organism: Micromesistius poutassou (assembly GCF_964030765.1). Classification (NCBI taxonomy): domain Eukaryota; kingdom Metazoa; phylum Chordata; class Actinopteri; order Gadiformes; family Gadidae; genus Micromesistius; species Micromesistius poutassou. The sequence continues at coordinate 19,064,485 of NC_140284.1, read as the reverse complement.
AGCTGGGCTTCCTGCCGGACTACACTGGGCTGATATGGCTGAAGGCTGTTGTTAGGAATCGGCAGCATTAGGGTTCATCGTGGTCTCTCCGTCTGCACTGACACCGGCCTTGTGTGCCGGGTGCCCTTAGGAGAAGCAGCAGCAGCAGCAGCAGCAGTAAGGTTCAGTCATGGTCTCTCCGTCCGCATCACCTACAGCCTAACGGGCCGGGCGACCTCAGAGGAGCAGCAGCTAAGCTTTAGATGTTCGTTGTTCTGGGTGTTGGGGGGGTCGTCTTCTGCTTGGAGGGAGAGGGGGGGGGGGGGGGGGGGGAGCTGTTGCTGCACTTCTAGGATATGCGCTGGGAAAAGTCTCCCCCTGTTTTTGTTTCAGTCCTTTTACGGTCCTCTGTTGGTCAGACGTTGTAGTCCGGGGCCTTGCCCAGCGGCTGGCGCAGCCGGACCTGCAGGGTCATGAAGGCGCCCACCGCGATGTGGAAGAGGATCTGCCACACGTTCCTCAGCCCGGAGAGGTACATGTTGCTCAGGCAGATGAGGCCCAGCGCCAGGAAGCTCTTGCTGGTCCGCCAGATGGAGAAGTAGGCAAACAGGTAACACTGCAGTGGAGCGGGGGAAGGGAGGGACAGGGGGTGAGGGGTGAGGGTTGAGGGGTGAGGGGTGAGGGACAGGGGATGAGGGGTGAGGGATGGCACCACACCATCTTCTCCGATCAGACGGCGATAGTGCTGTCTTAAATATCTTCCGATCCGAAAGAGCAAGGTTTTTCTATTCTTTCATTCAAAAGTGAACATGGATATAAGACTAGCACATTTCATAACTGTGAAATATGAATAAATGTATACATAAATGATGAATTGTATGCAATATAACACTATTTTATTATCTACTTTCTTAAAAACAAGCCTTCTGTGGCAGATCACCTAAATAGCGTTATAGAGCCGCTTTGCTTTCGCAACATTAGAAAAAGTTGGCCGAGAAAGAAAATCTACAGCCACACGTAGGGACACCACATCCCTAAGCCAGGATCAGTCCAAACCCGTCCCTAGATGAGGGCTTTGTGAGCGACGACCGGGAGTAGACATTCTTTCGTTAGGTTTGTTCAGTCTGCTCAATAAAAACGTAAGCCCTGCATGACAACTCAATCCACCGGACCATCAATTAAAACTAGGGTTTAAAAAAGGCGACCCTTCAAGAGGAAATTAACGACCTCTGCTGACGGGCTGCCTCCTGACGAGCTGCTGAGCAGCAGAGTCCTGCGTCTCTGTTCAAGAACGTCATTGGCCCACTGGCCATCACTCACCTGGTAGAGACAGGCCGCCGTGCCCAGGAAAAAGGCAATCACGTAATTAAAGTCTTCGTCATCATTCTGTAGAGAAGCAAGAGGAAAACATCTATCTAAACATCTTTTTTTTTTTCAGTTCAAACCAGCAAGTTTCATTCCATGGTGCACACAGCAATGCAGGGAGGAGCTCCATGGGTCCTTTGTGTGATTGTTGCTTCTCGATTTGCCTTTAGGCAAATAAGCAATCCACTTTGGTGTCTCCATTGTGTTTACAACAGAGACACCACGCAATACACATAAGAACATCACAGCCAATACATACGTATTTGCTGTGTATTCACCCGTATTGCGTTCCCCTTTTGTCGTGCGAGATAAGGGAATACCGTTACTTTACCCGATGTGATTCTAGTGCCTCAAAGACAACACAGAACCGCCTCGGAGCAGCAGAGTGTAAATAAATGGAGTCGGGGCGGCAGATCTTCTCCGAGGGGCTCCCAGGGACTCTCACCTGCAGTATGCTCTCTATAGCGTGGACGCCCCGCAGCAGGTTCAGCCCCCCGCAGAGGACGCTGAGCACGCACGACACGATCCCCGGCAAGGTCACGGGCTCCAGCATCTGAGTGGGCGCTGGGAACAGCGAGAGGGGCAGAACCACGCTGTCAGCACAAAGCACATTACAATGGAGAGATAAAATAACACACGGGCACACACACACACGTCCTCCTCCCGGGGCTCCGCTGCAGAGACAATCCGCATTCCGACAGGCAGAGGAGTCCAGAGACTAAACCTGCTGGCCTTTCGGCTGCCGTATTCAAATATGTTGAGGTTTGAGTGTGGTTAAGAACTGAACCCCCTTGTTTCAACTCCAACAACAGCAAGAGATAATTTAAAAAAAGCCTTCTGGGCTGAGAGTTGAAGGAAGGAACCATCAGGGCTGTTGCTTACGGCCACCTTGTTCTACTTTCATAAGGTAGCAGTGTCCCATGAGTGCCATGACGACGAGGTTGAACATGAAGTGGACCACACCCCGTGGTGTCGTCCTCAACGGTCCGAGCAGCGTAACCCTTTCTCGGACACATCGCCGTCCACATCCACCGCTGCCCAGAAGGCTCTCCACACGTCCACGCACACCAGCGCACTAGTGCACCCTCTCGCCGCCTGCGTCCCTTTGTCCTGATTTCAGACTGATTTTGTCCTGATTTCAGACTGATTTTGTCCTGATTTCAGACTGATTTTGTCCTGATTTCAGACTGATTTTGTCCTGATTTCAGACTGCCTTTTCGGAGGAATGTCGACGTCACGACAAAGGGACACCGACGGCGAGAGGGTACAATAAGAGAATGGGACCTGAATTCAGAGCACAGGAGGAATGTTCTACTCTGCTCTGAATTCAGGTCTTCACAAACTGGTTGGCGGAAAGAGGAAAAACATAGGACTTTGCACTAGTTTTCTTTTGTAACAATGACTAAATGATACGGTTTACCGTGTTGATGATCACAGAAGACATGCTCACACATAAAAAATAAAAAAGGATCACTGGCACTTTAATTAACAATTCATGTTAATTTGTGTTAATTAAAGGCCATAACACCAGACTAATGCAGCTTGTGGTTTTGTAATTTAAGGGATAAGGATCGTATCAGCAAGAATCTGATAAATAACGTTCCATCTAATGTTGCCTAATTAAATCGTCTATGCCACCAAAACAACCGTAATCTTGTGGCTTTTTGACATTTCTGCGAGACTGACTACTCACTGCTACTAATACAAATCAGAGTATTCATATGGGCTTCAAGCAGGACAATGTCATACCTTCTACATTAACAATTCATCAATACCTGGATCAATACAAAGCTCCCTAGTGTACCGGGGGAGGGATTCCACTGCAAACCTCTGCATTAATCTGTCAACAGTGCATAATAGTCGCAGGCACACAGGGTAGAGCAGGGTGGCTTGTAGCTGAAGGTTGCTAGTTTGTTCCGCGGCTCCTCCTAGCCTCGAGGTGTCCCTCACCTAACTCTAACTACTCCAGACGAGATTGCGGTCCGCCGTCGGTGTGTGAATGTGTGTATGAACCGTTCGTTATAAGTCGCTTTGGATAAAAGCGTCTGCTAAATACGTTAAGTGTAATGTAAATGTAATGATTGTTGTGGCTTTGCTGAGCCACACGTATACAAAATAATGAAGCTCATTTTGCTCTCCTATCACACGTGTCGGTCCGGTGGTGTGCGCCGCTGGGTTTCTGTGCGGCTGTGGCGGGGCAGCCCTACCGATGCCCTTGTACTTGGAGGGCGTGTGCAGGGAGAAGCCGTTGACGGAGCTCAGGTCCTCGTGGGAGAGCTGGTAGGGCGGCCGCAGCCGGATCTCCGTCTGCATGTCCGACAGGTTGATCTTGGTGGACAGCGAGCGCGGGCTGTTGTAGCGCTGCTTGGTCTTCTGGATGAAGGTGTCTGGACGGACAGGGACACGGTCAACACACAGCGATGACAACAACAACAACCACGTCGTCACCGCACACAAACGGGGCACAAATCACTTCACAAAATCAATAGAGCGAGCGCATGCTCTTCTATTGTGACCAATGTGCAGTGCATGCAAGTTTGTGTTGCATATTATAGAGCTGGTTGATGATTCAGTATACATATATATCACTGGTATGTGGTACTGTGGTCTCTACAGCAAATATATATATATATATATATATAAGAGGCTATAAGAGGGTTAGATGTATATAAATATACATGTGTGTATATTTGATGTGTTACAATCCATGATTTTCATAGTAGGTTCTTCCATATTTGAATCCAGACTTTACATCCTAAAAGTCCCTCTACAGTTTGAGTGGCAGGCGGGGGGGCGGGACTCACCAAACTCAATGAAGGAGTAGGGCCTCACGGCGCTGTTGATGCGCTTGGTGTCGTAGGTGACGATGAACTCCTTCTGCAGCTCGTCCAGGTAGCAGAAGGCCAGCACGCTGGGGTAGTTCTCTGTGCACACCATCAGGTAGCCCACGCCCAGCGAGCTGGTGAAGCTGACGGGGGAAGCACACAGCAGGGCCACGCCTTAAAACACGTCTAAAACACGTCTAAAACACACGCTCCTCTGTGCCGCAGAACAACAGGATGACTGGTGAAATGTATTGTGGGGGACATAAACATTTGTCTTTCTTTCATGTTCAATATCCATTTCTTGTGTTTTGCGAGGGATGTTTAAGAGCTGACCTTTACTGAGCGAAATGGTCAAATTGTTTATATTCAGTAGACATATTGCACACCTCAGGGGGTGCTAATATCCACGAATACACGATAGCTTACACAGAAACTCTAATGTGAAATAACTTGAAGCCTAACAAACAGGGTCTGTTCACTGGGCCTATGAGGCTTATGTTCTGGTGTCTGCCAATGTACAGAGCATTGAACAGCAGTGAAAAAAAGGAACGGGAGCAGGCCAATCAGTGTTGTTGACATTAAATGGTTTTACTGCGTCACAGCCTTTGTAAGAACCCCAGCCTACACAATATGTGTGGGCTGCAACAAATCTATAGCCACTTGAAAACAATGCAACCGGGCTGATGCTCTTATCCTCATTAGCTATTGGCCCGCCTTGAATACAATGACTTATTTATGGCACAGTGGAGTTCAAATGGTGTCTGGCTTGCTTGCAGATAGCTGGCCCTGTGATTTGTTCTTTTAAAATGATCCCTGCTGTTTTAAAAGGTGACCAATCATCTCCTCCACAGCCCAGATCCATAAGCATTTCATCCTGAAGCATTTCGGTCTTCTTCTTCCTGAGGACTTCTGAGAAATTTTTAATTTGCATGAAATAAAATGCAAATGACTCAATGAGGAATCATAGACTGTAGAATCACCCCGTGGAGGATGAGAGTCATTCCAAGATATCATTATTGAGATGTCATTCAATTGCACAGCAAACCAACCCTTTCAACATGAAAGCATGGTTGTGATGGATTCAACTGGATCATTAAGAATTGTAAAGGGATAAGAACTATTCTAAATGTTAGTATGACAACTAATTGTAAAGATGTTTCACCTACTGTGCAGTTCAAATACGGTAGTTATCTCAGAAGCAATCAACCCAAAGTGTTTCTAATAGCACCCGTTCTGTTCTCCACTCCACTTATTATGCTGCCTGAGTACAAAACATGATTAGAATGTTCCAGTTCCGTGGAAAATCTATTGTCATTTCCCACCAACCCAGCCCAGGACGTACTTGACATTGAACTGGCCGATCTTGACCGTGCAGCGGTCAGGGAACTGGCCGAGCTTTTTGGAGAGGCCCTTGAGGTGCTTCTTGGTCTCCTGGAGCTCTTTGTCCTGTTCGTAGTCCGTGGACGCAGAGAGAGGGAGGCCGTCCCCAACCCTCACGACTGACGCAAACAGCACCATCGACATCTTCAGGTGGTTTGATTCTGAGGAGAAGGAAGAGCAAATACATGAGCCTCATGATCGAGACTAGGGGGCTTCTGTTGCATTTGATTTGCCAATAAAGAATCTGTTCTAAAGACTTGCATGAAACATACAGTATGTGTTTATCTCATAGCTATGATATATAACAAATGACTGTCCACCTCTCCAACCACGTGCCTGCTTGTATATCTGTGTCTGTATCTGTGGATATCTGTGTCTGTATCTATGGATGTCTGTGTCTGTATCTATGGATGTCTGTGTCTGTATCTATGGATATCTGTGTCTGTATCTATGGATATCTGTGTCTGTATCTATGGATGTCTGTGTCTGTATCTATGGATGTCTGTGTCTGTATCTATGGATGTCTGTGTGTAAGTACATCTCCAATCAGAACCTCGGATAGCTCCCAAGACACGGCAGGGGAAACCAATCGATAACATACATCATCACAACAGTAATGTATGCCCTAAACCTACCTATTATGGCGACGTCATGATCAAATATACCCAAACATAAGTTTAACCCGGGCAATATAGATTGTAGTGCAATTTAAACTGAATGCACCAAAGGCTGACGCGATGTAGCTAACATTTAACACGCTTATAGATCGTTCTACATTGATACAATACAATACTCGATTCATTATTCATTAAAGCAAGGTACTGTATATAACATCAAAGCAATTAATGTATAAATCACTTGCGACACGCAAGGAAGTGAAGATAGATGAGCGTCAGCAGCTCCAGAGGAGCTAAGTGCAGCTAACTAGAGGTAGCATGGGCTGGCTAGCGGGTACTAAAAGCAATATGAATAGTTTGTGCAAACCTGTAGGGAGAGGCACATAGGTCGGAAGAAAAGCCGTTTAACTTTAATGACTATTTTAAGACTTGCATCATTCACGTTAACTTATGAATAGCCGGCTATCCGCAGCTAGCATGGTATCGGCAGGAATGCTAGGCTAGCAGTAGCTTCCGTTAGCGCCGTAGGTTTACGTGGCTCTCGCGCGGTGGGTTGTGGGTAACGCAGGCTCTCATCAGCACCACATTCGCTAGTCTGATGAGAGATGTTAAACACTCATCCAATTCACGTGTTCAGTTTATTAAAAAAAAAAAAAATTAGAAGCCGTGTTGAACTTTAGTCACGGTAATCATAATTAAGAAGCATTTCGACAAAATTAGTTTATAGCGCTTCAGTGGAAAAAAAAAAAAAAAAAAAAAGGGGGGGGGGGAAACACGATAAGGAGTTCAACATTAGGTGAGGTTTCATATCAATGGTAGCCCTACAGCACGCAGTTTCTAAGAACCAACGTACTTTGTACAGATGCATTGCACTAAAACATTGTTCTTTCCCCAGCCTTAAAAACCCTTATCACTCCATTCAAATCCAAACGTTTGCTGTCAACAGGTTTTATTTTGACCTTTATGCTCACCCGTGCAATCTCCAAATGGGTATTCTCGCCAAAGGCAATATGTGTGTGTGTGTGTGTGTGTGTGTGTGTGTGTGTGTGTGTGTGTGAGTGATTTGAGGGACAGCGAGAGAATGCTTGAGGGAGAGGGCTTGCAGGGATATGAAAGAGATAAATAAAGCTGAGGGCTGGATGACGGATCTCTGACGTTGATGTCATCCTGACGAATGGCCAGGGGACCACTAGAATGAGATAGGTATGAGATAGCTGACAGTTACATTCACAGTCGAAAATTCTTTAACGATGTTATAGCTTCAACACTTTTCTATTATTATTGTTTTTTTTTAGATTTCCTTCAGTACTTTTGTTTTATATTCTTGTGAGAACCGGCAACATACTTTGTATGAGAAACATTCAATAACAAAACTTTACTCTAAACTGCAGGGTTTTGCATCAAAATCCCTATAGCTTTTGTGAATGGCAACAATAACTTTTGTTATGAGCCTATTAATCATCCTCCTCTGTTCTCAGTCCTCATTATCTCCACTCCAATGTATAAACCCATCTGTTTTCTATACACTTCAGGCACTGTTATTTTCCTATATGATTTTCTTTCAATTTCTATTATCACAATTCTGAGCTCCACTTTGCCAAACCAATTTTGACTATTGACTTTTATTGTTGCCTGGTGGGTTTTGTATTACTGTTGGACTTTTATTACAAATAACCACACGCTTGCTTGCACTTGTATCCTGCCTCCAGACAGATCACACTAGTAGTTATTCCAGTTGAAATGATGGGCCAGTGTAGTGTTTCAGTGTAATAAATACTCAACACAGGTGCTTTGAGAAGACCTTAATCCATGTTTAACGTCACGACACAAATAGTACCCTATCTATCATGCAATAGTATATTTTTATATATACCATATTTACTCCATAATATGCCTTACTACTATCCATAACATTTTCCCTAATGAAATTTCAGCATAACAGCCTCTTTCTTCCAGCTCCATTGTTCCTAATGTCCATACTGCTGAGGACAGCTCATCTCTAAAATGGTTTATCCTACTATGTAGGCATTGGCTGGTCAGCGCCAAATAACACTCAATATGTGAAACCTTTTAAGGTCTTTAAACTGAAGGATGTTTCAACCCTAAATGACGCTGATGAAGACAAAATCAATCTTCACTATTAAAGAGATGTTGTATAATCTGGGGTGAAAACCAAGCAAACGGGTTGTTCTAAGAAGTTGGAACAAAGACGCAATCAATAAACATATTAGCAAGGATAAATTCACAGTATATTCAAGCGACACATTTTTATTATTCATCATAGAGATGTATTGAACCCTGAGTGACATCTTCACCAAGTAGTTCCGGGTGTGAGCAGAGAGAAGTTTTAGCATGGCGGTTTGAATCATTTTGACTGCTCGTCTCTTGAAAAAGGCAGGGGGAAAATCTTTATCCCTCCCATGTGGATACCCGTGTTTCGATTTCTTTCTTTGAGTTGAGTTGTTTAGAGCAATTTGTGGCATGTGTAGGCAGGCTGTTGAATAGCCTATGAGGCTTGTCATCAAACCGCAGCCAAATAACAGGGCGTGGAATCAATGTGTCTTGGAAGAAAGATTGAGTTCAAAACATACAAAAGCGGATGCCATTCATATGGAATCTCTGGTGAAATAGCAAAAAATAATAATAATGTAACCACTGAAAAATAAAACCCAATAAATCTCAGGTTGCACATCAAGGAGATTGAGACACAAAACGACAATTACCACCACCAAAGGTTGGGTGAGGTAGACACCAACCTTGTAAAGAAAATAAAAGCCTTGACTTTGTATGAACAACCCTACATACTCAAGCTATTAAGCTCCTGTTATCCTGTTTAGAGACCTTTACCCTTAACTCATGGACAAAACAAGGCTGCCACAAAAAGAAAAAAACATAATTTTTGTGGTCTGTTGGTTGTCGGTTGATGATCGAACTGGAAAATCTGAATAAAATAATTTGTGGGCACCCATCATTTTTGCTACAGTTAAATGTCAGACACATCCTAATCCCTACAGTTTGCATGCCAGCATATCATACCTTGTCTGCCTTACATTTGACCAGAAACCAGACACACTGGAAACAAAGCTTCCCAACGGCTCCGGATCAAATTAAAAAATATGAAACATTTACTAAGAAGGCCTTCAAATTAACGACATCCAGACCCAGCACTGTTGTTTTAAGTGCAATTCTCTGTTTGTTTTCGTGTCAATATTTAAACAACACATACAGTACAATGGCTCTCTGATGGTTGATGTTGACTGGCCCCAGGATTAGGTTGAGCCAATAAGCCCATCTGGAATGATGGATTTAAAACTCTGAGCACAGATCAGTATTTAGGGCATGTCACTGTACAAATGTTTTCATGTGCTGAGTGAGCCATTGTCTGGGGATTAAATGCAGACCATGAAGTTCCATGTACCATTTGTTTGCGTGTGATGATATTTGTAATACAAAAATGTAAGCCATTTATTTTAAATAACACTGGGACATCTTGACAATGATCAACATGAGTGATTAACACACTTTCTTTTGGAAATGTATGATTTTTATTATTCTTTTTCAAATCTCATTCATGTCACATTATTGTTATTGTTACATGTTGCTGGGGACCGATCAATCAACAAAAGGCAACAATGACTTCTTGGCATTAGTGTGATTAAATCGCTCGCCCCCCACCCCACCGACATGATATGGAAAGTGAACATGATGTGTACATGGACATTGTCACATCTTTTTACAGGCCATAACGAATAAAGCACATGATACATACGAGTAAAAACCATGGTGTCTACGTGAGTGTAAACATCTAGATACAGCGAAAAAACGTCAACAGCCGATTCTCTAAAGCAGTATTCAAACGGAGTCAGCAGGTCCTGCTTCTGCATACTCCACCAAATGTAATATTCATATTGATCACTGAACAAAACTAAATTACCACTCGGTGTCAGCCAGAAGTTAATCTGGAGACAACCTTATTTGGAACTAGCCCATTAATGTCAAGGTTTAATAAATGGTGATTATTTTTCCTTTTATCCCCCTCCGTTGAACCAACACATTTCCATGCATCTTGTTGTAACAGGGCAGGGGGAACCGTGGAAGTGGACCAGTCAACCATTTTTTTTTTATTCTCCCCCACCCCCGTCTTCTCCTCTGGGAATTTAAATGTAAACAATCGTTCATCTCACTCAAACTACAAGCTCCAAAGACGTCTGGCCGGAATGCTACTCACAATCTAACTTAGTTCCCTTTAATTGTGTTTCGCTGTCCCTGAGAACCCTATTTCATAATGAGAGAAATCCAAAGTATTGAATAATAAAACACAAGTTCAGCTCCAGATAAGCCTTTAAATATTCATAGCAGCTTAAATCTGGGCAGCCCACGCAGCTTTAAAAAAGGCGCCACATCGGTAACAGTAATGGCTGTGAGATGGTATCCACCACTCTGACTCAGAGAAAGGGAGCGCAAGGGAAGCTACAATGACTTTTAATACAAATGGCGAGGAACGCATGGCGAAACCGGCCCGGGGTTACAGCTCCACGTGGCGGTAGGACAGACGGACGGAGCGACAGAGAGGGAGGGACGCACCGAGGCAACGTCGGAGCATCCTTGGTCCGGAAAGGTGGAGCTCTCCCAAGTATTCTGCCTGCACATCGCTCTTTGGCAAAACGCAGCGAGATGGTGGGACAGGACGGGCCCAATTAAAACCGTGCCCTGAATCTCCAAAGTATAAAGCAGAGGTTTGATATGAGGAGCCCGAAGGGACTTGAACAGAAAACATCCCTGGCTGACCGGTGTGGGTCTCTGGAAATGTTGTCACGACTAAGCCTGTCGGAGACATCAGCGAGAGCACGTCCATGGTGATATTTATTGGGCATGGAATGAACCGTGGACGTTTAAAAATATATGAGCCATCTAAATATCAGATGGCCAGACCAATACTGGTTTTTGGCATGAGATTCTCACATTTCATATTTCCCACTACATATCTTTTCTTGTCTGCTGATTGAAGGGAACTTCAAAAAGAACCCATGCTCCCAGAACACGTGTACAATGATTCTGGATCGGCTCATTTGTCTGCCTTTCCGGTATGTACTTTATTAATTTAAGGCCTCATTTTTTATATCAACAAAGACATTGGTTTTCATATACTTTTTCAAAGCGCAACTGCACCTTTACAAAATGTCCACCAACTAACCCTTAAGTCATACCGGCAAGAAAATTAAACAGCCTCCGACATAGCACTTTCATAGCTATTTATTTTCCAAGACATGGATCGGCCCTTAAAAGGTTGAGGCAACGCCAGCATGTATTGATCTGTGATTGTAGCTCCAGAGGATTCTAGAATGATTATGGATTCTGACATAAAGTTTTGTACAAAAATATTGGAACCAGAAGAGAGGTATAATAATCTAGATCAGCATAATTCTCTCAGCCCGTTGGTGTTAACGTCACAGAGCGGTGTACACTGCTGTAATTCACATCAGGTGGCGTCTACACAACATGAACGCTCATCGCTTTATACTTGGGGTGTCTCTTACTACCACCACCACTGGCACGGACATAAACACCCACTTCCCCAACCCCCCCCAACCCAAATTCTGTGAAGGTGGGGGGGGGGGGGGGGGGGGGGTGGGGCAGGATTGCATAGATACAGTATAAGGTATAGCCTTTTTTTTTCTTTTTCTTTTTTTACATATGCAGTCACAGTATCTGTGGACAGAAAAATCAGTTTTGTTTGCATGTCTCTCATTAAAACATCCATGAAAAAGTCTGGAGGGGCCGGCCGCACTGCACGTACTCGGTCGTCGGTGTTTTCACAAACATGATCACCATGCTAGAATAATCTAAAATAAAAAGTAAACCTTCGCTGAGGTCGTCAAGTCTCCCACGTCAGTGCTGATCGGGGGCCGCTGCCAGGTGAAGGGGTCACAGTGCAATGACAAGCTCCGCCCCCCCCCGCCCCCCGCCCCCCACCCCCTCCCTCTACCAGTAACCAATCCTAGAGCTCCTCTCGCCGCTTCATCTTCTCCTGGTCCCGGCTCCTCAGGCTGCGCATGAAGCCCGTGAAGCCTGCTTCCTGTGGGGACACAAAGGACACGCAGGGTTTGTTCTGCTTTTGTTCTGACGGCGGACGGTACGACAGCAGTCAACACATCTGTTTGTTTTTCCGGTCATAGAACGTTCAGCCGTAACGGGGCGAGAGAGCTTCTGGGACATGTAAATATCTGCGGACAAAAGACTTTTCGGTTCTCGCTGTCGTTCACTGACGTGGAACGGTTTGAGCTCATGTGTGCACACTCGTCTTGAGCCTTCGTCTGCGGGCGGTTACAGAGTTTACAGCGGTAGAGAAAGGGAGTGAAAAACCAAAAAAGATCAAAAGTGCACCATGGCTAACTTAACCCGCTAGTGCACAAACCACACAGGCGATATTTACTAGGGATGCACCGAAATTTCGGCCACCGAAAATTTTCGGCCGAAAATGGCCCAAAAGCGCATTTTCGGCTTTTGGCCGAAACACTTATCACCGAAACAACACGGCCGAAACAGGAAATTGTGATGACGCAAACAAAAACCGCGGCCAGCACACGCTCGTCTGGATAAGCGCCTCTGCGCCAACATGTCTGTGGTGTGGGCATATTTCCATATATCTGAAAAAGACTAAATGTAGTAATCTAGAGAACCAGCTACAACCTTGTTTTCATCCAAACGAGCCGTCTTTAGCGACGGCTCGCTATGAGACCGCTTCTATGAGCTGTCGGCTGTCAGCCGCGAGCTTAGGTTGTTGTTGTTTTTTCAGTGCTAAATAAATATTTTTATACTTTTAATAATTGTAATTTATTTATTCTTTGAATTGCAATGCCTTGATTTGAGTGAGGTTAGTACACAGTCATAGCTATAAATGCAATGGTAGGCCTACTAATAATTGGCATAATAATTTATTTTGGTGTTTCAGTTTTTGGTTTTCGGCCTTGGTTTCCTCATTTTCGGTTTTCGGTTTCGGCCAAGAATTTTCATTTCGGTGCATCCCAAATATTTACATTTACATTTAAGGCATTTAGCAGACGCTTTTATCCATAGCGACTTACAGTAAGTACATTTGTCATCAGAAGGTGAAACAATATATCGCTTTTGATACAATATGGCTGGTAGATAATACGGCTTGAGAGAGCCTTTTTCGATAGCTCAACCCCCTAGTGGCCTAACCACAGGCTGGTTTCAGCTGGTAGAGAGAGTCTTTAGGGATATCTCAACCCCCTAGTGCCCTAACCACAGCCCTAACCACTGCCCTAACCACTGCCTGGTTTCGGCTGGTAGAGAGAGTCACAGGCAATAAGCCGTTTAAAGAGGCTGTTTCGATTGCGATCTGCAGTCAAAGTCATGCAGCGTGTCATGTTATTCTCCCTGGCGAAACTCACTTAACTTTCTTTCTTTCTAAAAGAAGAAAAAAAAAACTAAGTGTCTTACCCCCCGGTCTCCGTTGTACTTCTCTGCAAACTTGCCGTAGTTGTAGTGGATGAAGGTGGGGTATCCCTCCACCCCTTCCTGCTTACACAACTCGTGGTTCTGTCCCTTGGTGCAGTCCACCGCAGCGTATGCAATCTGAAGGGACGATAAACAAAAGGACCAGCGATTAATACGGCTCAAACGAGTAGCACACAGCTGTCTTTAACTAGCCGTCCCTGTGTGAGCATTTTTTTAACGCAGAGCCAACAAGTTAGTTTGTGTGGAAAGAACCTAAAAGGCATTCTGGTAACTGTAACCCAGGACACTTTGAAGGACGGATTGTTGTACACGCCACAAAGGAAACTGATTACATTTTCTGGTCATATGGGAAATCACAAGAAGAGGCTGATTTTTATCAAAGAGGGTGGAAACTAAACCCAGACGCGCGGGTTAAAGGAGAGCTTCAACACTGGGCCGTGGAACGCCTTGCTGCACGAGGAACTCCAGGAAGGCATTGTTTAAATGGCATCAGATGTTGACTATAAAAAAAAAGAATATGCATTGTATGATGTCGTTTTACATCTGTAGTCCATATGCAAACACATGTTGAACATTTCCTTGGTGTGTGTGCCCTAATGGCCGGCGAATATCAGTGCATGGTTGTTTTTGGTTAAATCACCATATTTAACTGCCTGGCTCGGACATGCAATATAAGAAATGAAAGAATGCAGCGCGGAGCTTCACCTCGTTGTTTATGGTAAGTGCTCACATGCGCTCTGCTGCTCTGCTGCTCAGACGGACGTTTCTCATCCCGGGACGTTATTGCTCTTCCTAGGTTTAGCTAGCAGCCCACTCACCCTCTTACTCCTCTTTTAAGTTAAACTGCTTCAAAACTAAATGGTAAAAAAAACACAAAACAGCCGCCCGCTTAGTAAGAAGAAAACAGAAGAAACCAACAAGTGAGAGTTATGCGGCGAGGCGTTACATCGATTAGCGGCACGCCGTCCCAATGAGCCGTAAATGTCGGCCGGCTGATATATGACTCACTCAGAGCGGCCCTTTGGCCAGCGGAAATGTCACCCCCTCCCTGGATGCTCACCGCCGGGCCCGGAGAACCCGTCACTGTCAAACAGCCGCCCGCCTTCCGGAAGGCTCCGCTCGTGCCGGCACCGGATGCAGAGGAGGGCTTAGTCACCCAGACAGAACACAACCAGACGCTTTCACCTCGCCGCCACTGCGCTCCCCAGCAGGAGTTCACCACATTGAACCGTTCGGCCTGATTAATAATGTTGCTGTTGTTATATATATATATATATATATATATATACATATATATACACACACACACACACACACACACACACACACACAGCGTTTCAGACTAAAGGGATGACGTATTGCATGGTGCAAGGACTTCTTGTCCTGGTCCAGCACATTATGGACCCTCTTGAGACGGGCCGAAGAGTCTTTGAAGCGGGGGCCCGGGGGCCCGGGGGCCTGGGGGCCCGGGGGCCCGTCTCCTGCCTGGTCTAGAAGGGGTCCTTGCTCTACATTGAGCCAATTAGTTCCTAAGTCCCCCTGCCAGCTCTACACCCTGTTAGTGTGTAACCCTACGCTCACAGTAGAATAAAGATAACAAAAATACCACACAAAGGTTTGTTGTCAACACACACACACACCTTACATGTTTTTTACACTGATGAATCTGCTTGAAAATATCATCAATATCCTCAATATCCTCCACCACAGGCCCCTGAACGAGCAGAACCGGGTAGTAAACATCAGTGATCCACATCAATGATCCTTAACTACCTATGAAGTGAGGAGTGTGTGTGTGTGTGTGTGTGTGTGTGTGTGTGCGTGTGTGTGTGTGTGTGTGCGTGTTAGTTTATTTCCTTTGCATATCCCTAGAACCGTTTATCTGATCCACTTCATTCTAGGCGTGTTTATTGCCAGCCACCCGAGGAAGTGTAAAGTCCACTTATTTGAACACACGACGCGTTCAAAACTAATAAACTTTGAAAAAGAAAGAAACCCCCGCCCCTCCCCCCCCCGCTGGGAGGGGCGGGGCTTAAGGACGGACCCCAGCGTGTCTTCAGCTACGCTGGTCTTCGTCAGTGAACCAGATGTGAACCAGGTGTGAACCAGGTGTGTTGCTGAGTCAGAAGTGGTTTGAATGAGCAAATCTGGAGAAAGATGCAAGCATCAATACGGAGGCACAGCAGTCGGCCGGTTCCTTTGGACAGCAGGTAGCAGACCTTCTTCAGCTCAATGCTCGTCTCTAGACGCGACTAATCCCAGTTGCTGGCAATCGACAGCAGCAGATTAAACCTGTGGCGGCTCGTTTCTCGATCGTTGCTATCGATTGTCCCATTGTCCCCGTCTCTCCCATTGATCTCTCTGTCATATTCTTGAGGAGCAGCATGTTTCCAGTTAGCTTGCCCCCCCCGGCATGTTGGCTGCTTTAGAACTGGGATTACTGACTGTTGTGTAGCACTGAGTGACGCGACCAACATGCAGTTCCTCTAACGGCCTACAGGCGGTTTACAGTGATGCTGAAAGACCCCTCAACACGTCAGGTAAAGGGAAATGCGATTTCATTCTCATAATAAAAAGCCAATACATATTTTCTTGGTTCAGTTAGGATCCCAATGGCTAGTTCATCTCTACATTATGGATTTTTAGAGGCCTTGTTTTATATTTTTATTTTAAAGATTTTTTGATTCATTAAAAAGTTATTGAAAAGGTATTGAATATTCATTACTATCGACCACTCAATTCCTGCCTTCAATGTGCCATGGATAGTTTCCCCCTGCTGGTTCCCAAAATCTCAATCGATAGTAGCAGATCTACACCCTCCAAAACTTGGTGTGTAACCCAAGGTCTGACGCCGCGGACGCTACATCCAGAGTTTCTTAACATTCAAGCATCGCCGCGGCCAGGAGAGCTGCGACCACAGTGGGGCGTGACCAGGGCCAGAGCCCGGGGACTGGAGGAGGGAATAAGGTCACGAGGTGGGACGCTCCGCATCCCCGGTCACTTCCGCAGCCTCAGCTTAAAGCTCGGGTGGAAAAACACAGGAGCCAGCAGAAGGCAGAGGCTCGAGGGGATTCACTTATTCACAAAAACACGATCACAAAAGGTGGAATGACAATAGATATATCTATAGATATATCTATATATAATAGGTTGGGTGGATGGATGGGTAACTGGGACAGACAGCAGGACGGGTTCCTGCTCAGTGCATGCGCTCATCGCAGGCCTTGTAGGAGGGGTCGACTCGTCATCTGCGCTCGGCATGCTCACAGAGCGCCGTCGACGCAAAGCAGGGCGGGCTCTGCTTTTAATCTCTGCCGTTGGGATGGTGACAACAACAACAACAACAACAACAAAGACAATTGCACCTTACCAACAAAGTGTGCAACGAATCACAGGAAGTCTCAATGGGGGGGGGGGGGAGTGCACAACCAGAGCTCGGCGTGTTTGCGTTTGTTTCTGGCTGACAGACGGAGACCTAGCTGAGGTAAACACTGCAGAGGGCGGGGCTGGTATAAATAGAGTTTAGACGTCATGCCATTCAGAGGACACAGGGAAACAACGTCGTTCCTGTCCACCATGTTTTAACTACAAGGCCTTCTGCTCAGGGGCAGAAATGGATTCCTTCAAGGATTTATTTACCCTCCCGGTGAATGAACGGCAAGCTCTGGACTTTGAGTGAAGCGTAAAACACGACCCGTGATTTCCCCCCCCACCATGAACACGGCTTTAGGTGACGGGTTTGATGAGCAGGTTGCTGTGTGTGGAGGAGACACACAGGAGGAACTGGGGTCGATCTATCACACCGACACTCATCTAAAGAACATTATGTCACGTTAAACATGAACCCTGTGGCAGGGAAGGAGCTGTTTGGCCGCTACATCCAAACAATGGCCGGCCTTTGTGCCTGCTACACTACATCAATAAAACTCAATAATAAAACATTAAATTGACACTTTTACTTGTCCCTATAAATACGTGGATTTGGCTAAAAGCTGAGGTGTGTCAGGCGGGTCCGTTTATGCGTTTCAACGCACCACATTACAGTGTTTACATGAATACTGTAGTCGTGTAGTCGTGCTGTAATAGCTTTATTAGGAAGTCCTTTAATGGGCGCCGTGTAGTTCAGGAAGTACAGCGGGTTGACTGGTAACCGGAAGGTTGCTATTTCGATCCCCGGCTCTTCCCAGATTGAGTGTCGAGGTGTCCCTGATCAAGACCCCTATCCCTGACTGCTCCTGACAAGCTTCGCCCTAGCATGGTTGACACCGCCGTCGGCGTGTGAATGTGTGTGTGAATGTGTGCGTGAATGTGTGTGTGAATGTGCGTGTGAATGTGTGTGTGAATGGGTGAACGTGAGGCAATATCTTAAAGTGCTTTTAGTGGCCGCTGGTTATAAAAGCGCTGTATAAATGCAATCCATTTACCATGAGGAACACATCCTGAACGACGTTGTGTGAAGGGACACAGGATACTCTTTGTTGACCCATTGAACACAAAACAACAGAAAGGAAAAATCTATTTCTGAGGACCTGGGTCCACAGAACGGGCACGTGGCTCAATCCGTCCTGAGGCACAGCCCCCTCTCTTTGTAGGAGGCACTCCTGCAGTCTCACTCCTGACTGCCGTCCAGATTTCTACAGATATGTTCTCTAATCCTCTCCATCTGAAACTGATTCCAGAAGATTCCAAACTATTGAGCAAGCCGAATGATCCGAGAATTAGACACTTAAAAAAAAAGATCACCCTCTGTTGATGTAACGTGTTGACACCGTGGATTACGGCACTCTGAGGAATACCGCGTCGTCTCTGGGAGTGTGTGTGTGTGTGTGTGCGCGTGCGTGTGAGTGGCCATGTGTGCGTGTGCGTGTGCGTGCGTGTGCGTGCTTAAGGAGTGAGTCACATAATAAGGAGGACGTACTGAAAGCGTCAGCGGGGCTGAACCTTGGAGTGAGAGCGTATTTACAGCGAGTGGGAGTTGGAATGCATTACGAGAGGTCACTCAGCCCCGGGGGACGGGGGAACGCAGGGCCGCACAGCGCTGGTGTGTCTCCTTGTTTCAGGTCCGCAAACATCACACAACCTCACATAGCCCCGAGTGAAGCGGGGGTCAGGGGCCCCGGTCCCGTGGGGTGAAACGTACGAAGGGAAGAGACGGCTGAGGCGGCGGGGTGCAAAAGCTGGAGAGTGGAACTCTCTCAGGACGCGCCGGAGCGGGTCCCCTCATGGGGCTCTGTGTTCACACGTGACCTTGACCCACTTCTGACCTCATGGGGCTCTGCGTTCACACGTGACCTTGACCCACTTCTGACCTCATGGGGCTCTGCGTTCACACGTGACCTTGACCCACTTCTGACCTCATGGGGCTCTGCGTTCACACGTGACCTTGACCCACTTCTGACCTCATGGGGCTCTGCGTTCACACGTGACCTTGACCCACTTCTGACCTCATGGGGCTCTGCGTTCACACGTGACCTTGACCCACTTCTGACCTCATGGGGCTCTGCGTTCACACGTGACCTTGACCCACTTCTGATGACGGGAATGTGCTTCAATTTGATGACTTTTGTTCATTTTAACGCGTCGTTTGTCTTAAGTGTTAACAATGTGTGCTTTTTTTAAAAAGTACACTTATTATTATTCCTCCCCTTACAGCAGTATCCTCTTTTTATTGTGTAAACGTCATTAGCATATTTGCTCGTAAAGGGCAACACATATAATATAATGAATTAATATAATGAATTACCATACTGCGGGTCAATATTTACCCATTGTAGCACACAAACAACATGAGCGCTTCTGTACCGACACCACAGAGATGGGAGCTTCAGCCGTCAACGTCTCACAAATACAGAGAATAATGGTGATTAGACTCCCATCATGTGCTGATAATATACAGCACACACACACACACACACACACACACACACACACACACACACACACACACACACACACACTGGGGGTACCTTGCGGTCGTCCTTGAAGGTGTCCGCGGCGGTGGTGAAGTGTGGGACGGAGCTCTTGCAGTGGGGACACCCTAGAGGAGAGCAGACGACACACTGGTGTCAACAAATGCATTTATACACTTTTTGCGTTTACTTTATTTTCAAAATTATTCATTTTAATTTTATTTAGCTGACCAATGATCAATATCAATGATTACCTGATCAATAAGGGGGGGGGGGTGCGCGCGCGCGCGCGCGCACACACACACACACACACACACACACACACACACACACACACACACACACACACACACACACACACACACACACACACACACACACACACACACACACACACACACACACACACACAGTGGTACTCCAATGCTATTGGGTGCTAACACCATGTACATCGGATTGGACTGGTATTCATAAAAAAGAAAGAAAAAGACAAGGAATCGATGGCGTTATATCATCGCACTTCCTCAAAGACATATCTGAAGAGACATAAAACACCCGGGCCCATAAAAAGTGACATGTGCCTTACAGGATTAGCCTACGTTAGGGATAGCTCACTTTTATTTTATGAAGTGTAATAAATCTTTTTATGACCGTCGTAAAATTGACTGACCTAACCCCCACCCCCCCCCCAATCCATCTCCTTTTCCCCCATTGGCTGTCCAACGTTCAATACAATGTTTACCCCTTTGGGCCCAGGAACACTGTACGCCTAGCCCCATACGGTATGGCCCACACAGGGGGAGGACGTCTCTGCCATATTGCTGTGTGGGGCAGAAGGGCTAACCAGCTGTTTTCACTGTACTTGCATGTCTAACAGGGACCAGTTTGTTTCAAAGCCTTTCCATATTGTCAAGACTACGGTACTGCACAGATTATGTTGAGAAGATACAAAGGACTCATAGTCCCAGTAGGGGAATTCATTTAGAACCAGACGGCTGCTTTCAATACAATAACGAGTCACGTTGCTAAGGATATTGCAGGAGTTTGAACTTTCATTTCTTTGTGCAGTGCTACTTCAGAGTGGCCCAAATAACTTTTAAGGATTTTAACGTTTCTTCACAGTGCCTTGTGCTTAAACAACAACGCTGATAGACAAGACAATCAGCAACACACTGGTCATTATGGAAGTGAGTCACGCAGTCTCCCAAAGGGCTTTTAAGACAAGATCATCAAACTAGCAATTGACAGCACGACGGTGGTGCAGTTTGTAGTCTGATGTTCAATTGTCCACTACTCTGTCCTACTAAGAAACATAAAGACGGAGGGGAGACTGAGGGCTGCTTCACTCATCAACAACACAACTGAGCTGCTCTGCCATTTCACTGATCCATCTCCTCAGAGCCCATTGGCTGATGGCGCCGCTTCAGAACCCAGAACCCTGAGCCAAACGACGGCGGCAAACACAAACGGGTGCTTTTGTTTTTCAACACTCTTGTGTGTGTCACGAGGGGGAAGAATTACTGTAACAATTAACCAGCTCCCTCCGCGGTTCACACACACACACACACACACACACACACACACACACACACACACACACACACACACACACACACACACACACACACACACACACACACACACACACACACACACACACACACACACTTTTTAAACCCAAAGGTTTTGGTGACAGGGGCGGCCTTCCGTTGCTGCAGAAGAGACACTCTGAGGGAGGAGGGAGCGAGGCGAGGGAACAGAGTGCATGTAGCGTGTAATTGTGCCGGAGTGCCTCTCTGGTTTCACAGGTTTACCGTCGTGACACTAAGAGCCGCGCGCCGTAACGACACCCGCTGCCCTCGTCCGTCCTCCACGCAGCCCAGATTGTCTTTTCATTTTTTTTTTGTCCTTCACTTTGTGCCCACATAATTACAGAGCGACAGAGCCAGAGAGAGACGGGAGAGGAGAGACGGAGAGGGAGGGAGACTAAATAAAAGTAAAAGACATTCAGTGCCAGAAAGAAGAGTGACGAGAAGAGATTACACTCAGAGAGATGACGGATGAAGAGGAACGGCGAGACGGAAGGCGAGAGCGTCACGACGGCCGGGAGGGAGACAGATGGGAGGACAGGTAGAGGGGGTTGTTGTGACCAGCGTGGGGTGTGATTTAACACAAGACGTAGTGTGCGCCGCGCCATACGTATTGTTCAGGGGATGTTAAAACCCACTGAATCATTATGTATTGTAACTAAACAGCACTTAACACAACGCGTTCAGATGGCTGCTAATGGGGTATTTAGCGCATCCGACTGCTGTGTGGATACATAATATGTACACAAGGAGCCAATTAGCTCCTTACGTTTCCAGAGGATTATTAGAGGAGAGAGAGAGAGAGAGAGAGAGAGGATGAGAGAGAGAGATGAGAGGAGAGAGAGAGAGAGAGAGAGAGAGAGAGAGAGAGAGAGAAACCAGAGCAAAGAGCAACAAAAGGATAATGGTCTTAGGGAGGGTGGCTTGTCTGATACGTGTTCAGCCGCCACCCAACAGTCTGCTCTAACAAACGGCCCTGCTGATCAAACAGAGGCTGGTACAAACGGACGTTTGGGCGGACGCCAAGATCATTCTAAATTGCACATTGCTAATATTGTATTTCCTCACACAAGCGGGGGAATTATGGCAAATGCTAGTATAGTTTTATCTATCTTTTTTATACTAAAGAGCCCTTATTATAGCAGCGGTTGTGAGTGCTGAGGCAGTAGGAGCCCCCTGCACGGTGAAACACTGACATCACCAGACGGACGGTGGGGAGACGATGGACCAGTTGGTCCAGTCCACTGGGACTGGACCAACTGGTAGACTGATCCATCATCATAGATCAAGGTGAACACTCTAGATGTCACTTTGCCACATTTTGAGATGACTTGTAATGGCCAATCACACGCACCAAAAAAAAAAAAATACAAGACATTTTAAAGCTTAAAAGTCATGAGAGCCACATGGTGTCATTGTCGTGAATAAAATGAACGTGTGCTTGCTATTGCTGTCACGAAGGCCTCATCAAACCGCCTCATCCCCCCACTGCAGTTCCTTTAAATTCCTGTTTGATTCCTTTATAATGCAATGTATGTTTGCACCCCGTTGACACACACCACATATTGCTTTTCCAATTGACATCAGCATTCATTCATCTATAGATAGATATTATACACGGTGCACATTGTTTTGTATGAGTCTGTGTAATAAGATTAGGCTGCATGCAGTAGTTGGAGCGATGTCAACATGTTCCAAACATCAGTATCCATTAACTTTTATTGGAGTCATCTCCCCCTGGGTGCTGGTGGCTGAGGTGGGGTTCTACTGCTGCTGATCTGAGTACTTAGCCTGCAACGCTTTCCCGCGATGGGCATAAAATAAAGATTTCTTTTATGAAATCAAATCTCCGAAATCTACGATCTGACACGGTGCACAACAGACAAGTCCTGGGAAAAGAATCGACGTTGGCTCAGACAATATCCCACACTAATATACATGTACACACACACACACACACACACACACACACTTACAGGGAGCGTAGAACATGACCAGGGCGTGCTTCTTCTTCTTCAGGGCCTCCCGGAAGTCCTCCGAGCCCAGGTGGATGACGCTGGAGGGCTGGTCCTCCCACGACTGCTCTGGGGGCGGGGGCGCCTGGGGGCTGGGGGGGGGGGGGGGGGGGAGGGAGAGGAAAGAGGGAGAGAGAGAGGGAGAGGGAGAGGAAGAGGGGGAGGGAGAGGGAGAGGAAGAGGGGGAGGGAGAGGGGGACGGAGAGGGAGAGGGAGAGGGAGAGGAAGAGGGAGAGGAAGAGGGAGAGGAAGAGGGAGAGGAAGAGGGGGAAGAAGATGGGGAGGGAGAGGGGGAGGGAGAGGGAGAGATAGAGGAAGAGGGGGAAGAAGATGGGGAGGGAGAGGGGGAGGAAGAGGGAGAGGAAGAGGGGGAGATAGAGGAAGAGGGGGAGATATGAGGAAGAGGCATAGGGAGAGGAAGAGGGGGAGGGAGAGAAGAGGGAGAGGGGAAGACAGACAGAGACAAACAGAGTAAACTTAGTCCAGTTTCTTTCTCAAGATTGATGAACGTGAGCTGTGAGTAAACGTGAGCTGGTGCATTAATTCTTTGCTTTCCAACCCGGAAGCGACCCGCTCTATAAAGCGTGACCTCTGGTCGACCCCTAGCTTTACGAGGCCCTAATAGCAACAGCCGCACAGATACCATCACCTTGGCCGTTACTTTTTACAGCGGCCCCTAAAATATAAATCGTTCCATTAAAGAACAGGAGGTTGTTCCAAATGAATCAAAAAGACGAAATGCATCAAATTATTGTGGCGATTAATGGACTCTTAAATCACTCCTTTGGCTGAATGCGGGGCGGGCGCGTCACGCAAGGGAAGAATACGATGAGCTTGTAGCACTAGCCGGTTGGAGTGAGGATATCATTGACACACGTCTCGGACTCAACACTGATTATTCAGACTGGCGCCATTTGGACTCCGTTATGGAGACTCCTACTTATCTGGTTTTAAATGCAACGTGTACGGTTCATAGGTTGACCTCTGAATTAGTCATTCAGCAAGTCAATATCATATACTTATAACTTAATAACTTAAGTGTTATTTATCGTTGATGCAGACACCAGACTTTGTGACCTGACCACGCCCCCCTGGCCCCGTGGTCCGCTCCTCATGGACTCTAGACCCCTCTGGGCGGGCGCAGCCCTTCAGACCGTTCTCCAGGCGACTGGCCCCCCCCCCCCCGTCACCTGCAGGCGAGTCAGAGGCCGGAGCAGAGACTCACTTGTGCATGAAGTGGAGGATGCTGTCCTTGCTGCGGAGCTGGGGCAGGGCGTACATGTCCTGGCCCTTCTCAAAGTACTTGACGGTGGGGAAGCCCGATATCTTGAAGCGCTCGCCGGTCGCCTTGTGGATGGTGGTGTCCATCGCCGCCAGCACGCCCGGACTCTGTGTGTGGGGGGGCGGGGGGGGGGGGGGGGATCAGCGATGGGGCTCGACCGACCGCAGAGACACAGGCGTTGAGGACCACCTCGGTTCAAAGCGCGCCGATTCACACATTATTGGTTTCTCTACGTTATGGCCGGTAGAACGTTCCACCGTCATGTTCATAATACTAGAAGGGTGAACGGTAACACAAACAGCACAACAACACCACCGCCTCCCTCTGCACAATAAAACCAAACTCACAAACACAGGCGAGAGAGAGAGAGAGTGAGGGGAGGAGAAGAGGGAAAATAAATGATGTTATGGACCTTGAGGACAGGGGGAGAGTGAGAGGCTCTAGATTATCCGCAGCAGATAATGACCAGGATCTCCCCACTGACTTGGGCTGGGCTGGGCGCCACGATGAGCCTGTGTGTGTGTGAGCGTGCGCATGTAAGAGTGTGAGCATGTGTACGTGTGGACATGTTCGCGTGTTTGTGCGTGCGTGAGTGTGTGTGTGTGTACCACACCCTACCTAATGTGAAACAGACTAAGCTGTGGCCCTTTAGGAGGCTTGGCGCCGTACTGGGGGTTCTGACTAAAGACACCCCAGGGCCTCTCCAGGGCCCTGCTGTTGCAACGCCTGCAGGTTAACATCACTGCAGCCCTTCGCTCTCTGACCAGATAGCGCCCGTCCAGTCAGGACAAAACAAACAAAGCCAAGGTGTGGAAAAAAACGCTGACATGACTGTGCCATGCAATAAAATATGCAATCGTGCACAGTGTGTGACACACACACACACACACACACACACACACACACACACCACTTACGTCAGAGCCCTTGTTGAGGATCTCAGCGGCCCCGTCGTACTCCGGCTTCATCTTCTTACAGTGGCCACACCCTGCAGGGAGCGGAACACGTGAGTCACCCCGCGGCCCTCAGCACACACTATATACATATATATAATATATATATATAATATATATCTAATATAGACGCAGGCCCAGCCGCGCGCCCAGAGGAAATGACCTCGCCGAAAACCCGACACCGGAGAATCGCG
>NC_140284.1:18997162-19034662 GCF_964030765.1 Micromesistius poutassou | reverse complement strand
TTATTCCGCACCAGATGCCGTATGAAGTTGTTCCTAGGCAACGTCGGGGTGCCATTTCTTCCAAAACAAACCACTCGTGGTGGCGGTGGTCTTTGAAGCAGCCCATTACCCACGCCACGCTGCCTCCGAAGAATATTTTCACACCTGCTGTGTCATTGCCCCCACTCTCTCCACCACTACGCCCTCCGACCCCCCCACCCCCCCCACCTCTGGTTACTTTAAACTAACCACACGCACACCGCAGCAAATAGAGTTAAAACCTTTTTTGGAACACAACACAAGTACACAACCTTGCAAGTGGAACCCAACTAAACTGTGGGGAGTGTGGAGGGAGGGGGGGTAAACGATGCGTACGGTAGACGTGAGGCAGTTGGATAAGTGTCCAGGAGTGGGAGAGAAAGGGAGATAGATTGACATGGGAGAAGGAATCTAGATTATTTATAAATTGTCTTGACTGGGATTAGTTGGCCATTTTTGTTTGTGCCACAAAAAAATCCCACTCACTTCTTCATCCAATCAGCGATGTCCTTGGCTGTGGCACCGTAGTTCTCGTAGTGGTGGAGAAACTTCCCTTTCCTTAAAAACAAAAAAGGGGAACACAAGAACACAACAGATTTAAAACAGATGGCATAAGTGTGTAAATCTTAATCTTAAAGGGGACATATTATACCACCGTTACAAGCCCTTTTGAAAATGTGCCGCTTCTGACATCACAGGTGGGCGTGTCCACCTAGATGTGTGCTGATAGATCAGTCTACCAGCCTACCAACGGATAGCACACCTCTATCCAGCACACATCTAGGTGGACACGCCCACCTGTGATGTCAGAAGCGGCACATTTTCAAAACGGCTTGTAACGGCTAATCACACTCACACCTGGTGGTATATATATATGGATAATATGTCCCCTTTAATAAATGAATTAACTTGTCATCTTGGTGGCCCTTTTAGAATCAGTATCAAAAGATAGGGTAAGTACATGAACAACTTCTCCAGATGGGTTCACATGTTTTTTGAATTAATTTCTAAGTAGATTTACTTTACGTTAAAAGTTAAAAAGGGTATGTTGAAAAACATGAAGCAACTCAAGCAAAACCTTTCAACACCCTAGTTAGTAAACTTCTTAGTATTTCTTCTGTGATGCCACAGAAAGCTGGACCAAATTCAAAAGCGAAGTTGCTGACAGATATTAATAAAAAAGGTACAGATGGGAAGAGGACACGGCAATTTTTTCCCCAAAAAAATGTCATTAACCACCTTTTGGATAAACTGCCATCATATGGAGGCCCTTTTATTTGGCGTGTAAATGGAAATTGCAACACAGACAGGGTTTGAAAACGCCACACACAAAGAAATGAACGAAGAGAAAATATGACCTTGTGTGAACTGCAAAATAGGATTTAATCCTATTTTCCTCTGCTCCCTTCACATTTAATTCACCCCACAATTCAAACCACATGCTGCAGCAAAGTGTTGGCTGTGAGTCAAAGGTTAGCTTTGACCATTGTAAAGAAACATGACGCAACCCGCTGGACCCGTCGTGGAGCCTGGCCTCAGCGCGCTGGAGAGGACAGCAACAACAACAACAACAACAACAACGTCCAAAGGAAAACGGCACTTCAACTTGGGTTTGACAGCCTTGTTATTGGCAGCGGATTGTGATGTAACCGTCACGTTACTCTCCGTGTAGCGTCAGTCTGAGGGGCTCTGCTTGCAGAGGGTGAACCGGCGGGCTCCGGGGCCAGGCAGTCCGTGTCGTTAGTAAAGAGGGGGGCAGGATTAGAACGGGCTTCACAGCATGCCAAGATGCAAAGTGAACCTCAACAGCGATACATTATCGCACTTTTGGAGAAGAGATTGGGGGAGGGAGGGGGGGGGGGGGGGGGGGGGGGGGGGGGGGAGTAATCTCACGCATGCCACATTATGAGCTGACTCAGCATTTACGGGCCAAGTGCCCCGGCTAAGGCATTTCAAACTATCGCTCTGTGATTTACGATCGACTGTAAATGCACCTACTTTATCTCTCGTGCTGCAGAAACAGGAAAAAACTAAAACCAAAGAAAAACACTAAAACAATGTCTTACTTACAGTCCACTGAAACCTAAAATACAAATAAACTTCATTTGTTGGGTGGGCGTTTTGTTTTTTGTTGCATATGACAAAAAGGATGAAGCAAGGACACACACGCTAAAGTCAAGCCGTTTGTTTTCCTTATGAATCAGAGTCTGGGTTCCCAGCAGCTCCTTGAGGCTCCGGGGCCCGGAGGTAAAGCACCGTGGCTGCGGAGGAGGAGGAGGAGCCGGCCCCGCGGTCAGATACCCTCGGCGGGCGCTGCTAGCCGATGAGCTCCGGGTTAACCGTGGAGGGGAGCTCATTACGGCGGCTGGAGGAGGCTGGGGCCGTGACCGGCCAGGAGGGCCTGTGTTGGAAACGAGGAGCTGGCAGCCCAAACGCCCTGGATGTGCTCCACACGGGGCGTGTGTGTGTGTATGTGTCAGGTATTACAAGTTCCGTCCAAGTGTGTGTGTGTGTGTGTGTGTGTGTGTGTGTGTGTGTGTGTGTGTGTGTGTGTGTGTGTGTGTGTGTGTCCCCCTCCCCCTCCCACATACACACACCTCAGGTGTAATTAAAAGGCCAGGCAATAAACTTGTGTTTAATGTGAGGAGATAGGACACTGCGAGATTGGCGAGGAAGAGAGCCTTTCCTCTTCCCTCGACATTCACAACCTTGTAAATATCCCAACATGGCTGCGGGGATCATCCAGTATTGCTCAAGCATGTATCGTCCTCTGGGTATATGGCCGCAGGATTGTCAACAAGATTTTTATCTTTACAATTGGTGTTGTCGTTTGTGTGTGTGTTGTCGTGAGTGTGAGTGTGTGTACTAAACCCTTGATTAAACAGACAGTAGAGAGTCCAATCAAGCCAAAAAGAGCACAAGTCTCAGTAGGAAGACAGAACAGTGAATGTGTGCCAGCGTTGACAGGGAAGAAGTCATTTCAAACGTCTCTATCTGGGGAAGCTCAAAGCAGGACACATTCATGGTGGTTTTTTTGTTCATTGTATTCTGTCGAAGACACTCGAAAAAACTCATTGGTGCAAAGAGCAGCGTCTTGACAAACAAATAAGACGCAGTAAGAGCAGAGGTGTGTGCGTGCGTGCGTGCGTGCGTGCGTGCGTGTGTGTGTGTGTGTGTGCACTTACTCAAAGTAGCAGAAGGTGGGGTAGCCCTTGACGTTGTACTCCTGCTTGAGACCGTCAAAGTCGCTGGGATGCACGTTCATCCCCGCGAGCACCTGGAGGGAGGGGGCGGAGAGGGAGCAGACGTGACTCCAGCGCAGCAGCAGCAGCAGCAGCAGCAGCAGCTGCAGCAGCAGCAGCAGCAGCTGCAGCAGCAGCCCTGGCTCTGGTCCTCCTCAAAGAGGATCAGAGCTAAACAGGTCCGCAGTTCATCAGCGACATGTGGGAGACGAGGATCACCCCAGAGGAGCCACGCTGAAACACCAGCGCTTATGAAAAGACCTTATTGCTCCGCTGTTACCGTCTCAAACGTGTTACTCCCAGGTTCGATTTCCCGGGCCGCATGTTGGCCCAACGGAGGTGCAGGAGGACATCATTGCGCAGCAACACACACACACACACGCGTAATTACAAAAGGTGATTTTCCCTAAAGAGAGATAAGAACCCAACGCCGAAACCAATGTTTAGTTACATGTTAAGTAACATAGGGGAACGGTGTTTGACATGATTGCTTTAACCGCAGGCAACGCTCGGCAATTCTGCCGTCTCATAAGCCTTAATCAAACAGCAAAACTTCTCATTATCCTTCCATTCATTCCCCGCTTTGAAGGAACCGACTCGTGCCAATTACTGTGTGGCGTTCTCCGCCCGGCGGATCCCAGCGCGCGCCGGCTACGCACGCCCGCCTGTTTGCCAACGCCGAACCTTTTGTGTGCCTCTCCCATTGTGCCGCTGCCTCGCGCTCGCGTCTCCGCACAACTTGCCAGCGGCCCTTCCAGCAGGAAGGATAAAAAAATATATAAACGAAACCGAAATAGCCCGTTTTCTTTTTTTAAGTTTAATTTGTGGCCCACCGTCTGCTCAGAGCGAACGGGGGCCGGCACTACTTCCTGCGAGCCACTAAGTGTTTGGAAATTGCTTTTACCCGTCTGTCCTGAATGGTTAATTTCAACAAGAGGAAGCACGGGCCGTATACGTGTGGCGCTTTGACAGTAAGTGGCCAAAAAAGCCGCGCAATTGTATTACAGCAAGTGAAAATAAATAATAGTACCAACAACAACAGATAAATAAATAAATAAATAAGTAAGGAACCAACACCCCCAGACATCCATAATCCGGTACGGTTGTAACTAGTCTGAAATGAGAGCTGGGCTACATTCTGAGAGGCTCTTCTTCTCTCATTCTGAGAGGAGAAGTGGAGGTAATTACTCTACACAGATAATGTTGGCTCAAACATGCAGAGCGCGTTATTCCGACGAAGAGCTCAGACTACCAGTCGGAGTGGTCTGGGGGGCTCCTGTGGCTAGCTTAACTGTGCTCCCCATATGTTACACAAAGCCCGGTTCTGGAATGGGAGAGTGAGCGTTTGCCGGGGAATATGAAGTACCCTGGAACGATGCACACTGCAGAAGGGCCGGTGAAAAGGTATGTATTAAAGGTTTTAAACACTAGACTAATTCAAGTACGACCAGAGTCCCTCCTTGGGCAACTCAGGTCGAATTCAACCTTGACACACACACACACACACACACACACACACGCGCACACACACACACAGCTGGGCAAACAGCTGAATTGAAAGAGCTTACGCTCATTGGAAACACTTACGTATCTTCCCTTGGTCTCAGTGGCAGCCTGTTGGAATAGGGGCTGCATGCGTTTACACACGCCGCACCCTGCCACGGCAAACAGAGAAACAAACAGAACAACAGGGAGTTATATTAGTCATTCAGGACGCACTGATAGAAAACCAACGAGAGCAAAACACATCTGCAGGTGGAGACGTTTCTCATGTGTAACGACGCTGCAGGTATACACAGAAGGAACTTTAACTGCATTACAAACAATGACCAACGGGTCCATTTCTTATGAGGTGTCCAATTCCCACAATCTTACTGTTCAGGCACAACTGAGCCCCAGCTTCTAATCGATTAACCCCCGACAAACTCATGAGGTGGGTGTACAAAAATATTACTCATGCACTGGTTTTCCAACACAGGGATGTACGTTGTTTAGAATGCATTATGAGCCTGTAACACTTGATGGTTACTCTTTAAAACACGTTGGATGAAGTGTTATTCTATGTTTTTCTCAAGCAAAACAACACTACAACCTCCAGCTCAAGTTTGTGTAATCAAGATGTACAGTGGTGAACATTGATAAGGTGGGTGTCTGTCTGTCTGTCTGTCCTGTCTGTCTGTCTGTGTTCCCTGACTGGTGCTGCCTGCATAATGTTGACGCACTACCAATCATATTCTCCCCCCCAAAAAAGGTCTACAAACTGACACTTGGTTATTCCTGCGTTCTCTCTGTTGACCATGTAGCGGCCCTCGGTAATTCAGTGAATTACACAAAAACAAACGTGTACTGCTGGCTAAATGCATGAATACATAGATTAATAAAACACCAAAAGGTCTCACAGGGGGCGTAGAACATCATGAGCACCGGCCTCTCCTCCTTCTTCAGCAACTTCCTGAAGTCCTGAAAGAGAGAGAGAGAGTACAAAAGAGGGTGAGAGAGAAAGACAGTGGATAGGCGGATGGTGAAACGTGTTGAAATATATCCTCTATCACATTAGGGATGTGACTCCTCCCTGAGCCTCTTTGGCCCCATAACATGTCAATGTTACAGTCAGTCAGAGCTGCAGTATTTTTAATCAGTGTATTGATTCTAATCTCAGAAGGTCTAGAGGGCATCCATGCCAGGTAGAGAACTATGCCCTGTATTCACACAGAACCTTAGGTCATTAAATCAGACAAACCTTACTTGGCAGCCCTGAAGAAAACAAGTGCATCAAGCGGCTTTGGTGATCGCGAGTGCATTTATAATTGTCGAACAAGGACCGCTTCAACCCCACTGCCTGAATCGTGGGACTATTAGCGAACTACACGATCGCTGATCCACACTGCTGCTAATTCACCGCATGTCGGAGCATTTTAAGCACCGGCTTACATCAAATGCAGCATGCAGACCTTTGACAGCAAAGGGCTGTGCAGAAAGCCTTCTGGTCTGCTGTGGGAGCCGAGCGTGGCTGTACGCCCTCGTGAATTAACAGCATCCGCTCCAGATGGATCATCGTAATCGTCGGGGGACGCGACCAGCAACACCAAATAATATGGGAAACACACTGCTGTTATATAACCCAGAGCTCCCACTTCCCATCCACCAGCACTCCAAACACTCCACAGCTGATGCCCGGGGTTCGCCCCCACATTCCAACACACACACACACACACACACACACACACACACACACACACACACACACACACACACACACACACACACACACACACACACACACACACACACACACACACACACACACACACACTCACACTCACACTCGAGGGCACCTCCACGATCGGCTGATAATGAACCAACAACCTTTTAGTTGAGCAAGACCAGCTGCACTCCCTCCTCCTCCACTGTACTAGTCTCCCTGGAGACCACCAGTTTGGCTCCTTTATCTCCTCTAATTCTGCTCATTATTCGAGGATCCCGCTGTAGATAATCGTAACGACGGATGGGAAAAAAAACTAATGGAGGAAATGACCTTGGGCTGCTTAATGGAAGTTCTGGCCCTGATCATAATCTTCACCGTCCTCATCTTCATCCAATCACCGGCCATCACCTGGGCCTTTCATCACATCCTTTCCAGAACCACGTTTCCAGTGCTCCGCTGAGCACGAGCTGAAGAGGCTGCAGGCACACTTACTTTCTCCGTCTCGACGTGCACAATGTCCTTAGCCTCTGGGTTCTCCTCCCACAGCGCCGGCCCCGACGGATCCTTCAGGAACGCCACCATGGACTGGGGGGGGGGGGGGGGGACGCCACAGAAATGATCGGCAAATTACAACAAAATACATATTCTGTTATTTATCCTTACAAAAAACACAGTAAAAAGTGTCATCAGAAGGGACTGTCCTATCTCCACACACAATAAAACGACAATATAAACACTGAGCGAGCGCAGCGCGGAGGTAATCGCCGTCAACAGGTATCTCGTTCTCGTTCGCTGCGCTGCCGGAGTCAGCGGCGGGGGGGCGGGACTACGGGGGCTGACGCATGGCGACGCGTCCGTTCTCTAAGTGCCGCCTCCAGCACGCAGCGCCGGGGAACGCTAACGCTCCCTTAAATGTTTGATGACGGCCTGAGGAACACAACAGTGGACCATGTGTCTGTCGACAGAGGGGAACACAACGGTGGACCATGTGTCTGTCGACAGAGGGGAACACAACGGTGGACCATGTGTCTGTCGACAGAGGGGAACACAACAGTGGACCATGTGTCTGTCTGCAGAGGGGAACACAACAGTGGACCATGTGTCTGTCGGCAGAGGGGAACACAACAGTGGACCATGTGTCTGTCGGCAGAGGGGAACACAACGGTGGACCATGTGTCTGTCGGCAGAGGGGAACTCAACAGTGGACCATGTGTCTGTCGGCAACACAACAGTGGACCATGTGTCTGTCGGCAGAGGGGAACTCAACAGTGGACCATGTGTCTGTCGGCAACACAACAGTGGACCATGTGTCTGTCTGCAGAGGGGAACACAACGGTGGACCATGTGTCTGTCGGCAGAGGGGAACACAACGGTGGACCATGTGTCTGTCTGCAGAGGGGAACACAACGGTGGACCATGTGTCTGTCTGCAGAGGGGAACACAACAGTGGACCATGTGTCTGTCTGCAGAGGGGAACACAACAGTGGACCATGTGTCTGTCGGCAGAGGCGACGGTGGCGGGTCGGATCACTCGCTGTTACAAAGAGTGAATGTACACGACTGCAACGACTTTGGGGAGGACTTTTGGGGACAATAACTCGTCATGGGGCGGGGGGGCTGCAATCGTAATAGAAATGAACAAACGTCAATGGCGGAGGTGTACACCCGGGTGTAGGTTTTAGTTTTATCCATAATAAATCTGCATTATCTGGAGACCTTATCGTTCTTAAAAAGACCTTGAATCAATGCCGCTAACGGGCCGAATGAAAGTGATTTTATCTCAAGGAATGAATTAGTGGAACCAAAGTGCCGGTGTGGGGGGGGGGGGGGGGGGGGCGTCTGCCAACAGGGGTTAGCTTGTTTAAGCCCGGACGGAAAAACAACAAAGGAACCGATCCTAGTGAACGACTTAGTGGAACGTGAAGAGACAGAGGGGCGGGGCCACACAGGGTGAACCAGGGGAGAACCACCCGCCTGCCACTCAAACTAACTGAGGATATGAAGGGAGTGACAGAAGAAGAAGCTACGAGAGCAAGAGACAGAGACAGGGAGAGAGACAGAGAGACAGAACGAGAGACAGAGACAGAGAGAGAGAGAGAACGAGAGACAGAACGAGAGAGAGAGAGAGAGAGAGAGAGAGAGAGAGAGAGAGAGAGAGAGAGAGAGAGAGAGAGAGAGAGAGAGAGAGAGAGAGAGAGAGAGAGAGAGAGAGAGAGAGAGAGAGAGAGAGAGAGAGAGAGAGAGAGAACGAGAGACAGAGAGACAGAGAGAGAGAGACAGAGAGAGAGAGAGAAGACAGACCCCTTCTCACCTTGAACGTGGCCGGCCTGTTGTACTCCGTGTGGAACGAGCCGTCTCTGCAGGGAGGAGAGAGCGGGCACAATGCTCACATGTCAGGGGTTACTCGAGCAGCGCCGCTTCGGAACGCAACGGGCGTGGCCCGCGTTCCACAAGGCACTGGACCGTGAACGCCACTACGTCTTGACAGAAGAGAGTGTGTGTGTGTGTGTGTGTGTGTGTGTGTGTGTGTGTGTGTGTGTGTGTGTGTGTGTGTGTGTGTGTCTCACTTGTAATGCAGCAGCTCAGCCCCAACACCCTTCGAGCCTGGGTCCACCTTCACCTTCTTACACAGTTTGCGGCCCTCTGCATCCCTAAGACAGACAGACAGACAGACAGACAGACAGACAGACTTAGGGAAATGGGGGACCCCAACGACTGAGACATTGGCCCTGTCCCGTTTCTCCCCCCTTGTGACGGCCCTCAACAGTAAATCTTCCACTTCGTTTTAAGCCTGCATCGGACCTCACTACGTTTTGAGGGTTGATTATGAGGGCTAAATAGCACTCCCCCCTTAGCTCCCTACAGTGATGGGCCACCCTACCCCTACACGAGAACGCGCACAATCTAGGGTTAGGGCAAAGATCTAGGGTTAGGGGAGGGATTGGGACGGGGCCCAAGTCTTTCCAGAGCATGTTGGGTTGGGAGAGGTGGATTAAAAAATAAAAAATAAAAATAAAAATAAAAAAAAAGGTATTCAAAGCCTCCACCCTAATAGAAATTCTAAAAAAGGGAGGCTTTAAGGCTCATCATCACCCAAACACCAACTCATGTTGGCGTCTTTCTCAGGGAAGCGGAAAATGCTCTCAGTGTCATGCCTGGGGTCCGTTCCTCGGATGAGAGTGCATGTAGCTCGATGCGTGCGTGCGCGCGCACGTGTGTACACTTGCGTGTGCGCATGCGTGTTCGTGTTCACATGAGCACGGTGACAGACTGACAGTGTCCCGGGCTCTTCTCCGTGTGGCCAACGCCTTTTTCCGTTTGATGTACCAGCCCAGATGGCGCCCGTCGGGAGGGGGTGGTGGGGGAGCAGATGTGACCCCCCTGACACATCTTTGGGGGGACAGGACGCAGTCACCCGTTGGAGGAATGATTTGCCAACGGTAACTAATTCAAAGTGACGGCGGATGAAATATCTCTGTTAAAAACGACACGCGGGAACGAGACAGGCACCGGTGGTGCCCCCCCCCCCCGTGAACGAATCCAACGCCGCCTCTATTTCTAACCTGCATGCGCTTTGAAAATTCGCTCCATGTATATTCAACGATGCAAAGAGAATGCGCCTTCTGACTTTTGGGGTGAGAACACTCTTCACCCAAGGTCAGGGGTTTGGCAGCAAACAAAGAGCTGAGCTGCTCCTAATCAATCCTCTGTTCAGTAACAGCGAGGCGGTGGTGGGTGGCATCAGGCATAAGTCACTCACCGGTCAGCCACTGACTCACCGGGCGGGACAGACTAGGGTTTGATGACGCACACCATTAACAATGAAAGCCATAACTATTCCCTGACCAACCGCTGAGCAGCTTCTAAAACAAAAGAGAGTAGCACGACTCCCTCAGCGACTGGGCCTCTGACTGCAGGGCTAATCATTTCTATTCCAGGTACGAGAGCCCCCCCCCCGCCGCCAGTCAACCGGTGGATTCCCTGCATCTCCTCCATTGTGGGGCTTTAATGGATCGTTTGTCCCAAGAGGAGGGCTGACATCACAGGGTGAGTCAGCCTCACCGTGGCCTCGGCAGGGGGTCCGTGCTCACAGACGGAGGGCGGGGGATGTGCGAGGTGGGTAGAGGGAGAAGTTCAAGAAAAAAAAACATGAAAAAGAAGCGAAGAGACACAGCAAGAGAGAAGAGGTGAGGAAAGAGATGGGAGGTTGGTTGTGAAGGTGATTCAACCGGAGGCACGCGGCCAAGTCAGTGTTGTCCCACCTGCTGGGCGGCGATAGGGGACCAAGCACCAAGCGTCCAGAGAGGGAGATAAAGAGAGGGAGGGATGGAGCGGTCGCAGCACTGCTCCAACAGTTGAAAATGCCCCTCATGAAATACAGACATCCTTTTTGTTTCATTGGTTTATTTTGTTGTTATGGTTCATTGTTTTTATGGTTTATCTTAAAAATGCATTTATATGTATAGGGATTCTCCATTCTCAGTGCTACACCTCTTAAAAGATTATTGACAGGATTGTAAGGCTGAGAAAGAAAAGAGCGTGTTACTGCTTTACTATCAAGTAGGCTTGAAACCAGTTGGGTTTCAGTTGTATTTAATCACCCCCAGTCAACTGTGACCATGTGCAAAAGTTAGACGTAATTCATTCTTTTCCTATTCCTTCATTTCAAAGTTGCTCATCTACGAAAAAGTAAACCTGTAGGCTTCTGTCCAGTGGAGGGTGACTTGTCTTGGCCAGCACTCCAGGTCCAAGCCCGTTCAAAGAGAGTATCAACTCGCTTTTGGCATAGCGTCCAATTCTGCACACTTCTACCCTGCCCCTCTCCCTCTCTCCCACCCGGCGTCCCGCAGAGCCTGTAGCCGGAGCCATGTGTTGGACCTCTTCTCTGTGAGATCATGGCGAGGGACCCAACGGTGACGTGCTTCAAGACATAATCTGGTCTCCTATGGCGACATGCCCCCCCATTGTCAAACACAAGGGTTTCATCTGACAAATACACTGAAAAAGTCTGGAAACCCACTCAGCTAGGTTCCAACCCCAAACTCTGCTCCAATGTGCACAGGACCAGACACAAAGGACCGGAACAGTCCAAGGCAGCCTTTAACTAACCTGTTAACTAACCTGTTCTGAGGGTGTATTTTAAAGTCGTCCCATGGGGAGCGTGAAAGAAAGTCCATGGATGATCCGCGAGTAGAGAACGGGGAGACAGGGTGTCAGTGTCAGAGGAGGTTGGTTTGGCTGACAGGTATGCAGTACATACATACACAATAAACACATTTTTTGGTCTTAAAATGAAAGTGGCACTGACAGCACCATGACGGCCTGTCAGGTGGGGTAAACAACCAGTCAACATGGGATCACTTGGGAGTGAGGCGACAAAGTACTTTGTCGCCTGTGTTAATTAATTCTGTGTGCGTAGGGTGGGAGTTTGTCACGTGTCTGTCTAATAGGAACCTGCATTTTTGGGGAACAGTTTTGCTCCAGGCAGACATGGTCTGACACACAACCACTGTACACGGTGCCAGGGGACTGGACTGTAAGGGAGACGGCCATCACGCGCCTCATGTGGATGATCAGTGTTCACTTGGGCTGCCAGGGCAGGCAGAGATTGAAATACAACCAGGCAGAGAAATAAACAATCATTCAACCAGGATACAGGACAACACTATGACAGCTTCATTTGTCATGAGAATAGGTTTGCGTGCCTGCGCAAATAAGCAATGTGAAAACCCCATTTATCAAAATCGGGGAGAGGAAGGAGCGATCACTTAACGGCTGTGACTTTAAATCACCGGTGGATATCGGCCGGTGTTACCATGGCAGCGATTACCAGGTCCCCGCGGGCCACGCTGGGGGAGAAGCTACAGACTGAAGGCGCAAACCCTTTTCCCAACAAAAAAAACATCATCACCACCGTCTCACTTACCCGCAGTTGACCCAGGCGATGGTCCCCTGGCCCTTCACCGCCTGCGCCACGTCTGACAGCAGCTTGAGCTGGGGGTCCCCCGACGAACCTGCGCGCACACAGGACCCACTGTAGTCAGGGCCGCCCCACCGTCACAGAGACCCGCGATCCACCCGCTGGCCGACGACAACCCCGGGCCGCAGGTCCCCGGGGGTGTGGGCAGAAAAAAGGCAGGCGGGAGAGAAGTGGTGGTGGTGACGGGTGGGCGGCTGGGTGGGGGTGATTGGGTTACACTGTCGGCGCTCTAATTTGGTCAACAGGACGGACGTGGTAACAGTGAGCCGCTTCGGACTTGCGAGACGCGGCCTGGGGGGGGGACAGGTTTTGGTGGAAGCAATTTGACGGCGAGCTGAACACAAAGACTTGTTGATGATGTATTGATCCTCCGACCGGCTTTTACTGGTGATAGCCGTGGTATAGTCTCTAGTCTACGCTATGAAATACAACAAGTGATAGAAAACACATCGGCAGACAGAGTGCCGTAGGAGCGGTGCTGAGCACACTGTAATATAAACCTGAGTACAAACATAACGGAGCTCGCCGTGCCAAAAGCACTTAGAATCCGCCTGCTTTGGGGGAATATAGCATCATCACACAACTGTATATTAGAAACAGCAAAACATACCCACAGCAAGAACATAAGAACAAGAACATCATATCACTGCAGCAATGATTCTGAGGGCTACGGCAAAACAAACCTGAGCAGTCCTGTGAGGAGAATAAACATAAATGCAATATCTGAGTCCTTGTGTTAAACTATTTATTATATATTTTTTACGCCTCCTCCCACACTAATGCTGAATGTATAGAGAGAGAAGCGTTCCTCTGACCGAGGTTATATTAAGATTGGAGACAATGCCAGAACCCCTCAAGCTCCCGGCGCACACCCAGTTGGACGTAAAAACATCAGCCAGCTCTCTCTCTCTTTAGGGCCGTATATGAGGCGGCAGGGTATAGTTTTTGGACATCTAAAACAACCTTTTCTTTTCTTATGGGGTGATCATTGGTGATCAACGACCACCGACCAAAGAGGACTGCAACTGGGATTTCTGACTGACTTGGTAGACAATGTGCCAAACCGTCTGATTTCCACCCCCCCCCCCCCGATTGCCTGCTAATTGGCTGACTGG
Organism: Micromesistius poutassou; assembly: GCF_964030765.1. NCBI lineage: Eukaryota > Metazoa > Chordata > Actinopteri > Gadiformes > Gadidae > Micromesistius > Micromesistius poutassou. Next base: position 19,021,102 of record NC_140284.1, on the reverse strand, counting down.
CTTATTGGGTATTATAACAGATGCTGGAAGGGAAGAGCAGGATGAGGGGCGTGCAGAGAAGCAGTACTAGTGTGGCAAAGGAAGAAAGGCGTCCGAGGGAGTCTGGCTGTTGCTGGAGAAGGGGCGCTACAGAGCACGGCGCTGCTAGCCAGCGATCGATAGCGCCCACCATTCAGCGTGGCAAGGCCTCATCCAATGACCTTACGCGGGCTAGCGTGGGCCATGAATAATAAAACTAATAAACCTGGTTGTGGAGTCGGGGGGCTGCTTACCAGAGAAATACAGTCGGACAAAATGAAGAATGCATTCAGTTAGGGCACATCCTCGCATCCTCGCTCAAGCTTGATGAAAAATGGAAATTAAATGCAGCGGTGGTGGTGGTGGTTGAAGAGGGTCATTTCCCTAATGGCCCTAAGGAAATGCTGTTTTGCAAGTCCATCTGACCGGGTTTTAATGTGGTTTGTGTTCTGCTAGTTGACTACAGTGGTTTGCGTTGTAGTTTGAACATCGTCCAACGCAACCGGTCGATTAACATAGAGGCTACCTGAATAGAATCACTTAACATCAACTGATGAGGAAACACGAATACATTAAAGACAAACATATAGAGTGGCAGATTAGTGCACCTTTAGGTTTGTGATTTTGATATATACAACATTGCTATATCACAATGAGCGTGACTTTTTTTGTAAATGACATTACTAGGGTTAAAAACAGCGTCCCCTTTCCACCAAGCCAATGAGACAATGAATGAACATCTCACCTGTCTTGGTGTAGAGCACAAGAACGTTGGTCCTGGTCCTCAGAAGCTTCTTGAAGTCTTTGTGATCGCTGACCTTCTCGATCAGAGGGGACACCTTCACCGCCTCCAGCACTGACGCCAGCCACACCTGGCAGAACCATAACACACCGAGGCATCAACGGCGTGGCACAGGTATGGAATGGGTACTTGTCTACATCCACGTTCGCAAATAGGTTCCCATCAGTGCACCGTCTCAGGGAGTTGTTTACGAATGTTGGCGCATATAAAAGCTCTACTCAAACACTTGGCCTAGTTATGGAGAGGGAACACGTTTTGATTTTAGGAATATAATTTCAATAGTACTGCTGGCAACCACGTTGCATTGGTTAAGGAATGTTGTAGCACCAGTCGTAATTGAGAAATGCAGAGAAGTGAGTTGAGGCAGAGCTGCAGGCCACAACTAACAACACTTCCATTCAGCTCAGTTAATTTGAAAGTAATAGGGGCCAAATCGCACTTGCAGCCCAGCCTACCTTCCTGCAATTTAGACACCGCAAGAGAATCCAATAACAATCTCAGCTCGTCAATTGGATTCACATGGATTGTTTTTTGCACAATTTGGGGTGAATTGCAACGTTTAACCCTTGCGTCCTTCTAGGTTTTGTACCCACATGTACAGTACTCAAGGACACGTTCACTTTTCTTTTGGTTGCATGTGTAATGAGAACGATCAGATTGTATGTCTCTGTATTTGTTGGAATGTGCCTTTGTTCAGTGAACCCCTTCCGGGGGATGTGTTCAAAGGCTGTTTTCCTGACCCCCCCCCCCCCCCCGGGGGGAAGATTGGAGAAGCCAGGGTTCCAACTGATAGGGCCCAGCCGCAAATCCCTCTTTATGACACCTTGAGGAGGATCAATCATCTGGTTAACAAACGCTTTAGTTTTATGGGGGGACAGCCGCTCTCAGAATCCTGACAGAAGTGTATAAGAACTATAAGAACTCTTTTAGCCAATGCTTCGGACTTCGGCTCGTTGATTCCCATGCTGAGGACTTCTCCTTGCGGAGCTCTTGGAGAGACGCAGGGAGGACTCCCATTTTAGGGAGTCCTTGGATCATTGTTTTTTTGTTGTATGGAGTATTCTTAGTTTGTTGTATCATTGTTTGTATGTTACTGTACCGTTATTACCCAAATATATGACCATAATTGTTATAATTTCGGAACTTGGGGTAACTCTTTATTCTGCCCAGTTTAGACAGTTGTGATTGACTTGGTTTCGGAATTTCCACCACAGTATGGATCTGAAATGAATTCACTTTTGGGGACATTACGTGATTTGACCAATCTCTTACCATGGGGGATCTGTGTAACATATGCTGGAGTCACAGTCAAGGTGTATAAAGTAAAGAAGGATCTCCCTCTACATCTCAGTCTCCCACAGAGATCTGAATTAGACACACAGCACTGTTCATTGGCGGACGATGAGTGATGTCACCTGGAATGAATATGTGCACCTGTCGGGCTTATTTTCTCATTTCCAATTTCCCACAGGGTGTCCCTCTGAGTGTGTGTGTGTGTGTGTGTGTGTGTGTGTGTGTGTGTGTGTGTGTGTGTGTGTGTGTGTGTGTGTGTGTGTGTGTGACTGGAATATAAAGATACTGCCTCTTGCTCATTGGGGACATTTTTAATTAACATGAAGGTAAAAAAAAAAAAAAGGTCAAGAAAAACTATGGCAGTATCTACTTTGGCAAAAGTAGATACTAAAAGTGAAAGGGCAAAGATACAGGTGAAAAAAAAATCCCAATGTCCAATTATTAATTTCTCCCATCTACATTCTGTGAATGCGTGTCCGAATACATTTAATTGTGACAATGAGGGGTACTCTGCACACCTTACTGTGTGGCTTTAGAGGGGTTCAAAACGGTATTTCAAGGTTTGGCTCAATCATACGGCTGCCAGATGAAACAAGCTTCAGTAGGCGGCAGTGGGATGGAAGGACATCCAGCCCTGGCTTTGAGGGTTTCTTTTTGAAGCAGGGCAGGAGAGGAACACGTAGGATATAGCAGACACGCACTAACGTAATTTCAGTGGGAAAAGTCAATCTGAATATTTATGGCACTGCGGGATGAATAAGATGACACGAGTCTCTCCCGTTCTCCCCTCTTCGATGTGATAGGCTGAAGCAGTGCTAACTACGAGCTCCCGTAGTGGATAATGACGCTGGGTAGGTTTGGATGACCTGGGGAGTGACTTGATGCCATTATAAATTCTACCACTCAAGCAAGCACTCTTGGGCACAAATAAGAAAGAAAAGAACAATTATTAAAATATAATTATTAATAAACTATTTCACCTCAGACCATCTCAAGGTTGTAACATGTGGTTGGCTTTTTTATATACTTAATAATACAGATTGTATTATAACACACATACAGTGTGGTAAGACTGACTGCAACAAACATCTTGAGTGTGAATAGAAAAAGTTAATGCAAATAAGATTAAAATAGAAACGTATTCGTCAATATCTTGAGATGGTTTTGGATATGATGACATAACGTGGATAACTTGAATGTGCCTAACAGCGTGTGCCTGCCTTCGTGCTGACAAGCAGCCAATACCTACAAAACCTGATTCCAAAGGTTTCATTGCACCAGACATCTTACGCACTTTCATGGGGGGTATGCAGATTATATTGCGTTTGTGTTGTAGGGTCTTAACACAATTGGACAATTTGTAGTCATATTCATATAACAACAATGACCCAGGAAAATGGTACTTACATTGCAATTATTGAACGTGCCAAGGAACTACAACATTTACTGCATTCCAAAGTGAAATACATTGGCCTGCTCTCCTAACTTGACTGCTCAACCTAACTGCAACTTAAGAAAACACATGCAAATAGACAAAACCCAAGCAAATGAAGAAAACATCTTCAATATGACAACGAACCACTACAACCTAAGAAGACGCTAATGGCCAAAGAACAAGCCATTTAAGAAAACATCAATTTGTGCACTAATCTGCCACTCTGTATGTTTGTCTTTTTTAAATACCAAACAACAATGGAACTGTTTCCCAGGACACTTAAAAGTGATGAACACAACTGGACAGGCTTCTGGAGGCTGCCACGCTTTGAGATTACATCATTTAAGTCGGCTGTCTGTCGGTGGTGTTGGGAGTGTGGTTTATTCAAACATTGTGATGGCATGATTCACATGTTATTTCTCTGCCCATACGTGTTCATCACTCTAGTGCCCTCTGGAAGCACTTCTGTTATCGGTCGGTAATCCCGGTGCATTTTTGCAATTCATTTTCAGAATTTGCATAGGTTTTCGAAATGCGTTGTCAAATTGATGAAAAATGTTATCCTTATTTGGTTGCGTTTCATCTATTTGCATGTGGTTTCTTCACTTACATTATATTGAGCTCTCACTGTACAAATTACAGCATCATATTTTTGTACCATCATCCTTTACACATAAACGTGTTGTTTGGCAGAAGTATTAAGGATTCAGTCACATACATTATCATGAGTATAAGCTAAAATAATAACCAATCTGGTTCTAAGGAAATATAAATGACAGCCAGCAATCTCAGGTGAAAGATAAGTGAAGTAAAAGGTCTCTTGTGCACGCAAGCACGCAGAAGGCTTGCAATTGATTTATGAAAACCGGCAGAAAATGAGACACTTAGGACGTTATAAAATTGTTCATACTTAAGACCCTCCACAGCAGTAGGCAGACATTGCCTGACTGCTTCAGCCATCAGTCAACAGTCTGCTCCTGCCTAAAGGCTCAGACACAGAAGCTCTTAGCCTTTACCCCCTCCCTCGGTTGTGGCACTGTACGCAGAATGTTCCGATTTAAATGTTTAAATGTTACTTGTTAAATGTCAAACGTGCAAGTGGCCTGAGCTCCGTTTTACAGTCAAACCACAAACGAAACCAAGTAAATGTTAACCGCCACATGCAAAAGTCCAGGTGTCATAACGAGAAAATAACGTTTTCTGCTGTCTATTGCAATCAATGAACCCATAGCCCGGCTATAGTTGTGTTTTAGGAAATGACATCACATTGGAAGCACAAAACCAATAGACAAAGAGGTACACAGATACATCATATTTCCTTCTCTCAACCCGATGCTTGCCGAAAAGCACAGGGTGTCTAGCTCGCTCGCCCATAGCCTCCATCTGCTGTGACGAAATTTGCTTAAAAAATGGCAGCCAGGTTGAGGATTGTCTAGGTAGCACTGAATCAGCATTAGTGATGTTACTGTTTGTCAAGCATTTTTCCATTTCCGACTAATGAGCCATTCATCGTTGTTAACATCGTTCATTGTGTGAGTGCCGATGTGTGTGAGTGAGTGAGTGAGTGAGTGTGTGTGTGCGTGGATACCCAGATATTATTTGATAGTTTTGCTTGTTTTTTTATAATGAGGGTGAAATAATGACGGTGGACGAGAACCGGGAAAATCAAGACTTCACCCCCCCTCTCTGGACCACTATCTCCCCCTCTGTACATCTCTGCCTAATGGATCAGCACCCTCGCCTGACGTTTACAGGGGCCCTGGTGGGATACTAGGAAATGGAACAGGGCATTGAGAGAGGAAAAAAAGAGGGAAGGAGAAATAAGACCAACACCACACCTCTGTTTGCCTACCTTCCTCAACAGGATGTAGAGCAGGAATAATGACACACAGCAGCAGTGAAACTAATGCCTGTGTGTAAAACGGTTTGGGCTATGTCATGCACAAATGATTGCTAGACTGCATCGCACGTTGCTTATAATCTTCATAAGACATAAAGCATGTACTTCTTAATGGTAGGCCTACGTTCACGTACACTAGAGAAGCCTACACCCACCACCAGTGACCAAGCTTTTTTACAGTCCACAAAACTTAAACAGCACATTGGATGAGCTTCAACAGTTCGGCGAAATGTTCCATCAGTGAGTGTATGTAATCAAGTAAGTGGTCCCTGTGCCATTTATTATTGGGTAGATTACACAGCGAACTACTACTAAATCCCAGTCTACCGTCAACGTGCTCATGGCCAAGGTATGCAGACGCATCCATTTCTCCTGAATGTACCATGTAACCATGTACCATGTAACCATGTATGGCTCATTCGGGAGGGAGCCTTTGCCTCTGTTGTGTACACATATGTGAGCATTTAGCAGAATGCAGCTAAAAGCATGCAATTAATCCAATGTCGGAGCTCGGTGAATACGATCATCGCATGCTAGACAACGCATTCAATTTGGGACGCATGATTCATTGATCTAATCAGTGCATTGGCCAAGTTTGGTCTTTCCATTAGAACGGCCAAAAGCTGTCAACTTTGCCTCCTGCGTGAATTGGGCGGACGGGGTGAATTTGTATTTCAGACTCTGAAACACTCCACACAGCGAATAAGTCAGACGATCGACATTTCTACACACACACACAATGGACATAATGCGTTATTTGGACTCACCAGCAATACCAGTATGAACATTTTTGCCTCCCTCACCGGACTACCGTAGCGGTTCCTAGAGGCCATGATGCCGTTGCCACGTCTGGATACGCGTGCGCAGTCCACTTTCTCCGTACTCTGTGGAAGGAGCGCAAAGCTTCTTAGGAGTTGTAGTCCATCCGAGTCGATACGTTTTATTTCCATAGAAAAGAGACCAGCTAACGTGTGGAATTCAATTTCTTATATTCTAAGTAATGTAGTCCTGTATTATATCGTTTTCCTTACATGTAGGCCTACTATTTATATGAATAGTATTTTTAATCCCGCTTTGTAAATGCTTTGTTATTACACTGATTTTGATTGGTCGCTACGTTTTTCTTTAAAGTCGCTCCTTCAGGACTTTCGACTTCGTGTGTTCGAAGGCAACACGCAGGTCTACGCACTGAACATCAACATAGGCTGGATGAACCATGGTTTTACGGGTCGTATCACGTAACATAAAGCGCACTTAAATAAACTCGTGGCGTTTGTTTTTGCTGTTTTAGGTCGCTAATGTATTATTTATAAAATAATAATAATTAAAAAAAACATAGTAGTGTATTTAACTGTCGGTATGCCATGGTACCCAGCATCCCAGACACCGAGGAAACAGGGGCGTCGTGCAGCGGCAGAAACACACAGATTACCGCCACTAGTCCACCTGCTCATTCCTCCATTAATCATAATTAATGTTCTTTTGTTAAGAACGGCCATTCCGACCAGTCCCCCCCAGCTGCACTCTGGGGCGTCCTCGTGCACGTCCTCGTGAGCGAATGTAACTGCCCCGCGCACCCCTATCCCGGCGCGTTGCGACCGTCCTGGTAGTATCGCCCGCCTCGCGCCGAGCAGCGCGCGTTGTTCTCCGCAGGTCGCTGTGAGAGAGACGTCGGCTCCTCAGGATACAACACTTTGTTTTGAAGACAGCACGTCGATAACTGAGGGCAGGCGTGCGTTTTTCCCCCCTTTGGTATTTCAGCTCATTTGGAAATAGGAAGATACTTTAAGGTAAATTAAAATACTTTTTTATTGCGAATTGTTGTTACCATGCTATGGCAAAAGCGACGGGACTTTGACTTGTGAATGTTGTCCAGCAGGTTTTTAACTGTTATCCTCTTACATTTAGACGGATTGGTGTTGTCTATCGGGTCTGATTATTGTGTGTTTGCATAATAATTTCGAGAGCATGTTTGAATTGCACAAAGAATAGCCTGGACACTGGTTTATCAGAAGGTGCAATGGATTTATCCGCCTAAATAGGAAATTTCAAGTCTTCTCGGGCTTTTCCTTCTGCGGTTCTGGAAACAATAGACTGTTTTGTGTGTAGTCCGTGATAACGTGCCGCTGGTTGTATTTATTCCCCTTTGCCTCTATGGTTATTTGAGGTGTGTTTTGGTCATTTCCCCCAGATGAGAGTGAGCATAATTCCGAGCAGTTTCCAGCTCCTTTATGCCCACCGAGCTTTACTTTCTGCTCACGTTCCGTCCCAGGATCAGAGGCATGTGCGGATAGCAGGGGCTGTCCAGCCGGCCACATTACCCCTGGTTCAAACTTACTTACTGGATGTGAGGCTTTTTTATTTGAAACCCTGTGTGCCATGGCAGGATGGAGAGGGGTTTGGGGTGCAAACCCCAAAGAAAAGGTTTCACATTAGCTCGGGTAGTTCAATGATTTTGCTGCGAGCTCTGGTGTTGGCTATGGAGCTCTTGAGTCCAGCCTGAGAGGTTTCATTAATTGTGTTTAATAGCCCCAGAGCCTTCCTGTGGTTGTGAGTCTACTGTAGGCCTAACGTGTTTTAATAAGCAAAGTAGAGCCGAGAATAGTCGAGTCGTTGTCGTAATGACTCGAAGCGTTTAGTTTAAAATCAAGAATCTGTCTTTCACGCGCTGAACGACGCGCGACTCTTCGGACTTATCGCATAGGCCTTCGTGTTGTCATCCTTACGATTCATGTCTTCTTTAGTGGATTTGAAACGAAAACACAATGCATGTGCTAAAGTAGTATTTTATTATTTTAAAGCTTAATTTTGAGTATTTTTTTCTCTTCATGTTATATCTATCAATCGGAATCAGGACTGAGGAACAAAGACATATCGAAGAAGAATCACGTCTAATAAGTAAGAGTGATAATAATCCAATTAAATCGAATAATTTAATATTTAATTGTGAGAAAAAAGTTTTGAACGAAACGTTCCCACAGTATGTTCCCAGGGAGCAACAGAGGGCAGCATTGTGCAGCGCGGATCCGCTTTAATAACACCGTGGCAGGTGCTATTGATGCTGTGCATCATTTATCCTTTACTTTATGACCTTTCACTCCAACGGGGACTATACTATTATAGATTCAGCAAAAGCGATGGCTGCATCCATTAATAATTTAACCAAATACGGTTTTTGAGGATAAATCATGATCATGACTGGATCAATGATGTCTGTGTGTAGGCTTGTTGGAATAAAATATACACTGGTTAACAGAATGGCACAGCAAGCAAATGAGGTGTGATATTGCCTTGAGGGAAGTTGGTTTGAATGATTTCCACATTTAAAAGTAGTATGGTCAGTGTGTTTTCAGTAAAACAAATTATCAATTTATCTTCGCCAACAGCTTTTCCCCTCCAGGGCATTTTCACTGAAAATATTTTCAAATCCGATTTGACCTATAGCATTTAGTCATGGTTTTGTTTTGCACACATTTGACCTTCAATCAAAAGTTGCTATTCTGTATTAGTTTCAAAACAAATTTCAGCCTTATTACTTTTGTATTTTCCACCAAATTCCCCACTGTGCTCCACATCTTTCTCTAAAAATATGAAACATTTACCAGTAGGTTATAATGATACTGATGATTTGGTTGTCAAACCTTTAAACATGTTTTTACTGGGTAGGAAAGTGTCTTTGGCTTGAGTTAGAAGTTGACCAATATTGCGTCCATATTGTTCATCCTTTCTGTGTGGACTGCCATATAGACTAGTGAGGTTATTGTCAAAACATTCATCATGAGAACCCCACCCCTCTTTGTCCACTAATATTCATATATTCATACATTCACACATAGGTTTTGTTTTGCTTAAATGCTTGTCTTATGCACCATTAACGCTTTTGTTATCCAAAAGATGTTGTAGTTTCCTGGGCCAATCCATTCAAATGGAAAATGCGGTTTTCATCTTTGATGAACTTATGAGGGCCCTTGACAGGTCCCTACAGGGGGGGGAGGACCATCATCATCACTGAAACATCATCTCATAGCAAAAGAGTCTCCTTCAGTCCCCCCTCCCACCCTTCAACCCCCCTCCAAGTGCCCCTCTCTTTTATCTCGCCTCTCTCCCCGTTCCTCTGTTGTCTCTCTCTGGTTGTCACAGAGTCAGAAAGTATGCATGTTCTTTGGCAACGTGCAGGGTGTTCCCAAGTCAAGGCAAAGTGATAACTCACATTATGGGATTAAATGAGGAACAAGGAGGTGGTGGAAAAAACGTAAAGGCGGCTTCCTTACAGTTTTCCGATGATGCACATGGTGAAACGATGCGCCGTATGAATTATTTCGGTTGCGGTGGCATCATGTGAGTGAGACAGCCGACATGAAAGTTTAATCCCCACAGAACCCGAGCCTACAGTGTGGAAATGGGAACTTTACCCCCATCAGATGTACAGCATCCCGGGGGACTTGGACAGGTGTTCACCTTGGCCGACTGGGTGGGTCTGTGTACGTGTGTTATTACGTGTAGTAGTAGTGTTGGTGAACCAGTGTGTTGAACCCTTAGGTCAAGGCCAGCGTCTGCCACCCTGCTGCTGACAGCAAGCCCACCAGCATATAGGCTGTCTTGAATGACGGAAAAACCCATGGATTCTGCAGTTGTAGCTTTCCACTCGGCTAATCCATCCCCGGACACGAGCGCTGTTCCGTCAGCGCTGCCACGTGGAACCTTTTTGTCCGTCTCATCCGGACACATGTCCGAGAGACCACTCACGACAGCATGTTGTGCATGCAAGGCCTTTACTACCTGGGGGGGGAAACGGGGCAAACATGTGCTGGGAGGCGTTGTGTGGTTGCAGTGTGCGCTCCGACTGCAGTGCATGGCTGTGTGCTGCACAACGAGTGGAGCGTGGTCCCGCCTCGCTTTCGGTCTCAGCTTTGTTGGGGCTGTGGGCCGTGCGAGAGCGACAGTGAGGGAGAGAGATTTACACTTTTAAAGTGGTCGCGGGCAGGATTCACATGGTAATTAGGTCAGCGCAGAAAAACAATCGGCATGCCTTTAAAGAAGAAATGCAGTGTGTATGTGTGTTTGTATCTGTGTGTGTGTGTGTGTGTGTGTGTGTGTAGCTGTGTTTGTGTTTGTGTTTGTGTGTGTGTATGTGTGTGTGTCTGTGTGTATGTGTATACATGCATTTTTAATATGTCTAGTGAAATAATGCAAGATAACGAGGAAGAGAGTTAGTTGGAGATACAGTGGAAAAGAATGAGAGAGAAATAGGATGCCATTAGTGTATATATATATATATTTTTTGTATTTTCTTTATTCAGAAACACCGCAGACCCAAGTGAATATATCTCCGTTGAGTTAATATAATGCCAGATTTAATAATAGCTTAAGGCACACTGACTCGCAGTGGCACCGCTCATACCTCAATGATATACTGTGGTTTGGATTCAAAGGGAGCGCAACAAGTCTCACCATTGTGTTACCTGAATGTGTTTATATAGCCCCCTGCATGGTGATCCATTACACACATTTTCCATTCACTCTCACTTAAATCAGACCCATATAAACCCATAAACATCTGAGACTTTATTCATTCTTTATTTGGCAGAAGAAGTGTTCTTGAGGCAAAAAGAATGGGGAAGGTTTTTCAAAAGTAAAACTGCTGAACTAGCTTGACCAATGAGCTGTCCTCTGTCCCCCCCTTACAAGTTACTTGATCTTAAACCTGTCTTTGGCTTTCCAACAAATCTCCATTTAATGCTATACACAAGTCTATTGTGGTAAACAGTGTAAGGCAGTCAACAGAGGTTGTAATGTAGACTTATCTGCGGCGTATCTTTCTTTGTGTTTTCTGGGTCAGGTGGCAGCTGTAGGAGCCAAGCCCGGCCAGCCAGTGGAGCCGCAAATGAATAATTCCTGAATGTGTGTCTGGGTTACGTTGTTCGCTCTCTCAGGAGCTGTGTGGTGTGACCGACCGCCTTTGTGCACTGCACGCCAAAGTGCTCTTGGCATGGTCCCGCGTACACCGCGCGTCTGTCTGTCAGTCTGTCTGTGACCCGGTCTCCAGCCACGCAACCCGCCGCATAAATCGCGCGGCTGTGAAATCTGATAGGAAGTCGGCGGCGCGGCGCGGCGTAGCCTGTACCGTCGGCGGCCGCCGCTAATTAATGTTTGATACGGCCCAACAGCCTCAATTTGTCTGGAGCCTTATCTCGGCTGTCCTTGTGTGTTCCCCCCTCCTCCTCCTTCCGCTGTTATTACCTCGGTGTGAGGATGAGGGATGGACATTATAAAAAATAAGAGGACAATGGCCAAGCCTGGAAACCGAATATGCAATTATGTGTCAGGTGGAAGGAATAGGTTGTGGAGTGACGTGGAGCTCAAGTGTTTCCATTACCTGTAATAATGGAGTCTGCTCTGTGTGAAAGTCAAACAGGCCACCGGCCACCGCCCAATGACGATCAGCGTAAGCATGTGTGTATGTGTATAGTGTGTGTGTATAAGCTGTGCATGGGCTCCTTGCTCTGGTCACTCAGGACACATTGATTGTGTTAGGATTGAAGGCGAGGTGGTGTTCTCTCCTTGAGGTTTTCCGCAACTACTATGTTGAATTTCTCAAACTCAACGATAGAGATGTATTGATATCTCTCTGTCTGTGTGTGGGGTGGAGGTTGTAAGTGTGTGTGTGTGTGTGTGTGTGTGTGTGTGTGTGTGTGTGTGTGTGTATGTGTGTGTATGTGCGCAAGTGTGCTTGCCAAGCGTGTCTTTGTGTGTGATTTTGTGTGTATGTGTGTGTGTGTGTGTGTGTGTGTGTGTGTGTGTGTGTGCGTGCGTGCGTGCGTGCGTGCGTGCGTGCGTGCGTGCGTGCGTGCGTGCGTGCGTGCGTGCGTGCGTGCGTGGGTGTGTGGGCGCAGGCGTGCACGTATGCATACATGCATGTCTGAGCGATTGAGCTTCCCTTTTGTGTACGTGTGAAGCGGACGTGAAGGCATGCGGTCTCCCTCTCTCTCTCTCTCCCCCCGCTCTCTCTTACCCCCCCCCTCTCTCTCTATCCTTCTCTCTCTCTTCAGCTCCCTCCAGCAAAGCTCCTGAAGGAGGGGCTGCAGAAAAAAAAGAAACCATATTAAAAGAAGGGCGAGTGGAGGAGGAGGAGGAGGAGGGGGAGACTGCTCTCACAGTTGATTTGGCTATTGTTGGGAGGGAGGAACACTATTTCTATTGACGCGGGCGATGCATGGCTAAACCCCGCACCCCCTCAGCGCCATAGGAAAGGAAGGGGAGGTATTATTCAGCGAGACCCGGAGGGACGGGCTGAGGAGGAGATGGGTGTCGAAGCCACTGCTGAGCACAGGGGGAACATTGTCCCCGTTCCAGATCCTCTCCCCCCCTCCCTCACCGTCCACCTCTCCTCCTCTCAACCTATGGATCATATCCCACTCTCAGGGTGTTTGTAAAGCCATCTTTGTATCCAATATCTATCTGTCTGTCTGTCACTCGGTCTGTCTGTCTGTCTATCCATCTATTTATCTCTCTCCGTCGGTCTGTCTGTCTTTGCCCATGGTTTTCTCTCAGTCTGTCTGTTGGTTGGTTGGTCAGTCTTTCCGTCTCTATCCCTTCATCCAGGCCGTGTGCACAGGATTCTCATTGATCCTCAGGTTACTTTGAAAACCAACCTCGCACAACTCTCTTCCAGGAATGAGGCTCTTTTCAACCCCTGCATCCACTTAAGGACATCAATAGCCATGCTGCAAGGTCCCCCACTGGCATTCAGACAAATCCTGCCTCATGACGCATCCAGGCAACCCCTGCCAGTGCTCCTATTGCTTGTCTATCCATTGTTTCTGTCTTGTTTGTATTTCCAGTTAGAAAGCCTATAACCAGGAAGAAAAGAGCCAACTGTTGATTCTACATTAGCCACATCAGTGTTTATGGGGAGATTCTCCGACGCAGCGAGAGACTATTTGCCGACTGTATAGTTTGTGGCCGAGGCTCTCTAGCCTCCCCCGGCTGCAGTGAAGGTTGCGGCAGATGCAGCGTGGGATGTTCACTGAATGATCTAATGGCCTGGCTTGGTTGCTCTCCAGCGCCTTGCTTTGATGAGCTGATTCTGGTCGGTCAAATGACTGGCGAACTAGCCTCTACGACACCTGGCCCCTGGCTGCTGGCCCTAAGAGAGTCTCTGTGTCTGTGTCTGTGTGTGCGTGCATACGTACCTGCGTGCGTCGGTGTGGGGATCAGGCGGTCGGTGGCTGTGTCGGGGTGGATGGTTTTATATGGAAGCAGAGCACCACCTCGTAAGACACAGTGAGTGATGTAGTGATTCCACACAGTTCGATGAGGACAGGTGACCTTTTGCAATGATTAGCTCTCCTCCATGCTGACAGTGGAGTACGAGTGGATCAGAAATTGCTTTGACAGATTGCCAAAAAGGAAAAAAAAATACACCCCAGCCAGCCTACCATATAATTTGTGTGACTGTCTTTTTCTTTTTTCAAATGGGTGTACATGATTGTATATAGACGTTCGCACACGATCGGCAGATATGCAGATGTACATTCACGGCGCGGGGCAGATAGTCAACAATGAGCGGCTAAGTAGCCGGCCGGCCCCTCACTGTTACGCAGGTTCTTGTTATCTCTGACTGGCTGTCTCATCGTGTACCTAGATAACCAGACGTCTGGACGCTGAGGCCGCGGGCCCTAATGGCGTGCCAATCCTGAGCATTACGGGACACGTCGGCCTCTTGTCAGGGGTTGACTGGGAGGGGGGAAGGGATCTGTGGGTTGTCTTTAACCTGCAGAGGGATGTATAGGCAGCGGGGGAGCAAAGCAGCACACAGAGAGAGAGAGATGCAGAGATAACCGGCGAGGTTCTGTGTTGAATTGAGCTGCAGTTCTTGTGAGACGTGTTCCCTGTAATGTGTCATGTGCCCCGCTGTTCACACTATCTCCTGGGGAAATTAAATACAAAATGAATAAACGTTTCGATTTTCAAAAGCATCCTTTTCTTATTTGTTTGCTTGAAATACAAACAGTCAGGGCATATCTTTAGTTATGTGTTCGTTTTATTCCAAAGCAATCCTTTAAAGCCTCAGATTTATTCCTAGTGTTCCATATATGTGTCAACAGACAAGGCCTGGCATTGAATTGTGGCATGATGATAACGTGATGAGCATTGAGGATAGGCCTGTTTCATATTCCGCAGGCCAAACTTCTCTCAGTGAAATTGGTTTGGCTTTAGTGTCAGCATTTGATTGCCTATCATTTTGGACCAGGATATAAAATATGGTCAGGTTTTAGGTTAGACTGACGTTGCCTCAGTGCATAATTAATCATTCCGCCATCGTTTTTTGGATTTGTTTTGATTAGTGGCTTTTTCCCTGATTCATGATGTTTGTCCACTGAAGTGGAGACAGCAATCCAAAGTTCTCCACTGCTGAAAGTGGAGCGCATTCTGTTTCCCTGGTGAATGCGTTAGCAAATACTTCAAATATTGACCCTTAACCCTCTACTCTTACATCTTTCAGACAACCTTGATACAAATATCAGTCCCATTGTATTGTTTGAGGACGTGTTTCTCCTGCAGTAACAGAACCTGTGGTGCACAGAGACTCAATTCTCTTGCTTTAATCAAAGCACTACTCAGAAACACAAAGCAATATGCATGTCCACGGCGGCACTACTCCCATGAACCCCGGCTTTCATTCTCAAGTGGCCGCAATTCGTGGACCCCGCCAAGTTGCTGGTCGTAACTATGACGATAGAATTGGTTTCTCAACGGGGGCAGGCGGGTCCGTCTCAGGCAGACCGCGAGAGAGAAGGGGTGTGACAGTGATTAATGCCCTGGTAGAAACAGGGACAACTCCTGGGCCCCCCTGCTGTCACTGCCACAACGCACCGTGAAGGATGCCGGGGCTCGCATCAGATCCGCAAAAGAACACAAAGAGGTTTAATCATAAGCACGTCAATAATTTAGCATCCCAAGGAATTCATTACTTCTTGGTGCGTGGGACGAAAGCGAAGACGCAAATTGAAATGTTGAATTAAGGGCGAGAGGGAAATGAGATTCACCTGTGTTCACCCTGCTTCAAAGAAATTCCATCCTCGCCATGCAGTTTGTGATGGATGGTGACTTATTCCTGCGGTCTCGTTGTGTAATGGCTGTGATCTTGCTTCACAAACACATCAAAGAAAGTGCAGCTGGCCTTTCCAGGTGTCTTGGGGCGGGGGGTCCCAGTGAGTGGTCCAGAGTCATGAACTTTGCTGATTAGCGTGTGCGAGGCTTAGAGGTGGTGGACGGATGAAGGACCTCTGGGCATCTGGCTGCAGGATGAAGATAAGGAGCCAACCTCCTGGTCCTGGATCTGCTCTCTTCATCACAACAAACATCATCCATTCAAGGAGCAATTTGTGGATGTTTGGCTCGTTTTTGGCAGATCTGTGGTACCTGTTCTCTCATGTTGCTCACCTGGGTCTCAAACTCTGTTACCACCCCACCTGGTAACTCGTTCTGTCTTTTGTCTTCCATTCCCCCACTCGACAACACATGCCCTCGTCTTCCTCCCCCTATCCTCTCTCCTCCACTCCAAACCCCATTCATTCAGCCTGAAAAGGTCTTCTTTCATACCCCTCCAACCACCACCACAGCTTCTCCCCATGTGCAGAATTGCAGCAATTGCCTTTGCGATTTGTGTGTGAAACCAACATGCCTTTGGTGTGTGTGAACTGCACATGCATATTGTGTGTTTGGCTCATCGTCAACTTTGAGGAAAGGTTATTTTTTCATTTCCTTTTCCCTTCCCTTTTCCAACACCATCATCCTCTATCATCATCAACCCAATGACAACGCATGCACTCTAGTGTGCCTCTCCTGGCCCCCTGACCCTCTTATCCCCTGGTGAAGAGAAACAGACGACGCCCACACTACCTCGGCCAAGCTTGAAGGTCCGGAAACAGATCTGATGAACAGCCTTCATATCCGAGTGCAGACGCCAAAGAAACAGTTCATGTGAAAGCATGCAAAATACATTTCCCAAGCCGTTTCCTTGATCAGAGTCGGAAAACATGTTGACCCTATTCATTTGTGCAAAAAGGCATGTTGCAGTATAGTGAACGTATGTGTGAATGCGTGTGTGGTTGTATGTGTTTGTGGGTGTATGCATGTGAGTATGTGAGTGTGTTTGTGGGTGTGTGTGTGTGTGTGTGTGTGTGTGTGTGTTTGTGGGTGTATGCGTTTGAGTATGTGTGTGTGTGTGTTTGTGTGTGTGAGTGTGAGTGTGAGTGTGTGTGTGTGTGTGTGTGTGTGTGTGTTTGTGGGTGTATGCATTTGAGTATGTGTGTGTGTGTGTGTGTGTGTCAGTGTGAGTGTGTGTGTGTGTGTATGTGTGTGTGTGTGTGTGTGAGTGTCAGTGTGTGTGTGTGTGTGTGTGTGTGCGTGTCTGTGTCAGTGTGTGTGTGTGTGTGTGTGCGTGTTTGGGCCTGTGTGTCTGACCCCAGACAGCCCCTGAGGGCGGACGCAGGGATCACCACTGTGTCAACGGATTGTTGGAGGTTTGATGGGAGAGTAAACACGGCCCGTCCAGCTGCTGTATCAGGCTTGGGGTGGACTGCCAAAAACGCCCGGGACAACAGGGCCTTTCAGCAGCAACCTAGATACACATCAGTCAAACCCTCCTATCACAGCGGGTCAGACCACGCCACCACCACAGCCACAGCGTAGCCCCTTTTTGTTTCCTAACAATCGTTCCCGGGGAAAATTAGTTCGATAAAATGTGACACGTTTCATGCTGAGGCTAGAAAAGTAATTTAATATGAGGCAACGCAATCAGGCCACAATCGAAAAACAAAAGCAGCCAGAGTTTTATTCATAAATGTTTCAGTGAAACAGCCCCAATGTTCCCTGTTGTTCAATAAATAGTCTGCCAGAAAAGTAGATTTGGGGAACATATCCATAGAACTGGACTGGTCCTGCTGTGCTTGGATTGAAGGCATTCCAAAAGCAATGCCCCTAGACAACTATTAAATGAAGACATACATAAAATAGAAAGCTTAGGATAAATCCTTTATTGTATGATGGCGATATATTAGTAGGAATTCTTCTGCATGACACTTTGTTCTCAAACTAAACTCGCTTTTAAAAATGGTCTTGCTGCTCGCTGAATATATCGTTGGCAGTTAACTTTTATATTCATCAGATCATCAAAGTAGTGATCACTGATTACCCACCATTACAACAGTTTCAAACTGCCATACAGATTCAATACTTCGATGCGGCTCACTGAATGTTTCCCTAAATACTTCCAGTTCTTGTTTCACTGATTGATAGTTGTGGCATTTAATTGTTATTTTCTAAGAAGGGTATAGCTTGATGCTGGCATATTTGGATCCCTTTTTGTATAATACTCTATCAGTCTACTCTCAACACAGTGCATTCAGGTGTTATGATAACTATATTAGTGATACATGTACTGTAATCTATTTTAGTTTGATGATATTGATTTTCTTACATTCAAAAGTACTTGAGCGTTGTGCTGAATGTAAATGGCACCACCACAACAAATGTAGAATCTTTATGTGGGTATAAGTAGATACTTGACTGAGTCTCTCTCAAGTGTGTCTCCGCTTGAATAAGAAGTTGATTACAGGAATGGTGGTTCTTGTAAGTGTGTGCATTTCATTGGATGTGTGTTTGAGCCCCTGGAAAAAGTCCTTACTAACAAAACTTCAGCTAATCAACACTAAGTCATTGTTCAACCATGTAGCCTTGGGTTATTGTCTCACATTCAATGTTATATTTAACCCACAGCTTGCCTTATATTAAATAGTTATCTGCATTGCAGTGTGTTCAGACCTTCTGTTTTGTCTATTTACAAATAAATCAGGAGACAGATGGGTTGGTGATTAGGAGAGATGTACCAGGACAACTCATGACAATATATCACCGTTATTATTACCATGAATCTCTACCAGACATGGTAATAATACCATGCTCTACAAGACCGGACTTATATTATAAGGACTACGGGGCGAGGGTAGACTATTAAGGAAAGTTATAAAATGGTAAAGTTAATATATGAGGTCGCTCCAAAGTAGTATCTTTAATATATGCCTCTCCATTATTCAGCTTCATTTTTCCCCCTGTTACCCTCACAGGTTTTGATTTCTGTCTTTCATTTTGTCTTTTAGTCTATCTCTCTCTCTCTCTCTACCCCCTCTCACTCTTCTCCTGCAGTGTGTTATGTTACCCCTCAGGGAGCACTGAGAGAAGAGTGAGAGAATAATAGATTGAAGCAGAATTGGTGCATCTCTGGAGAAATGGCGTTCAATATTGTCTTGGACCACGGGGACAATGAGCCCTCAAGGACAGGGCCTTTGAATCCAGAGGTCCAGCCTGGTCACATCTACTTGCTTCAGAAAGGTGGCCTCACAAAATTGGCTGTTTTTACCCTCACACAACAATGAGTCACTCCATATCTTTCTCTGCTGCAACCAGAATGCAGTAAGAAACAAAGCCCTCAAGCTGCAAGTTAGTATGATTGATACGGATTTAGGCCAAAGAAACGGATTGAATATATGAAATATATAACACACTTAGTATGAAACTGTGGGGTTCTGGAATTGGAAAACAGATATCTAGTCTTATTGAAGTAACATTTACATTTATTTATCCAAAGCGACTTACAATAAGTCGCTGTCATGCAGTAAGGACGTTCATAGTAGGGATGGTTCAGAATATTCGATTATTCGATTATTCGTTCCCGAGGGTCAAAGCCGTAACCCTAACCCTAACCCTAACCCAAACACTGATCACTGTTAAAGTTTGTTTTTTTGCGTTTAAGATATTAAGTGATTTCTTGCCGATGATCCATGGCTGCCTTTGTGAATGTCGGCACACGTCGAATAATCAATTATTCGTTCATACCACCCACTGATTATTCGACCATGAAAATTTATTATTAAAATAATAAATTTTAGTTATTCACATCCCTAGTTCAAGGCCAGGGTACCCCCCTCACCACCTCTGTCCCCCCCCAGGAAGGAGAGACCAGGGTACCCCCCCCACCACCTCTGTCCCCCCCCAGGAAGTAGAGACCAGGGTACCCCCACCACCACCTCTGTCCCCCCCCAGGAAGTAGAGACCAGGGTACCCCCCCCACCACCTCTGTCCCCCCCCAGGAAGTAGAGACCAGGGTACCCCCCCCACCACCTCTGTCCGCCTCTCTGTACGCACGGTAAAGTTACGGCCCTGTTCACATGCTCTGTCGAAGACTCCATCGCTCTTTATCTGGACCACCCCGATGCCCGACCCCCCCCAAATGCTCAGCCCGCTCTTCTGGATCCGCCCCCCCCGATGCCCCCCTGTGGGTGGACCAGCGCGCCCCCCCC
Source organism: Micromesistius poutassou (assembly GCF_964030765.1). Classification (NCBI taxonomy): domain Eukaryota; kingdom Metazoa; phylum Chordata; class Actinopteri; order Gadiformes; family Gadidae; genus Micromesistius; species Micromesistius poutassou. Next base: position 19,001,291 of record NC_140284.1, on the reverse strand, counting down.
TGGGCACGGTGCCCGGGCGCCCCCGGGGCGGACCCACAGCGGCGGCGGCCATGCCCACACGCCTTTGACTTTGCTGGAGACGTGCTGCTATTCATTAAGGAGCGGCGAAATGACAGAGGGCCGCTTGTGTTCTGCTGTGAGAGGAATAAACAAGACATTAAGCAGTGGGGCCGTTAGCTGCAGACAGGCAATTTGTGCTGTGGTTATGCCGTGTTAAACTCTCTCCCTGTCTCTCTCTCTCTTTCCCCCTTCCTCTTTGCCGCTCAATCTGTTTGCCTCTTGTTCGCTCCCTTACTCATTTTCTTTAACTGCTTTTTTTCTCAGTCTCGGAGCCCTCAAAGTGTTCTGTTTCCTTTGCATCAAATAAGTCTTCGCAACATGCTGTTGACTAAAAGTCAAAGCTTATCTTTTACCTTTTTTTAAGATACTTTAAGGGAATGTATGACATGCCTTAGACACATGACACCTGTGTTGTAACTAAACTAAACTAAATGATGCACAGATGAGATGAAAATTAGATTAGTGTGCATGTGCCTGTTTGTGCGTGTGCGTGTGTGTTTGAGTATGTGTGGGTGCTTGGGATCTCCGGTGTCTGTGTGTGTGTGTGTGTGTGTGTGTGTGTGTGTGTGTGTGTGTCTGTGTCTGTCTGTCGATCGTGATGGACGGACACACGCCTGTTCTAATTGATGGTGGACAACAGGGAGATCTCCTTGCGAGGCTTGCATGTCTGAAGGGGTTAGATGACCGTTTGAGCTCTGTCTGTCTCCATTAGTGCTGCGTGCCCTGTGTGCTATTCATTACCGTTAAACCCGCCGTGAGTTGTGTGCCAGGAGATACCTACTTAAACACACAGCAACACCATATCAAAACAACTTTATTTCTGAAAATCTCACCAGAACGGAACTATCTTTTCCCGCCAGGTGCATAAGCTGTAGCCCGTGCGGAGAGTGCCCTGGGCGTCCATAGTGTCAGCGGCATTGTAATAGGATTTTAAACGCCTGCTTGGTAGTGAGCATGTGGAAAAGGTTGTCTTTTGGGGCTCTTTGATAAGAAGAGGCAGAGTGACCTCTAAGTCCACAATGCCTGCCTGGCCAGCTTCCAGCAGAGAGCCGGCGTCTTTGCTGACAACAGCCATTTTACCACTGAAGACAAGCGCTGAAGGTCTGTCTGCCATTGTGCATCGGCTGTGTATGGTGTGTGTGTGTGTGTGTGTGTGTGTGTGTGTGTGTGTGTGTGTGTGTGTGTGTGTGTATGTGTGCCTGCATGTATGTGCAGCGGGAACAAGGTGTTAATGTATACGTGTGTGTCTTTGGACATTGAGTTCAATGCTGTGCCTTACTCATCCAACTCCTCGCCTCGTTTTATTTTCCTTATGCTCTATACCTTTTTTCTGTTTTTGTGCCAAACGGAGGGCAGTAAACACAGAGGCTGAGGATAAAAGCTTTACTGCCCATTGGTCCAAAAGAATCTGACATTCCTTTTTAGTAGATCAATGAAAAGATACGCACCATTTTTTAACACCACTTTGTCAGTTTTTGCTTACTGGTTACCCTTTCTCACCACATAAAGGAAAAACAGCGGCTGACGGTATAGTTTGGAGTCCGTTCCCACAGAGGCCTTAAGCTGATTCTGCTGAAGGTTTCTAGGGTGAGTCATTTTTCATAACAGGGCGTTACTGTCAGAACGATCAGAGTAGCAGAGTAATTCTCTGGCCGCGACGCCCCCTGTCCGAACTCCCTTGTTGATTAATTACTTATAGGATTGGCACTTCCTACCATGGCCTCCGTTCAATTTCATCATAGAAAGTGTTTCTGACCACGTGAACGCCGGGGTTTGTGTGCGGAGGGCTGGGGTCTGGAAAGGGGTGAGATTGGAGGGATGCTCCACGTTCCACGTTCCCCCGTGTGGAGTGGAATCAAGCGGAAACGGGGATTTAATGGAGGCGGCGTAGTCAGGAGCGGAGCTTTTGTTGAAGCCACTGTTAATCCTGGGGGGCTTTGATCAGACAGGTGGCTGGTGACGTGGACGGGAGGGGCTCCTCACATCACAGACGTTTATAAATGTGTAATGGGATACATGAGCAGCAGACAGTTACAATAATGGTTGCCGTTAGTGTCCCTATCTGTCAGTAGCAGTATAAACTAAATGGAACATCTCTGTTCGCTTTTTTCCTCCGTCTTAAGAATGCATTGCAGTCAAAGGAACTTTTAAAGAGCCATAGGGAGACAGATGTTGAGCAGGAGAGCCATTTTGAACCCGTTCATCGGAAAGACGTTGTTCTCGCCAAGCTGGAGATGAGAAATGAGATTGAAAACCATAATTTATTGTGAGTTACCGTCTTGCCGTGGTAATTCCTTGTACCACAAAATAGACTATTACATTCTTTTTTGTACAGCTGGCCATCGCAATGCCGATAATGCTGGAAAGTATTGTAGCTTAGCGACACGCCATCCCTTGTATCTAATGAGGTTAACTATTGATGAACTGTTCACTTAAATGATCCAATTTTCTCAACTAATTAGACTGTTTTAGCTGATGTGAAGCATCAGAAACTAGTGCCTTAACCTTCTTGGCCATTACTATCGATTCATTCTCCTATATCTCCTAAATAATGCTTTAACCACAATATCTTTGCATTAAAATGTTACTTTATTTAATTTAATCAATTGCGCCCAGTCCTTCCTGCACTTGGAGTCTGGAGCCTAATGTAATGATGTATGCGAGCAGGTGATTCGTCTTCTCCTGTAGATTCACATTTCCATTTGGTATTCTTCCAAAAGTACAGAGCTCAGACCGCAGCTAACAAGCAAGTCTTTTAGAGAAAAGAAAATGTTCAAACGTTGTGTGAACCGGTAATGAGCAGCATATGGAAAATGAAAAATGACACGTACAGAAGCAAATCCATACCCTCTCATTGCATGGGCACCGACAGGAACACCAATCATGAGTCAGATTCAGAGAGCAGCTTGAGCAGCAACGTCAGTGTGAGCATGGTGTGCCTTATGATGTCAGTATGATGACAACTTCATTACAACACAAAACACCAGGACTTATCATTTTCAGGATTTCTTCAGCAATGAAAGGCGACGTGAGTGATGAGTGATGAGTGATGAGTGATGAGTGATGAGTGATGAGTGATGAGTCTGTGGCAGTGAACACAGAGCGTTGGCCCCCACCACGCAGAAAGTTACGAGCTCTTAGGCTCTGCTATTCCCCGCTGCGGGCTGAAAGATTGTCAGTCAGTGAGATAGTGGCATGATTAGCTTAGCTCCTTCCTCTTCTTTAGCCACACTCCCTGCTATCTGGACGCCCCGGTGATGAATGGCCGTCGCATTCCTCTGCTTGAGGGAAATAAATTGAGGGTCACATTCTCAACCCTCTCTCCTTCTCTCTGCCAGCTCCCCTCTCTCACTTTCTCTCTGGCTGACTCTGTCTGCCTCACTCACTTTCACTTTCTATCTACTCTGTTCAGTATTTTTGTTCAGTTAATATCCACATCCATATATCTGCCTCTCTCTCTATATGTAGACTGTACACATACATAGAGAGAGAGACAGAGAGAGAGAGAGTTATGCACTAGGCTCTCAACTCCTTTACTGATCCATACCTTACACACACACACACACACACACACACACACACACACACACACACACACACACACACACACTCTCCACCCACCAGTACACATTGTGACCCTCCAGTTTTTGACTCACCTTCTGGCGTCTACTCCCTCTTTTCCTTCTCGTGTTTATTTGCCGTCCTATGGAGCGTTTGTTTTGATTAAAAAACAGACATCTACCTCCACGCCTCTGCCTGGCCCTGACTGACCCGGGCTGGGAGAAGATGAATCACCTGCCTCTCTTTCTTCCTACATTTCACATGCAGCACACGTACATAAGCACACACACACACACACACACAACCATACTCACACACACACACACACACACACACACACACACACACACACACACACACACACACACAACCATACTCACACACACACACACACACAACCATACTCACACACACACACACACACACACACACACACACACACAACCATACCTCACACACACACACACACACACACACACACACACACACACACACACACACACAACCA
>NC_140284.1:18959817-18994462 GCF_964030765.1 Micromesistius poutassou | reverse complement strand
CTATTCCCAGGGAGATGCTATGACACTTGTTTGTAGTATCTCTTAACAGTGGGAATGGGACGCATCATAGGGCCTAGCTCTTCCCTCTGACAAGAACCTCTTATCTGTTTGTCATGGACAACTGAAAGTGCTTCACTAATAACGTTGCCTTGTTAGGAGATGTGTCTTCTTTTCTTAAATTGACAATTAGGTGAAGGAAAGATTTGCATCAAATTCTTGTATTTAAATTATTCAGCTTCATTGGCGTGAAAAGTATACATGCCACACAAAGCATTGCGATATGAACATATTTTTGAATAAAACAAATACACAAAGGTTATTTTGAGCAAATTGCAGCTTTGGAGTTACATTTTCTTAAAGAGAATAAGCAAACTCCTAGTAAGATGTTTTACTTATATGTTAAGATGTACTTCGTTTGATTATTTATTAACAGTTTTTGGTTTTGAACGAGAAACGTTTTAATTGCATAAAAAAGTTTCAATCACAAAATCAGGGCCTCTCCAATCCAATTTAGAATCGGATTGGCTGGCTACCTCAAAAAACTTTCCTCTAAAAGCTTCTCTTTTGAAGCCGCTCCCTGTTATACCTTTGCCAGCCAAACAAAGAAGTACTGAAAAAATAGAAAATAGCCAACAGACGGTCAACAGACAATAAAACATTATTTTTTTGATTCTCAGTAGCCAAAAACAGGACGCGGCCGGGATGTATAGTAAATTGTAAGTCAGGGCAATAATAACAGTGTGGGGGTCAATCACAGACACCATCGCTTTTGATTCGATTCCATTTATTGAGAAGCATGAGCGAGGGCTCAGGGAGCGGCGGATCACAGCCGCAGCGTAGCCTACTAGTTTCCAACGTGGTCCTCGATTCACGTAAACCAGCGTTACGTCGGCTCACCGCCACACACCCATCTGGGAGCGCCGTGAACCGTGTGTCTTTGTACATCCAAAACAATGAGTGTGGTGTCTTTACATTCAGAACAATCATTCCCAGAGGTAACACGCGCGCACACACACACACACACACACACACACACACACACACACACACACACACACACACACACACACACACACACACACACACACACACACACACACACACACACACACACACACACACACACACCTCTCGTGGAGCTATCATGGGAGCTTTAGCGCAGTGCTATAAGGGAATCGTTTTTTTTTTATGTGCAAAGACGCGACAGTAGCCTAAAGGAAGGCAGTGCAGCAGAATGAGTAACGAGCGAGTTCAGTTGCCCTGAGGGCAGCTCTAGCTCTCTCTCTCACGTCGTATGGGTGGCATTGCGGTTAGTCTTGTTAAACGCAGCGTCGCTTATGGTCGCTAATGTTTAGTGACTCGCTTCCAGCCTACAGTCTGCACGCACACATCCCTTCTCTGAACAAGAGCGCTGAATAGCCGATGTCAAGAACCGCAAAACATAACACTGGGGCCGTTTTAAACTCTAGCGCACCCATGGGGCCGTTCGCCTCGCAGATGTTGTTAAATATGTTGACATACCCTGTAGACTGACGTTGACGCCGTTAGTGGTGAAACTCTCTCAAGGGCCGTGTGTGTTCTACAAGAAAAAGCTGCTCATTCCCTCTAACCTCAAGAGAGCCAGAGGTTAGCGCGTTCTGTCCCTGGATGGCACCTGGCTGGGCTTGGATTACCAATGCAGAGTTATTCCAGTAAACTACTTGAATTAAGTGGAACTTGGGATGGAATAACAACAGAGTGATACCTTGGCAGGAGTCCTTGTTTTAACTGGGACTTGAATGTGAATGATGCTTTTTTTTGTGACGGAGTGATCAGTTCTGTTTGGATTGACTTTCTTTGCCGCACAACATGAGAAATGTTCTTGTTGGAATGTGAGAGCTTAATGGCAGCCTCTTCCATAACCCACGCGCACGCAGACAGACGCACACACACACACACACACACACACACACGCGCACACAGTGATTCAAACCAGACTTAAGTTACCAAACACCAGCTTTCCCGTGCTGCGTACACACCTGCCCTACAGGCTGCTGTGGTGGCCCGGGCCAGATCATGAGCTCAGCTGGAGGACGGGGAGGCGAGTGAGGGGGAGGACAGGCCTCCGATACGACCTGTCCCGGGCGGGCCGGCCTAATACACGGCTTCAAAACAATGAGATAACACACGCGACCAGAGCGGCGGGGCGGGGGGGGGTTTAGGAAGAGGTTTTTCCTGGAAGTACGGATGGATGTCCTCTTGAGAGCCCCGTGCTGCTGGTTCTTATGGTCTCTCTCTCCCTCTCTCCCTCTCTCTCTCTCTCTCTTTTGTTTATCTCTCTGCAGATGGTGTGAGGCGATGAAACAACGACAGGGTAGTTCTGCCTGGGCCGACCCCGGACACGGCGAGGTCGCCACGAAACATCTGCTCAGACGCGTCACGCAACCTCTTCCTCCTCAGCCACGTAAACACAAACAACGGGCGCAATGACCACGAGACGGTTTGTAGAGCGTTTGTTTTAATAAGGTGCGGCGAATATTCAACAGTCATACATGGTCTTAGAAACACAGACATTTTGAACGCGCTCCCTCCCACAGCCCCACGCCGGAGAAACTGCGGCAGGGTGAGGAGTTGAGGGCCATGTTAAAGACAACAGAACCGTAGTCTGGGGTAATTAAGGCGAGGTAAAGAAGACTCCTTTCTGTACAATGGATTAAAAAGAGCAATAAGAGACAAGGACACGGATTGGTTGCTTGTTATTTAACACAGAAATCAATGCTACCACCGAGAGGATTCTTGATGAGAGAAGAGGCCAGCTTTTTCTTTTTCTTATTTTTACATGTTGCTGGCTAACTTTGCCTCTCTGTCTATCGTCTAAAACATGATGGTGTGAGCTTGCTATGCATAAAAAAAAAAAGTGCAGCCAGGATTCACAAGGGTTCACATTTTCGAGGCAACGCCAAATTGGCATCTTCCAAAAAATGCCAAAAAGACTACGTTAAAAACCCTGCGAAACTTCGTAAACGAAGCAGCAGGGCGTGCGTGCGTGTGTGTGTGTGTGTGTGTGTGTGTGCGCGCACGCAAGAGTTCGGTCTTGCTATTTGAGGTAACCGTTCAAATATGTTTTCCTTCACCTTCTGGCTTCATCTCTCATGGCAGCTTGCTTCAACGGCAGACACCGAGAACCGTCGTATAATTAGAACATGAGTAATGGCAGAGTAACCCGCAGCCATGGCAACGGTAAGAAGCCCCCGCCGTTCCGGAGGTCCGTCCTCGCGGCTGACGGACAGGGCCGGTCGTAACGCCGCTCGGTGGCTCTGCAATCCTCGCAATAAATAGTGATCGTGATCAGTGAAATAATAGTGAGAAAAACAGAAACAGAACAATGTTAAAAACCTACAGAAATAAAAACATACCCACCATAAATATACGCTTATCACTTATCGATAACGACTCGACAATAACTCCTCACTGATCACACAAAAGAAAGACGAATGACGATTTTGTTTGCAGGACCCCCAAAAAACGGGCCGTGTGCAATTTGTGTAGCATAGTGTTAAGTCCAAAATAACGCACATTATTCCACAGGTTTTGGTCCCACGCTAACGCCGCTGTCTGTCTGTCTGTCTGTCGCCGCTTAGTGGGAGGTGACAGGCGGATCAAAGGTCCTCTCTTGCGTTGCGGTGTCCACTTACGGCCCGCCCGGTTAGTCCTTGGCCTCTGATGAACGATGAGCGTTGCTAAATCGCCAGCTCCCTTGTTGGACCAGCAAACGGCATACATCAGGGGCCTGCTGATTGGCTGAGGAGGAGGAGGCCTAATAGGGAGCCTTCGCTCCTTGTTAATGCCCCCCCCCCACCGTCTGGTTCGTTTGATGTCAGTTTGTCATTCAAGTCGTCCCCAATAAAGGTCAAACAGGGAGGAGTGGGAATTGACTGACAAATGAGTGAGTACCGAGAATGGGCAAACCTTTTCCTGTCTCCTGGCACTTTGAAGCGCAACAAAGCGACAGCGATAAAATTAAATAAGGTTAACCATTATTTCATCTGTAAACAGCGGGGAAAAAAAAAAAATCCCTTTCGTGGTTTTTTTTATCAGTTTCTTAAAAAAAGGTTATCAGTTTAAGTGTTAACATACAAAGACACAATTTAAAAAACAGCACGGTGTTCCAGAAGACGAGAACGTCCCACTGGGTCAGTGAGGAGAACAACCGCCAACAGGATGACTGGTCTGGATCCACAGCGTCTGTACAGACACTGGCCGTCAGTACACCTTGTTTTGACACTCAAGAACATCCTGAAGAGACACATCCTGAAGAGTTCCCCAGGAGGCGTGGCCCCCCGGCCCCCCCACTCCGTTGCGTCTCTATTTTCCCTCCTTTGTCATCGTCACTTTGTGCAATGGGGATTATAATCGTCAGTCTTTTGCTTTCTTGTCCTTTTCCAGGTCAGAAGGTCAGTCGGAGGTCAGATGAAGGTCAGGCCGAGGTCAGGACAAGAGGTCACATGAGGGTCAGGCCGAGGTCAGACAAAGGTTTGGCGTGGTCATGCAGAGGTCAGACGGAGACGAAAGACGTCCAGGTAGAGGCGGTCGTAGGACTCCCTGAAGAAGAGGATGAGCACCAGGCTGAAGAGGCAGGAGCCCGTCAGACACCAGTTCAGCCAGGACACGTCTGAGAGAGAGAGAGAGAGAGAGAGAGAGAGAGAGGAGAGAGAGAGAGAGAGAGAAGAGAGAGAGAGAGAGAGAGAGAGAGAGAGAGAGAGGATGAGAGAGAGAGGAGAGAGAGAGAGAGAGAGAGAGAGAGAGAGAGAGAGAGAGAGAGAGAGAGAGACACAGTGTTAGAGACGGTTTAAGCATTCTGGCCGCTCTCTTCGGGCCCCCTGGGGGCCGGCAGAGTGCGGTGAAAGTGGATCTCCCAGGACAGCATTCATCGCGCCACTGGAGTCCCTGTTATTGAATGCATCCTAATAGATTGGAGCAAATCCCAAACTCCACAGCAAATGCATTCCACTTACCCAAACAATTCAGCTTATATACACACACACACACACACACACACACACACACACACACACACACACACACACACACACACACACACACACAAGATATATTGCGGGTCTCCAGCCGTGCACGTGGAGCGGAACGCACGCGCCCCGCCCGCACACATCTGCCGGCAGGGTCCCTGATCTCGCTGGCTGAATACTGTATCAATAATGTAAAGGGCCAACAGCTAATCAATAGGCACGCCGTTGTAGGGATAAGAAGTGCACTGCATCATGGCTGGGGATAACGCCGGGACATTACCGCCCCTCATAACATTAACCCCGGAGTGAACCCAAACCGAGTCCAGAGGAAGTGGTTTTCTTCCCCCCAACTTTGCTCTGTTCCAAGCCCCATTAGGCAGGCACGCACACACACACACACACACACACCTCTGTCACACCCTTATTTCATCATGCTCCATCTCTCCATCATATGTGCACACAGTGTACATACACACACACACACACACACACACCAGTGTGCTTAAAGCCAACAACAACTAAATAAATCAATAAGTCTTTCAACCAAAACTCATCCAGTGGGGGTCGGTACAAAACTCACCAGCCTTCTTACAAAGTTAACTGTCTCCCATCAGGCTGGGTGTGTGTGTGTGTGTTCTGTGTGTGTGTGTATGTTCTATGTGTGTGTGTGTGTGTGTGTTCTATGTGTGTGTGTGTTCTACGTGTGTGTGTGTGTTCTATGTGTGTGTGTGTGTGTGTTCTATGTGTGTGTGTTCTATGTGTGTGTGTGTGTGTGTTCTATGTGTGTGTGTGTGTTCTATGTGTGTGTGTGTTCTATGTGTGTGTGTGTGTGTTCTATGTGTGTGTGTTCTATGTGTGTGTGTGTGTGTTCTATGTGTGTGTGTGTGTTCTATGTGTGTGTGTGTGTGTTCTATGTGTGTGTGTGTGTGTGTGTGTGTGTTCTATGTGTGTGTGTTCTATGTGTGTGTGTGTGTTCTATGTGTGTGTGTGTGATCTATTGAGCCTGACAAGAGACATTACGCTGCCTCCTGTGTGTTAAAGGGCAGCCATGCAGCTGGGATTGAGGAGACCACAACTCAAGGTCAGGGTAAAGATACCTGGTACATTGTAACACACACACACACACACACACACACACACACACACACACACACACACACACACACACACACACACACACACACACACACACACACACACACACACACACACACACACACACTGTTCTGTAGAAGACCTGCCAGAGTTTTCATATTGGTTTTCCTACGAGTCTTCAAACCAACTACCGACTGGCCTGGAGTCCAGGCAAAGAACCAACATTATAATTGAACCAACATTATAATTGAACCAGCTTTATGTTCATCCAAGATCAAACATGTCCTCAGTTTTGATTGGACAAACGAAAAACCTAATGACAACGCCCATCAGGGGGGAGGGGCGTCATTAAGACTAAACTAAATATCAACGCGACAAGACTCAAAGACACGGCACACATTGGGGTGTGTGTGTGTGTGTGTGTCTGTGCGGGTGAGTGAGCGAGCCTGAGCGAGTGTCTGTGCAAGTAAGTAAGTGAGAGAGTGAGTGAGCGAGTGTCTGTGCAAGTAAGTGAGTGAGTGAGCCTGTGTGAGAGAGTGAGTGAGCCTGTGTGAGAGAGTGAGTGAGCCTGTGTGAGAGAGTGAGTGAGCCTGTGTGAGAGAGTGAGTGAGCCTGTGTGAGAGAGTGAGTGAGCCTGAGTGAGGGAGTGAGAGGGTTTACTTTGCAGGGCTGGCGGGGGGCTGTCTACAGACGGGAGGGGACCCTGGTAGTGCAGCGTCATTAATCAGTGAGGGCTGATGTGTGGGGTGCTTGGGGGTGACGGCTTGGAGATGGCCGGTGATGGGTGGGGTGGCTAGGGGGCTGGACAGCAGGAGCCCTGCTGCGGAGGGACAGGTTAATGGAATGGTATTTGTCTGGCCCCAGACGCCCTCTCTGTCTTCTCACATGCCTCCCTCGCATTTATCTGAGCGTGCGCGTGTGTGTGAGTTTGTGTGTGTGTGTGTGTGTGTGTGTGTGTGTGTGTGTGTGTGTGAGCGTGTGTGTGTGTGTGTGTGTGAGTTTGTGTGTTCATCTGTTTGTGTGTTTGTGTGCTGCAGCCTTGGGTGAATGCTAATGCATGTGACCCCCTTCGTTGGATAATTTATTAGGGGGTTACCGGTGAGGCTGCGAACTGCCCTATATTACACAAAATAGGATTTGAATGCATTTCCTTTTGCACATAACAGCATCCAAACGGGGCAGAAGTCCCGTAAAAAAACAACTTAGGACAAACAAACGTAACAATGCATGAAATATGTACGTGACATGCTTATATGACAGTGGCATGAGCTCCGAGAGCACAGATGAGGTTATAAACCGATTACTATGACCACGGTCGATGATAAATTCAACCTATCAGCCTGACCTTGCCTGATTTTGCATCCACCTGAAGCCTAAACGTGTAATAGATTATGATCCATCTCAAAGGTCAGCCTATACTAGGGCTGTCAACGAATATTCTAAATTCGAATATATATTTGAATAGTTTTTGAAAACAGACATTCAAAGGTGAAAATTAATATTTGAATGTGGAAAAACACACACACCCGCGGCTGTCTGCTTTGCGAGTGGGCGACCAGAACACTACAAGACAAGAGTCAAGAGACAAATCAAGCCACAAGAGTCGAGACCTTAAATTGCTCGCACAAAATCAGCACTCAGCATTTGTTTATTGTTGTGGTTTATTTAAACCAGTATGCACACATAGAGAGAGAGAGAGAGAGAGAGAGAGAGAGAGAGCGAGAGCGAGAGAGTCTGCGGTCTTGGCCATTAGTTCATTTACTTATTTTCGTGTAGGTAATATGTTGTCAAATATGTTTCAACTTAAATAAACTACCTATACAAGTAGTTATGTCTCGTTGTATTAGTTTGTCCTGTTATTGACGTAATGCTGACACTGACATAATGCGCAAATATAGATATTCGAATAGTTAGAATATATGTGTTGTTTTTTTTTAGAGGGAATATTCAAACGTCATTTTTGAGCAATTTTGACAGCCCTGGCCTGTACCCATCATCCTCTCCGGCCCGTTAACCAGGCGGCCAGCTGGGAGTCACTCCAGATGATGGAGACCTGAGTCTGGGCGGGTGGGGTGGGTGGGGTGGCAGACAGCTTATGCTGCTAATAGTAGTAATTGGGGTCGATGCAGCGTTGTAATTGATGTGAGCTTCAAGATGACTATCTCCCCCCCCCCCCACCCCCCCCCCCACCCCGACACCCACCTCCGCCCGTCCCCCTGAGCCAGCTCTTTGTTAACAGTCGCAGTCGCAGAGTGAACAACTATATTGAGTTTTTGTTTGGCCATGAAAGTGGTTTTGGGTGCGTGCGTGCGTGCGTGGGTGTGCGTGCGTGGGTGTGTGTGTGTGCGTGTGTGCGCTAAAAATGCATACACTTCTTGCTGTGCACGTCTTGCTGTGCTGCCTTTCGTTTACCGCATCGACTGCTACCTCTCACAACTCCAAAACGCACAAGACGGAAAACAAAAGCCAAACAAAACAAAAAAAAGAAGGAAAAAAAGTGCACCGCGGAACGAAGAGGAGGCGGCTCGGGTTCTTCTTAAGAGCGACGGAATCGCTGTGTTTTCCCCGCGCTCCTCCTCATCTCAACAGAGAGGAGCGCGGGGGGGGGTCTGTTGCATCATTCAGGGTAGCAAAGTTCAGCAGAAACAAAAGGAAAAAGAAACGGGATGAAAGAGAAGAAGAAAATAGCTCCTCGGGAAGAGAACGGCTGCAATTATTTTACAGAAGAAGAACAGTGTTTTTGTTCCCTTTTTTTAACAATACACGGTTGAATGACAACTCAATGTCAGCCCCCCCTCCCCCTCTACACTCCTTTGACATCGCTCCGTCTTCCACCTCCACACAGCTTGGTCAGTGTTGAGCCGTGCCATGAATGAGACTCTAGAGCACCAAGGATGAGAGAGAGAGTGAGAGAGTCTTAGCTCTTTGGATCGAGGTGTTCATCCCAGCCCTGTGTGACTGTGGTGCTCTCTCCAAGGCCTTAACCACATGGAGGTTAACCGGGCTGTGGACTTACGGCGCATTTCCACCGGCGGGTACGCTTCGGACCCAGCACGCCTCAGCCCAGCAGTGAGGGTGCGGTGTAGCCCAGCTCAGTTACGGCTCGCGTTTCCACCGCCGCCAGCACCCTTATGGTAGGGCGGGGTTTAAGACAGTACCCTTATGGTAGGGCGGGGTTTAAGACAGTACCCTTATGGTAGGGCGGGGTTTAAGACAGTACCCTTATGGTAGGGCGGGGTTTAAGACAGTACCCTTATGGTAGGGTGGGGTTTAAGACAGTACCCTTATGGTAGGGTGGGGTTTAAGACAGTACCCTTATGGTAGGGTGGGGTTTAAGACAGTACCCTTATGGTAGGGTGGGGTTTAAGACAGTACCCTTATGGTAGGGTGGGGTTTAAGACGGTACCCTTATGGTAGGGCGGGGTTTAAGCCGGACGGCGATAGCCACGGCAGCTACGTAAGCATCGTGACCTCATAGCAGCCCGACACAGTGCAGCCTGCTAATAAATCAGAGGAAAAAGAAGAACGCGCACAAAGAACAAAGAGCAAGCAGCAATGTAGGACGTCCAAGAAGGACGGCAAACTTTTGCACGACACTTTCTTCAATAAACTAAGCTTTCGCCGTTGTCCAGAAATACTGCGCGGGTACCGTGTTTGTTTGTTATTATCCCCCTGTCGCACGGAAGGGACGATTCTGTCGACCAATCAACAGACGGCGTGTGTAGCTCAAACTTGCCGGGACCCTTTCAGGCGTCTCAGTACCTCAACGGAGGAGTACTCCGAAAAAACGCCACCCGAGCCGCACCTTTGCAGACTGAACTGACCCGCACCCTCCGGTGGAAATGCGCCATTATTGAAAGGAGTCATGCCACATGTCATAGTTCTGTGGAGGCCAGTCGTGCTCGGAAGCAAAGCAACAAGTTTACAAGGCAAACATTGTGAAGGGTGCAATGCATTGTGGGGACTTGGGCACACTGGATGAAACATAGACCAATCAGAGAGTCTGAGAAAATGCTTCAGCTCAGCAAACTTTACGTTTATCAAGAAGCCAAAACATCCACGGTTAAGCGTGAATACGCTTTGATAGAAAGAACGCGTTAAATGATGTGAGAGCAGTTAGACGAAAGCAGGACAAACCGAAAACAGAAATAATGAAAAGGTCAGAAAAGCAATATCTGAAATCATTCCATTTACATGCACACGCGCACACACACACACGGGGCTGAGTAATAAGATACACAAACATACCTACAAGAAGTGTTTATGTGTGTGTCAGTGTGTGCACACACACAGCGTGCAGACATGCCTTTGTTCATGTTAGGCAATTTTTCCTTCAGTGCCACAGAGAAAAGAGAGCAGAATACACAGGATGAATACTTCATAGAGTCTGTGTCTGTGTCTCTGTGTGTGCGTGTGCATGTGCGTGTGCGTGCGTGCGTGTGTATACGCATCTGTTTGTGCACAGCAGCCTGCAGCTACTGCATCTCAATCTACCTTATGTTCTCTCTCTCTCTCTCTCTCTCACCTCTAGTCTTGGCTCCCTTCCTGTATAATCTATGATGTATCGCCGTGTGGCCGAGCACCACTGGGCTTCGCCGTGCAAACCGCCACCGCCACCACTTGCACACGGCCCAGCGGTCCCAACACTCCCAGTCCAGGCAGCCTTTTCAACAGCCCCGATGACATCATCTCCAGAGTCTTTTGTTAGCGTGACAATGACACTGCCTCTCACTCAGTGCGCTGAATGCACCCCAACCAACGCCTTCCACACCGCCCACTTCCACGCCGCCGTCCCCCCACCCCCCCAAAAAATACCCTCACTGCACACTCCCCTCCCCTTTCCCGGGGTCACAAGGTCAGTCCGGATGTCCTTAGGAAGACATCAAGGAAAAATAACACAAGCACAAAGTCATGGAGGGTCTGACACCTGGACAATGTCATCTGTGAGCCCGGCCTGTGACCCCGCCCTCCCTCTGAAGCATCAGCCAGACGATGACCTAGCGGGAGCCCTTCCGGAAGAGGGTTTCGGCGCTGGGATGCGGTTGCCATGGAGCCGCTGCCGACGGCCAGAGGAAGAGGAGGGCCTATGCATATGTATGAGTGGGGCGGTGGAGCTCTATCGGGTGTTGGCGACTGAAGGAGAAGAGTGTGTCGAGTCCTCTCAGAGTGCCATCCATCAACACCGCCGATAGGGCAGGCCGACACACACACACACTATATATATAATATATAACATATATAATATAGAGGGCCTACAGACAACAAAGACCGGCATATCCAAAGGTCCACAAATAAACGCTACATATTGTTGGCGTTTGTGTGCACCCTGGCTGACGACAGACAGATGTTCAGATGGCTGGGCCGAGGTGACTTCCAAGCATCTGTAAGTCGCCTGATCCAAGGAGACGTTTTGGCATGTTGTCTCCGGCTGGACGAGCCCACATTGCTCCGTTACGGCCGGTCCCGTCTGTAACCTTCTGAGCGTGACCAGAGTTTCCGTTGCAACAGGATTGTCACAGTGGAGGTATGGCCCACGGCGCACACATAACCAGGGCCTAATGGCCTTCATTCTCCCAATTAAACTAAACCCTGAATGCTGCCACACACACACACACACACACACACACACACACACACACACACACACACACACACACACACACACACACACACACACACACACACACACACACACACACACACACACACACACACACAGAAGGCAGACGGGTACTCCCATCATAGTTCAAATGACTGGTTCATAACAGCGATAATAATCTCAACAATACACCTCTGGTCGTCCCAGGCACTCGTGCCTCCATTAGTGGGGGGGTGGGGGTGTCACTGCAATGCGGTGGTGTTTTTTTTGGACACAATGGGTCGTGACAGTGCAGAGTTCTCCGTGTGCACAGCCCTTAATCAGCTCCGAATCACACGGCGCCGCTGTGAGCATGTTGACCCTGAGAGGATGGCCCTGAGGCGGAGCGTGGCTGCACCCATGGGTGTCCCCGCTCACGCCATCGCTCACGTCAGCGCCCAGGGACAGCACGCCCGCACAGGGGACCCTGAGGGGCAGGGCCCGGCGAGGCTGGGTGAGCGGACGGACGGATCAGAGGCACTGCTCTCTCTCCGATTAATGGCGTCGAGGTAATGGGTTAAGGGGCCGTCCTTCCGAAAAGACCGAGATAAGGGAACACTCTCCGTCGCTCTCTCTCTCTCTCTCTCTCTCCGCTGGCTGATGCATCACGTCGCTGCTCACAGCGCAGAGGTGGACCTGCAAAGCCGGCCAGGAGTTCAACGACTATTATCACAAAGATGGACCAGAGTCCAATTTTGGTTCCGACCCGGCTAAGTGGTGCTAAGGCCGGAACCCTTTGGAGTGAAGCCGCTGGTGGACGTGCTTACAGAAATCTTCAAGGCGGAACGTAATTTTCGCTGTTTGATCTTCTCCCCAACGCACATCCTTTCAGTCAACTCCTTTACTACCTTACTTTACGGTTTTCAGTAAAGAGTAAAGAGTAAGTGGCCAAGGGCGCTCTCTTGTGGACAGTGAAATGCTGCAGGTTAAAATAAATGTATCTTATTTAAAGCTGCAGTAGGTACAATTTGTGAACGGTAAAGAGAGAGCAGAAAAAAGAGATACAATTCAGCAACCACACAACCCCAAAAACTTCCACCCTCCCTATGTTTTTCGGTTATTAAGAAGTGTCACGTTTCATGCACCAGTGATGGACAATCCCCCGACCCTATCAGGGAAGAGATGCCCTGATTAGAAAAGATTGACAAGGCGTGGACTTGGAATCGCAGTTGGGAACTCTAAACAGCTATTCTAACAGGGAGTTTCAATCACACTTAATAAAATGACACTGAAATAATATCTCATCAATTTTACCAGCACCTTTAAATACAACAACGTTGGTGTTTGAATCAGAACCACGCACACGCACACACACACACACACACACACACACACACACACACACACACACACACACACACAGGTCCTACCTGTGCAGTAGAAGGTGAGGAAGAAGAGCAGCATGCCCATGACCAGGTTCCCCAGGAAGGTGACCACGCCGCAGGTGATGCCCTCGGGGACGGGGTACACCGTCTCGATGCAGAGCTCCAGGAACATGGGCACGCTGCTGTTGATGAAGATGCCCACCAGGATGCAGGAGGTGTACAGGGTGGCTGCGTGGGGACACAAGTGGAACATCAACCCATGGGCTCGGAACACGTCTGTGCTTGGACCCCTCCAGCGGTCGCTGCTCTGGGGGGGGGGGGGGGGGCGTGGCCGGCACGCGGCATGTGGTCAAATAAAACAGGACTTGGCCTGGACAAAAAGGGTGATGCAACTGCTGGTCTTGCCATATCTACCTCAAAGCCTACATGACACATTATTACATTACCCTGCCCAGAATCACCATTTGATTACAAGAAAGAGAAATATGACACGTTACTTTGCCCACCATATGTCGATTAAAATGCACACCCCCCCCCCCCCCCCCCCCCCCGGGCCCTGATAGGAGCCCTGCGGTACCCCATACCAGCCTCCTCGTCAACACAGCTGGGCTCTGATAGGTCTGACACTGCAGGGGAGAGGAGAACCTGTAGGGGGTGGCGGTGGTGCTGGTGTATGCTGGGACATCAAGGGGCTGTAACCCCCCCGGCCGCCGCCGCCGCCGCCACCACCACCACCACCACCAGCACCACCGCCGCCACCACCACCCCCCTCACCACCACCACCACCACCACCCGACTGAACAAGACCAGCTGTGTTTATTTCTCCAGAAGCACCAATTATGTCGTGTTTCCTATCCGTGTGGAGCATGGCGCTGCCCTTTCACTCTGTGTGTGTGCCTGTGGCTCTGTGTGTGTGTGTGCCGGTTTGTCTGTGTGTGTGTTTGTGTGTGGATTTCTATGTGTTTCCTATCTGTCTACTTTGGCCCGAACATGACTTTATAGATTTTGGTGCGGATCAATGGACGATTGCTAATGTGTGAGTGTATGGACATATAAGTGTGCGTGTGCGTGCGTTTGTGCGTGCTTATATAAGTGTTTGTGCCTGTGTGTCTCCTATGTGCGTGGGTATTTAAGAGCCATGGAGCCATCAGCTCTGGAGCAGGGCTGCTGCTGGCCTGTATCTCTCCCCCCCCCCCATCACGGTGGACGGGCCCCAACCAGCCCGTGGTCCATTAGACACGCGAGTCCTGCTAATCAGCCCATCAGTGCGGGGCCTCGGGCAGCCCCCAGTGCCACCGACCCAGGACTGGCTTCTCTGTTCCCTCCCCTGCTGGAGCAGAGCGCTGCACACTTACAGACCCCCCGAGCAGCTTGGCTCGCTACACCGCCCCCCACTGAAGACCCGCCGTTACCATTCTGCTGCTGCTATCAGATGTACAGCATACCAGCATTTGGGTGTGTGTATTTATATGTTTTTGAGTGTGTGTGTGCGTGAATGTAAGTGCGGTGTGTACACCTCTGTGTGCGTGCGTGCGTGCGTGCGTGCGTGCGTGCGTGCGTGCGGTATGCGTGCGTGCGTGCGTGCGGGCGTGAGTATCTGTGCCTTTGAGTACAGGTGTGTGCGTGTACCTCCGTGGGGTTTTGTGTGTCAGCGTCAGCACCGGGTCTCCGGGGGGAACAAGAGGTTAAAGGGTTTCTGAAAAAGTCCTGGAGGGGAGAAATTTGGTCTGCGAGGCGAAACGGGACGATATCAGCGAGAGAGGCACGGCGGCCGGGCGGGGGAAGAGCACGTGGCGTTAAGCAGGGCCGCTGCTGATGTGTGGGTAGGCCACTGCTGCCAACGACGCTCGGTGCTGCCGGACAGCACCGGAAGCGTGCCTGTGATTATGCCAGGTGGGAAGCAACTTTGGAAGCTGATTTTTATTGTGGTGGTCTGCCAATGTCTGGGAGAGCAGTGTGTGTGTGTGTGTGTGCCTGTGAGAGATAGAAATAGTGTGTGCGTCTGTGTGTGTGTCAGCTCGCTGCCAATGCAGAGAACGATGATGGATGATGACTGTGCTGATGATTGTGCTGATGAGGTGGTTTTTTGGTGTGGGCACCATCGTTTGGCTCCATGACAGTACGGAGATAACAGCTTTACTAGTTCTGCTTAATAGTTTGTAATTGTTTGTTAATAGCTCGTATCACCGTGCATTACCAATAACCCAATGGCTCCCCTCAATACTTGTCCCGTAATACTTCGGGACAATAGTAGTACTGAGGTCAGCCCATCAATTTGTGTATATTGTTCAACCATCGTTTTGTCCACCGTCTTGACATGAAGGCGAACTTCAGGGACAGTATGGAGTGATCAGCTGGTGAGCCTTCACGTTTACATGTTGGCAATCGGAGAATGTGTTTTGGGGAATTGCACGTACGCAGTTAAAGGCTCAGTTTGTTTTACAGCCTCTGTTCTGTGAGGACGCACCGACCCCCCCGCGGCGGTGGGGGCAGGGCTCAGCACGCTGCACCTTGCTTAGCGTTTGTAACGGGAACTCGAATATGCAGTACAGTGTATTCTCTCCATCTCCCTGCACAGCGTAGCGCCACTTGGCCCAAGCCGCGTGAAGCGCGTGGAGCGCTCCGTTATCAGTGTTATGAAACTGCGGCAGGAAGTGCTTCACATGCACATGACGTACACATCTGCAACATGGCAATATTGCATTTTTTTTTTATCAGGATGAATTTCAATATTTATCAAACCATGAGGGACACGCCCACACTATCTAAGCCCCCCCCCCCCCACAAATCCATCTGCGGCTGGCAGCTTCGGCCGCTGCCTGACTCACCTGCGGTGGAGGGGAGGTGGGTGAGCCTGGTCAGACAGGTGAGTGTGAACCAGGTGGCCGACAGAGAGGCGCCCGCCAGCATCAGCACCAGGATCAGCTTCAGCATCCCACGGATTGAGTCAGCAAACCTGGGGGGCGGCGGGGGATCAGAAGAGGGTGTTAAGGCAATCTAGAAACACACACACACACACACACACACACACACACACACACACACACACACACACACACACACACACACACACACACACACACACACACACACACACACACACACACACACACACAGAGCGAGAAAAGAGGAAGATCGAGACAAAGAGTGTAGCAGGGAGAGAGAGCCTCGATAAAGAGAAGAAAGCAATGAAAGAGCAAGGGCAGAGCCAAAAGCGGCATATATATATATATATATATAAATATATGTAGAGTATATAAATATAGACACGGTATATATATTCCCTGGTACTACTCTATAAGTCCCCCTGACCCTGGCTTGCTCCAGCGCAGCAGACGGCCTGCAGTGCTCTGCAGAGGACAGATTGCGTGGCAAACAGAGAGGGAGACATCCGCTACGATGCAGGCTGAGCGGCGGTGCCATAACTCCGTGCTGGTTGCCCTCCCTGACTCTGGTTTCATTATCCATTACTGGAGACACAGCCCATGTTCCCCAGTGGCCCACACACTTTCTGTCTGCTCCCACTGGAGTTCTGCTGTTGTTGTTTTTAACAGTAACGCACAGGCATACACCAAAAAAAAAAGAAAACACACACACACACACACACACCCACACACACACACACACACCCACACACACAGAAAAACAAGCAGAAGCACACAAACACACACATACATACACAAAGAATAATATGCATGCACACACACAGAAAAACAAGCACACATACACAAACACACGTGGTGATGTGTGCAGGTATGTCAAAGCCCCAGGTTTGCAGGAGCGCTAATTGCCTTGTTTCTCCGACAGTAACTCACTAATGAACCACGCGGGGACGCGGAAACATAATCAACAATGTCAGACTTTGAATGGTCATTGTTTGACTACCGCCATGACATCCTGTTGGTAGCGTGAGGCCCAGGTAATGAGTGCACATAATAAACCCTGACATGTTCAGGCCGCTAATGAGAAGGACTCCCCTCTTGAGACGGAACTAGATGTTTCCATCGTCTCGTTCTGCAGGTCCACAAGCCATCGTGTGTTTTCAGTAGGTGCTCTATGAACAATTCATATGGCTGGACTCTGGACTCCGGGTAGCCAAGTGTTGGCAGAATAGCTCTCAATGTCTGCCTGTCAACACCTTTTAATATTAATGCCACGTTTGCCACGGACACCCCCTTACAGCCAGCTATACTGGAACAGTTTGAACAGGAGTCAGACTTGCCCACACTGTCTCCCAAGGTTCCAGGTGGCAGAACAGAACCTGACCCTGCCTTTAAAGGCCTCATCACTGCCTGGCGGCCACTACCCTGCCAAATCCCTGGGAGAGAGCAAGTGCCTAAGGAGCTTATGTTTTTCGGATTGGATCTAAACATCCTGCGGATTGCCGAGTCGGCAGCTGAGAGCCCTAATCCCTGATTGGATCGATGCGTCGCCTGGATTTAAACCGATGCCATTGACTGGAGTGTCTCGAGGCGACGCACTCCCAACAACGCTAGACCGGTGTGATGATGTCATTGCTTTTTTTTTTCAGTTTGCTCCGTTCCGAACCGCAGACACCGGATAAAGCAAAGAGGATCTGCCGTGAATGAGGTACAGTACATCTCCGAATATGTACTTTGAACAATGTCAGATGAAAAAGGGTCACGTCCCTCAGTTAATGTCGGAATTAAAAACCTCTCGCTTGTGTACCTCTGGCAAGAATCATCGGGCTTCCAGATAACATTGTACTACAACCCTAGATAGGGATAACATTGTCATTGACGTCTTGAATCACCTTGCACCAGATTTCATTGTTCCTGCAGTACCTGCAGCGAATGATTCAACAGTCATTACTTTTGATACAATCTCCGAGGTCTGTCGAGACTGTCGGTGAGCAAGATGGTAAGAATGACCAAACAGCTCTGGGTGGCTGAATACAAAATAGGGATGGTACTGTGGTAGTATAATGAGTTCTGTCACGTCGACGCACAGAGATCTTGTGCTTAGTGGCCTTTAAAAGAAATATAAAAAAACTGGAATTACGCCTTTCTTTTCACCCTTTTGCTCTACTGAATATCTGTTTTCCATTGTGCTTTCCTCTGCTCATTAACCTCAACATGTGACTGACTGAAATCCACCGATCTGAGTGTAATCCTGCTCACTTCTCCCTCTCAATCCACCAGGATTTTCCTCGGCATGTGCAAAGCTCATTCTGCTGTTGGTTTGATTTAGTGTTGCGGCCTTTTGCCTTCAATGGACGACTGGGCCGGGCTGTGGCCCAGTGGCCCAGTGGCCCAGCCGCACAGCGACACCACTTGTTCTGACGAAGGTTAACAATAAAGGCCTCAGGGTTGGTAGGGGGTCCTGGGCCACTAAAGGGCCCCCAGGTCATGTGTCGGCCATTTAGCTGATGTGTGGCCCGAGCCCACAGGCCAGAGCCGCTGGCAATCCGTCATCTCTGACCCCTGACCCCAAATCCTCAACACATCGATCTTATCTACCGTCTAGCTATCCATCTATCTGTCTGTCTGTCTGTCTTGTCCAGGTGTCAGGACAACCAGCCCCATAAACACTTGACGTCAAGCATCCTCACCACCCACTCGGTGAAAACACGGGCTATGTTCAAAAACAAAAGCCTTGAGAATAATTCAGCTTGAATTAAATCACCAACGTTATCACTGCGCAACTGTGTTGACAGCGATTTCACATGGAAAACTGAGCAAAAAAGAGTTGGCGTCAGATGCATTCATGGCAAGCACACCAAGCAAGCAAGCATTGGTGCAAGCAGGCTCGCTAGCTCACTAGCTGGGGAAATCAAGACCCAACGAGAAGCCTGCTGCGACCACGCCTGGCGAAGACACAGCCAAAAGGAAGGGAGGGGGGGGGGGGGGGGGGGGGGGTGTCTGTTGCCCTTCAAAACCTCAAGGACGACAGAGTTCAGGAAGTAGTGAGGCAAGGAAACAATGAATTCTGCGGGGATAAATATATAAACACCATGGAGGCTGCTTTGCTCGAAAGGCATGCGTGGTAACGCTGGGCTAATCACCCCAGCATCACCCCCCCCGGCAGACTCCCCAAATCAAGTGGGGAGGGAATAGAGAGAGAGAGAGAGTGAGAGCGAGTGTGAGTGAGTGCAAGAGTGCGAGAGAGAGAGCGAGAGCGAGAGCGCGAGAGAGAGAGAGAGAGAGAGAAATCAGCCGAGGGGGAGTGAAAAAAGGCGGTCATGATTGCTTCCTACGGTGCATGTCCGGGGAGCAGCTGCCGCGAATCAGGGCGGGTTGACAACGTTTCATTCACGCTTCACCCTGGCGTTTTGTGTGTCGATCAAACAAAAAGTAACTGCGCTTGACTTGAGTAAAAAGTGCAGAGGGGAGAGCCAGGCCTCACAGGGGATAAGCCATACCAAACCTCGCTGATTGCACTGTGTAAACCCCCCCCCCCCCCCCCCGCTAAGACTGCTCTTAGGGTTTCACAACCCTCCTGTGTAGACAGCCAAAGTGTCCAAGTAAGGGTAAAAATACAGGATCATTATTTATAGTTGTGGGAAGACAAATCAATGGCTCTTAGTGCTGTTTGCAAACCCGTACGCAATCACGGTTAATAATTTAAAAAAAAAAACTACTGACCAGGGCAGCAAACAGCTTCATTGATCCACGCAGAGAAGGATGGGTTTATTTAGCTGATTACAGCTGTATGACCCCACCCCCCCCACCGTCCTCAGCCCACCCTTCGCCGCGCACATGCAGACGCACGCACACAAACAGACTCACACACACACAGATGTTTATGTGCATTCCGACTGTAGCTGTTGGGGCCGACGGCCGGGGCTGAATGGAGGACACCTTCCATCCACCGGTCAGATGTGTTTTATGAGGCCGTTAACGTGGGGGAACCCGTTCGATTCACACCGCTGCTCCCCACGTCCACAGCCTCTGATTGCACTTCAGACGTTGCCACGGCTACCGGTATAAAACCTCAGTGATGAGAACCTTCTCGGGTGACGAGTGGGTTATTTCAATTGCTCTTAGCGATTGGCCGACGTCAGGTCAGGTGGGGTCAGTCGCTGTGGTGTGCAACATAGTCTGTGATTAGTATGCGGTGGCGGTTCAATGCCACGTGCGGGTTAATATTAACAGCGGTTGTGAGTCACACCAAGTAGAGGGATCTTGGGAGTGTGATTGGCAGTGCTGCCGGGATATCGACTGCCCTTACATGCATGACACGACACCACTTGAAGCCGATGCACATGGCTGTTCACACACATATCGATTTTGAAACAAACCTCATTTTGAAAACACGGTAGTACAGTCAATATGACCAAGATTGGCTAGGAGGTGTCGAAATGGTCTCACCTCGCCATGGCCACCCCGAACACGCAGCCGCCCACGATGGACCAAAACCCGATCCATCCTGCATCCACCTGGACAGGAGAAAGACAGAGAGAGGAAATAGATACGCCTTTAATTAAAAAGACAGCTTGATTCATTACTTAAAAATGCAAACGTTCACGACAAGGCGTAGACGCATCAGAAAAGAGAAAATAAGAGGACGAATCAGAAGAGAAGAAAAGAGGAGAGAAAAGAGGAGAAATTCATTAACGATTACTTGTTCAGCGTGTGATGGCCATTGGCTCACAGGTCACAGGGTGTCTAAGAGCACACTGAGGGTTGTCAAAAGGTTGGCAAATGGTAGCCGTCCGTTCTTATTTGCACAGCCACGGAGGCAAAAGCGCTCACTTGGGATTACGAAACGGGAATTACCCCAGGCCCATCAGCCCATGCCCAAACCCTGTGCATGAGAGCATGCATGTACACAGATGCGAGCGAGCAAGCGAACACACACACACACACACACACACAGTCAGAGTGTGAGTGCGTAGCGATGAGGGTGCTGCTGTCAGTCTCCCTGGGGCCCTGACCCTCACCCGGCAGGACTGACCACAAAACCAGCCGCTGGCCCCTGAGGCCAGACCCCACGAGGCTTTTTGCTTAATCACTCGTCAGCTTGCAACTGTCAGAAAGGGCCAATAATGAAGAAAAGTGGCCCATCACGGTTATTAAATGGAGAACGTATTTTTGGCTCCGCTGCCACCACCGCCGTTGAGTGATGGCTTTCTGTCAAAGTGTCGCTGCTGGATCCAACTGGCATGTAAGGTCTTGCAGGAGAGGGGCGAGTCCAGCTAATCAGAGAGCTTATGGTCACGCCCGCTTCACAGGCGGCTGAGTGAACACCTTCCTGACAACAGCCCTCTATTACTGCTATAAAAATATATAGATTAATAATTTATTCTGAGAATATCTGCCGCCACACGTCACCGTTGGTTATGTGCATGACTGCCAAACAAACTAGTTATGTACTAGTTATGTATGTTAGTGCAAAAGAAGGCAGCGCTTTTGAAATGCATGCACAGAAACTTTTGATTGAGGGATGCAAATTGCTACGATTGATATGCAAGGGGTACGGTCGGATAGCAGTATGTCTGCCCTGCGACCCAGCCCCTATAGGTACCCATGAAATGTCTGTTTTTACTTTCATCTAGTCTCTGCGCTATGCAATTTTGTGTAAATATGCCTGCGATTGCGAGAAGACGGCACATCTCTCACACACACACACACACACAGTTTTAAACAAAATGGAGTAAAGACGTCGTGCATCACCGTAGCGCTACCCTGAATCACTGGTTCTCATCCCAGAAAATCCATCAAACAGCATCTCAACAAAGCGGAGGGGTTCTTTTTAGAGGTGTGTGGTGTTCAAAGGAAAATCACCTGCAAAAGTGGATTCAAACAACGCAAGAGAGAGAAAAACAAGAAAGAGACAAGAGACAGAGAGAGATTTGTGGATGGTGACGTTGGGGAGGGACAGGCTCTCATTGTTGCACACAAGAAAAAAGAGGTGGCTTAAAGTGGGTT
Source organism: Micromesistius poutassou (assembly GCF_964030765.1). Lineage (NCBI taxonomy): Eukaryota > Metazoa > Chordata > Actinopteri > Gadiformes > Gadidae > Micromesistius > Micromesistius poutassou. The sequence goes on along the minus strand of NC_140284.1, from coordinate 18,972,507 downwards.
CACAAAGACTTCTGGCTCCACCACAGTTCTGACGTCTATTCTTCACCACGGCTGCGTTCAAACGACGCACAGCATGGGTCTGAGTCCCCCAGCACTAATCACTCACACTCGCACACACTCCACGGGGGGGTTCAAAGTCGCACAGTGCATCTTTGGGATTCTTTACAGCATCAAACACTGATCCGGCACGTCGCTTTCTCCTGCCGCCTCCATGCTGTTCCCGTCCCTAGAGCGGCCTGACTCCCAACCCAACGCTGAGCTGCTGACAACACCGGCTCAACCCAAAGCCAGACACCTCTACACTCACCCATCTGCCACGGCCACACACGGCCTCCCAACCCGGGGCGCGTGTCTCTGACCCCCCCCCTCCATGGGTACAGCTGGAGGATAACACGGGCCGATTGTTGAGCCAACAGAATATCGTTAGTTCTGTCGGGGGGGGGGGGGGGGGGGGAGACGACTGTGCAGCTGTGAAGCAGACTGTGCCAAGTGGCCTGAAACAAACCGCTGCCAGAGTTTAAGAATCACGAGCGCAGGAAAAAGAGACTTCTCTGACAACGCGTGAAGCCCAGTGCAGCTGGTGCAGCTGGGGGAGCCCTGTCTGCCCTCTGGTAACGCTGGAGCTTTGCTCCAGGGCCGCCTGACGTGGACGTGCTGGTACATGTCTAGGGTGAACAGGTGTCCCACTTTATGCGGGACCGCGCTGCATGTTAATCCCTTGTCTCGCGTCCCACATATTGAGACGCGGTGTCCCGCATTCTGATTGGCTCTAGGTTTCAGAAGACAAACCCCTGAGGGATGCTTTTATCCAATGGCTGTGCAGTAAGCAGGCATGGCTGTCCTCATGGGGGCTGTGAGGGATGCCAGTGAAACTGAGCACATGTGGGTCAAGTCAAGTGTGGGTTAACCTGTCACACAAATTGCAGGAATGTTTATATTTGTTACAATTGTACACTACCTCTCCACGTTGGTAACGTTTCCCACATTGACCCACATAATAATCTAACTCTTCGTCCCACGTTTGGTTGGCGGGGATCTGGTCCCCCTGTACACGCCACTAGTACCATATGGTTATGAGTCACAGAAAAACAAATACGAGGCCTTGGACCAAGGTACAGGTTGACTATGATACAGCCATGCTATTGGAAACCAGCAGACTGCAGAAAAGCGAAGCGCGCCAACCTGTCCGAGACTAGAAGCTATTCAGGGTTAAGAAGCACTTGGGTTTCAATCTTGGCCTAAAAAGGAGCCAACGGGAGACCGTGAAGAAAGAGTGATGAGGCGAAAGCAAAGTGCATCAGACAGCTGCAGAAGAAGTCATCCCAAACAAGGTGAGCGCGCTGGTGGTCCAACCCCACAGCATCTCGCCCAGAGAGAGAGAGAGAGAGAGAGAGAGAGAGAGAGAGAGAGAGAGAGAGAGAGAGAGAGAGAGAGAGAGAGAGAGAGAGAGAGAGAGAGAGAGAGAGAGACTCGTCGTTGCAGGAGGGAGATTGGGTGGCGACACCAGCCGATGAAGATGAGGTGAAAGAGGGGGGTGGGGGGGGGGGGGGGGGGGGTAGGGTCAGCCAGGGGAGAACGATAGGCAGAGAAAAGAAGGTAGAGAGTGATTGAAAAGCAGTGAAGGGGGAAGAAGGCAGAGCTCTGCCACTATCGATCTGGCAACAGATCAACGGACCGAAAGGGGGAGGCTGGGGAGGGGGTATAGAGAGGCACGGACAGAAAGAGAACGAGAGAGCGAGAAGGAGACGGCCAGAGAGAGAGAAAGAGCTAAATGTCAGCCGCAAAGGGTATAAAAAGTTAAACAGAAAGCCAAAGTTAGCGGGAGGCAGGCAAGTACACGGTGAAGGAGCACAAGTAGCTCAACGTCTAGGGAGGAACACGTCAACGGAGAGGAGAGTATGCACTAAAACCATGAGCAGATGGATGGAGGGGGCAGAGTCTCTCTCTCTCTCTCTCAAAGTGAGAACCCACTTAGACATGAAATATATGTCCTTCTGTAGTGAAAATAATAAAAGGCCATGGGTTCCATCTCTGGATTCATGGAGTTGAATATAATGGCCGACCTCCTCATGACCTTCACTGTTCCGTGGTCAAACCAGGGCTGCTGACACCCATTACCTCTGGATGTGTCGCCCTGCACACCGCATCAAAACTCTTCGCCCTTCCTTCCAATGTGGCCCACTGTTTTTCTTTCTTCTTTTTTTTTTTGTCCTCTACCTCCAACACATCCACATGCCTCTAAATGGCGTTCCCAGGCAGCACTCCTTTCAACCAAAGCCACTTTCATTCAAGTGTCATTAAAAAAAAACAGAATACGAAACACTTCACAAGAGAGCGTGAAGAAGAGAGATGGGGAAAATAAACAACTTTGACAGAAATTAAGTAGAGAACGGCATGCTTGATAGCTGGAAAATAGATGAGAGGTGAGAAAGGAGTGCCTTGTTCTCCACTTGGTGCCATATGATCGTCTCTCTGCACGTGACTAGCATGCACACCCTCACACACCCTCACGCACATAATGACACTGCCTCTTTCTTTTAGGTCTTTTGTAGAAACTCCAGCATGTTCTGGAATTTGGAAACGCCAGGCATATCTCCTCCGGTCAAAGAACTTTCTCTTTTCCTCTCTCTGCGCCATTGAAGCAAATAACAGGACGAGGGCCCACAAAGAATGACGGTCTGTCAGACTTCTCATTAGAGGGGAAGGTGCTACTCTGGTTTGAACACTGGTGGACACACTGGACAGAGTGTTTTTTTTGCTGACAAACATACAAAGCATAAATAGCTTACACAAAGAAAATAAATAAGACAAGGATGGATGGTATTGCCAATTTAAATCAATACCTGTTCAGACTCCAAAAGTGCACCGCGCAGTATTAGCTTGTCTTGTGACTGGTCATGTTTTTGCAGGAAGAAATTCAAGGTTGTGAATGTTTTTCTGCTGTTTTGGTTTGTTAAATGTGTCGGCTGGGACTGGCATGTAGGCTCTGACAGAAAGTTTTATCAGCTTCCGATTTGTTTGCAAATCAAAGTTTGTCAAATGCTATGTGTTTAGAAGCGAATCCTATAGACAGACCAATGAACACATATCGGAAAAGAAATTGGTTTGGACATATATACAAAACAATTTGCATTAGCAGCAGCACAGTTGACTAAATATTGGCAGACGACAACAGGTTTTTGGTCTCCTGCCATGAGGTGAACACACTCCTCGAGAGCGTGGCCAAAATGTATCTCACAATCCGGCCGGGTTCACCTTGAGATTTGAATCTGGCCGATTCACAACGGGCCAAGAAAGTCAAGAGGGATGAGGTTGTGAAAATCCAAACAAGCAAAATAGGTCTTACCCTTGTGGAATTTAAATTGACTTATGATACATCGGTGAGATGGGGTTTTGATGTTCAAAGAGAATCTGGAGGAATCCCGGGAGGAGTTAACAAACTAATGAAGCCCACTTCTGAGGACCGGCTATTGGTCCCGGGCTGTACGTCCGGGAGATTGATGGGCTGCTAATTACTATTTGTACTGTATCAAAGATGGTCTTCGGATAGAGGTAAAATCTAACCCTCTGTGGGCTTAACCCCGTGTAAGACAGGCATGCTGTAGTAGCAGTGAGACATCACGTCCACAACATGATCTAAAGTTTGAAATGTTTATAATTCTCCATAGCCATGGACCAATCCCTGAAGGGAGCACTGCGGTGGTGAGCTTCCATTTATAAACCTGATGTAGGAGTAAACAGAAGACCTTTAGTCATAGCAGGGTGCACGCTACTACCCACAGAAACAGGCTTTAAAATAAGTATGAATAAAAAGAAAATAACAAAAGAGAGGGAAGAAGGAATGATCCATTATTAAACCACGATAATGGTAGACATAATTGAGACTAAAAGACTGACCATCTTTCAGTTTTACTTGTAAGTAGTCTCACAAATCGATTCTCTGGCTCATATTAAGTCTTATAGCAGACAGGCCCAATTCTGGGTGAATGGGGCGTTTCACTTTCTTTCGCTTCATATTTGTTTGACTGCCAGCACAAATCGTCCAGCACAAGTAAATGTAAAACAAAGTGTCAGGAAAGGATTCAAGTGAACGTTATGCAGACAGGCCACCGTAGAAATACCCTTAAAAAAATGTACCTTCTAAAAGCTTCTTCCACTCTTGCCAATGAGTTTCTCGTTAGGTATAATTCTCAAAACAGGAATCAATGAAACTCCGCCCCTTCCCATTTTGCTTTCAGGCCAAGGCTCTGGGCCGACGGACCCCAAAGTTCTGCTAGAACAATTTAGGACGGCTGGATCCGGGATACCTTGGTACCCAAGTAAGCCCTTAATAAATTTTAACAATTAAAAGCAGTACTGCTTAAGTCTCACAAAGTGTGAAAACGTCTGTTATTGCTTATACGTTCAGTAAACTACTAAACGTTTGCTACTTCAGGTGGTAGTGGTGGTTTTCTACTGGCTGCTCTCTCTAACCGGTCATGGGTTTGGACCGGTGTCCCTCACACCCAAAAGGAACCCAATGTGTCTGGGTCTTTTTCTAAAAACCTTTATGACATTTTTTTATCAGTGAGTCAGTGAGTGAGTCAGTGATTGAGTCAGTGAGTGAGTGAGTGAGTGAGTCAGTGAGTGAGTCAGTGAGTAAGTCAGCCTGCGTGCACGTGTGCATTGTCATGTGTGTGTGTGTGTGTGTGTGCATTGTCCTGTGTGTGTGTGTGTGTGTACGTGTGCATTGTCATATGTGTGTGTGTGTGTGTGTGTACGTGTGCATTGTCCTGTGTGTGCGTGTGTGTACGTGTGCATTGTCATATGTGTGTGTGTGTGCACTGTCGTGTGTGTGTGTGTGTGTGCACGTACACACACACAGCTGCTCACACAGTGCTCCGTGCCTGCGACGCCTGTGAGCCAGGCTCCCACTACCTACAGCCTACCTGGCTGACTTTAGCCGGCGTGAGGATCATGTCGAGGACCCCCGACCAGCCGGCGACCACCCCCAGGGGGACGGCGTAGGCCAGCGCGATCATCAGGAACCGCCCGTTGCTGGAGGGACAAGGAGACAAAAGACCACAGGACATGACCGATGTATAACCGCTGACGGAACAAACACCGGGCCGCGGCCTCAGAGGACGTCAAGCAGGATACTGGGAGTTGTCTGAACATCCACAATAACACTTAACAAACAACACTGTAGTAGACAGCGCAGCCACCGGTTATGAAAGGCCCATTGTTTAAGACTTCAGTGGCCGTGTTTGAAGGCATGTCTCACACACACACACACACACACACACACACACACACACACACACACACACACACACACACACACACACACACACACACACACACACACACACACACACACACACACACACACACCTGACAGATGTTGTCAAGTCATAACCAATTGCGGAAGAAAGGTTCTTCCTTCTAGCAAACGGGTGATGACCTTGGCGGGTGACCGCGTTGGTTTCACTCGGAGGCAGAGTAAAGCAAGGCATTATTAAGGTTAGGGGATTCACTTCCTTATCCTTCCTTAGTCCCATGAGTCGCAGTGCTCTCAAACATTGTACGGATCAGGAAAATAATTATTCCTGAGTATTGCAATTCTTTGCTTCTGCAATACTCGAGAGGTGGACTGAAAAAATCCTTTGTTCTCTTTTTGAGCCAGCTCTCCTAGTGGAAGTGAATTAATGGTACCCACCTACAGACAGTGCTTCAATGTATTACACTATAGTCCATTTACAGGGACTATATTCTGTTCTGTTCAGCCGCTTACATTTAGAAAACAATATGTCAATTGTATGTGTGAGGTCTCACATGATTCCCATCCCTAATACATAGGGGCAGTGCCTTCTGGAAACATATCATCTTCTATAAAATACTAAAATACACATAGAGGGACTTTGTAATAACCATTTAATGGCAGGTTTAGAGAGTCTGTCTAACCTGACTCGGGGTACATTTCATGAGTGAGGCATGGTTGTTGTAATGCTATTACTTTACCTTTAAAGCTGTTAAAACCAACGCTGTAGGTTGAGTGGAAAGACAGCTAATCAAAACGCTGTTAAGGTGTCGAAAGGCACTTGATTAAATACATGCACAAAACAAGTGGGACATACAAGTCACTCTGCCTTTTGAATTCTGTTGAAACCAACATAATTGGCTTTTTTGTTTTGTAATAATGGATATACTTCAGCAGGATGATCACAGGACCACTTATAGCTGACAGCGTACTATTAGGTTGGGGGGGCTGCAGTCAAACAGAGTCCTTAACCAATCAACACAGTTCTGCTAGTTAGCATGTCTACACTGTGGTGCCCAAACACTTTTGCTTATGGCCAGCCTCTGCAACTGCACTCGTCTCCATTTAGTTTGAAGTGCATTATATCGCAGCCTAAACTTACAACAGTTGTGCCACTGTTTGCCAATATATAAGGAATAATGTAGCGTGTAATTGTTGAGGTTCAGGCCACGGCGACTGTTTTAAAGGGTGATATGGAGGTTTATTTTTATCGCCTCAGTTTGAGCAGAATGCTGGCAGCGTCTCGGCTGAGTTTACAAAGTTGGCAAGTTCAACATTTTCTGAGTTACTTCACAGACATGGGGAAGAGTATCCCACACATAATCGATCTGAATGTTGGCAAAGAATGAATCCCCCCGCACCCCACCCCACCCCAGCGTGCACACACACGCACGCACACGCACACACACTTCTTTCATCACAGACACACAATTATGAGAAATTCCTCCAATCAGTTCCTTCCCAATTACAATCATTCCAAACACCTGTGCTTATACGCCCAGTGACGTGGGGCCCCGGATTCAAAAGCCGTCTGTGTCGCAAACAATGAAAGGCTTTTTGTTGTGGCTGTTGCTGTTGTCGTTGCTACATTGTTGTCACAGTAAGGCCGGGACAGCCGCAGCGATGTCCCTGATTGTTTTGTCTGTCTGCCTGCTTCTCTGCTTTGCTCGTGTTGGTATCGGTTTGTTGATACTATTGTGCTCTGCTTTGTTGATTGTAATGCAAGCCGCATCACGAGCGGTATCGTACTGGGACATCTGGAGCAGAACATAGCCACAACCCCCCCCCCCCCCTCCATCCCTTTCACTCCCACATAAGGCTTTCAAAACTCAATAGCCAGGCCGCTAAAGTTTGAGCCACGACATACTGTACATGCACACCTTAAAAGTAATCTTTGAGTTTCAAAATATTGCAAAAAAAAAAAATCAATAACCGACCAACGACTATACAAACGCATTAGTGGGGGCACGCACACACACACACACACGCACACACACACACACACACACACACACACACACACACACACACACACACACACACACACACACCATCTTTAACTCCACAGAGAAAGAGGCCTGGCTGGCATCCCTTTCATCAACCTTGCCACAACAGCAGGAAATCAATATCCACGCATCCCCCCCAGCCCCCCAGCCCATCCAGCCCAACCAGCCCATCCAGCCTCCCCCCCCCCCCTTATTTGGGTGGCCTGATGCTTCTTGCATCCAAATACTTTTCAGAAGAGCATCGAAGCTGGCGGCATCATCAGCTAAGTGCCATTTGTCTCTGGCCTCTCCAAGTGGGGGCGATCAATTGCATCAGGGTTAGGGCCTTCCCAGGCAGAATGAGTGAGGCTGTGGTCACGGCGTAGCAGATCATCCATCTCCAAGTCATTGGCCAGCAGTTCTGTTCACCCCCATTGTCTGCTACTACTGTGCTCAGGTACACTGGAATAAAGGTGGAGGGTGTGAGGGGGTGTGTGTGTGTGTGTGTGTGTGTGTGTGTGTGTGTGTGTGTGTGTGTGTGTGTGTGTGTGTGTGCGTGTGTGCGCGCGTGTGTGTGTGTTGCATGGTAATCACACCGTTGCGGCTGGGGCGGACATGAACAGCTGGAGAGAGAATCTCATCAAGCACGCGATCATTAGCTACTGTTCAAAAGCCAGCAGGCTGAATTGATGGATTGATGGATGAGTTGGCACGGGACAGATGACTGGATGGTTGGACTGATGAGCGGATGGATGATTGACGGGGGTATGGACGGAGGTTGAGAATGGTGGATGCATGTTGGTTTAAATGGATGGATGGATGTTGGTTCACATTAATGGAGGTTTGCTGGTTCAAATGGATGGATGGATGGATGGATGGATGGATGGATGGATGGATGGATGGATGGATGTTAGTTTCAAATGCTTGGCCAGAAGACAGCAGTAACATGTCAGTGGTGCCCTTGAACGTCACTTCACAAAGACCAGTTCCACTACCACCACACATCCCCAGAGCGTCTGCAATCCAGTGGGGGGGCCAACCTCGCTGGCACAGATGTGCGCGCCTGCAAAAGCGCTAAACGGTTTGGCAAAACATTACATGTGTGGCAGCATTGTAGCATATGGTAGCCAAATATGCAAGCCCAGAGACCTTTGTGAGGCTCCAATCCTACAGTGCACCCTGCTCTCTCCTCCGTCTCTTTATTCCCTCCCCGACGCCCCTGGCTCTGTTTGCCATGCAAAAGGAAACAGACAGAACGGATTCCTCTGGACCCCACAAGCCTCGCATATATTGCCAAGCGTGCGTGTGAATCCGTGCGGGTGTGCATGTGGGTATGTATACGTGCGTTGAGTTGAGAAAGTCAAGTCAGTTTCTCCAGCTTTCTTCCAAACTCCCAGGACGGAAAACTTTTGCCCCCCCCCCCCCTCTTTCTTGATATATCCAGCAAATGAGTGGATCCTGGCAGGGATGTGCACAACCCCCACGACGCAGTCCTCCCAGCCACTCAGGTCTCCCCGTACGCCTCGCGACCAATCAGAAGAGGCACAGCCCTGTAGACCCCCCGCTGACGTAACCATTACAAACCCTGAGTCACACCGGGCGTTATGAGCGATGACATTGTACAGCTTGGTAATGAATCTACAGGGACTTGTGGGGGGGGGGGGGGGGGGGGGTGAATACTTTGATGTCCCAACGAACTCACAGCCTGAGCAGCAGATGGTGAGACGCAGACATAGAGGGACCCTCGCTCGTTAACATTCCCTGCCTGTCTCTCTCTCCCCCCCCCCCCCCCCCACTGCCACCACCCCCCGCAAAGTGAGCTCCCGTCACTTGGAATAAGGTCGGGTCTGAGCAGATGAGTGTGTTGAGGCGTTTGTTGATCAATAGCGACCGTACCCGCCGGCCTCCAGGTGGACCACGGCACGCCAACGTGGTGGACGGGACCCAGGAAGTAGAAAACAACAGTTGAACTCTGACCCCGGGGTTATCCACCATGACCTGATCAACGGCGTAATACTAGGACCGATAACAGAGCTGCAAACTGCTTTGCACACACACACACACACACACACACACACACACACACACACACACACACACACACACACACACACACACACACACACACACACACACACACACACACACACACACACACACACACACACACGTCTGCGTTTGTTTTGGTTTTGTTGATCATAGTTTAGTTTGTTTAGTGACGTTGTTTAGGACGTTAACAAAGAAGTCTATGTTTACATTAGATCAATTATTGGCATGGGAAATTGGGCTTTGGATAGTGTGTGTGTGTGTGTGTGTGTGTGTGTGTGTGTGTGTGTGTGTGTGTGTACCTCAGGAGTCTGATGATGCTGCTCCTGTAGCTGAGTCTCTGGCTGGCGGCGGCCACGCTGGGAGGCATAGGGGGGCGTGACGGGAAGTACAGCAGCACCGCCCCAAACAGCACCGCAATCGCACCAAACTCTGCAGGACAAACCACCACACACACACACACACACACACACACACACACACACACACGTTATTCTTTTTTTATTGACAAGTGAGCCGTTATCAGCAGAGGATCACTTGTTTCAGTACAACGTGACATTTGGAAAAGGTCAGCTGTAACCGTTACGGCCCGGGATCAGAGAGCAACACCATTACGGTCAGCCCAACAGTACATCGGAGCTGGTCACCTAGACCTACTTTTTTTTACATCCATTTCTCTACACTTGACTCATGACGACCAATAATAAACATATTTCAGGTCCCCCTTCATGTAAATCTTGCAAAACACTAGCACAAACAGGCAGCATGTGTTTCCATTTCTGCACTCTTCAGTGAAATCCAAAAGGATCACATCATATCCATGTCCATCCATGTCCCCCCACGCTCTGAATGCACCATTTCACGTCGCCTTTCAGTCCATCCACAACCGGGATTCATCCAGCATTCTCTAGCCCAACTCCAGTGGCATGGCTCGCGGTGGCAAGGCACCAGAACCTCTTCAGGGAAGGGTGCCTATACCGGCCTACCTGCTGTCCAAACAACCCTATCATCATAATCCCTCCATTGATTGAACAGCAGCCGCAAATTACCCATGAGTTATGAGACAGAAGCGCATTGATTTCCAACGTGACCATCAATCCCCGGCATTTTGCGGGCTTGTCTCGCCGTTAAGGAACTTTTTCTTCCTTGATGAATCGTAATTCATCCCTGAATGGGCGTAAACGTCTATCTTATCCCTTTGACGACCTCCGTTCACGTCGGCCTCGTCCTCCAGGAAAGAAAAGGAGGTCAATAAATAACAGACTGCAACCTACGCCTAAACAAAGGCTGCCTCCGCTAAGCCATGGTTCATAACACGAGTCCCTTACTTCGATCTTCTTCTGTCTGTGTACTTTTAATTTTCTGAATCAGTTAAGCAGAACGGTTGCAGCAATCTATTCGTCAGAGGGGAGACTGAAGATTAAACTCGTTATTATTTTATAATCTTTTTGCATCTTTTTTTTCATTTCAACTTTTGATTGTTTACAAATCTGTAGGGGCGCGGCTACACCCCCAGAGGGGGAGACAGAGGGGGAGACAGAGGGGGAGACAGAGGGGGAGACAGAGGGGGAGACAGAGGGGGAGACAGCGTGGCTGTCAGGGGGGGGGGGTACATACCCGAGTACATCAACAGCTGGATCCGGTCTCGGATGAAGAGGTCATGGGGCGCCCCGGGCCCCCCGGGGGTGGTCAGCGGCGTGGAGTCGTTGGGGGCGGGGACGAGCAGGGGCCCCACCATGAAGGAGGAGGCAGAGCCCAGGTAGTTGACCAGCGCGGCCACGGCGGTGGCGGTGGCTCTCTGGTCCGGGGCGAACCAGGTGGTGGAGAGCAGGGGCCCGGCGCTCATCACGGTGGGGCCGGCCAGGCCGTTGAGGAGCTGCCCCCCGTGGATCAACCTGCCGGGCGCACGCGGAGGGAGGGGGGAGGTCAAGTTTGAGACGTCTCAAAGCAGACGGTGCCCGTGTCCACCTGCGCTTTGAACGTACCATCTTTCATGTCGATGTTCCCTAGCAAGCCTTCATTTATTTTTATAGCCCTAAAATAAGTAAAGGTCTACTGCCACATGCCAGTGTTTGTGATATAATTGCAAAATGTAAAAGGTGAAAGTGAAAAAGCGGGTGGTGGATGTACCAATTTGTGATGGCAGGCATACAGGAAAAGAGGGATGGCGAGTGGGGGGGGGGGGGGGGGGGGGCAAAACTAAACCGTCTCTCTGGACTCCAGCAGTCCTTTGCTGCCCTGACAAATGCTGTCGAGTTTCACTTCAACCGTTTCACTTTACTCGGGCCTCGGGAGAGTTACAGCAGGACAATGCTGTCACCCCCACAGCCACCGCCACCGCGACCCATCACCACAACGTGCTCTGATCCCCCCCCCTCCGGAGCGGTGCGGGAGACAGCCGCCTGGAGACAGAACGGGGACTGATTGATCGGCCGTGAGCTCAGAGAGGACACTATTCGTTTAGTGCTGTCCGGGGCGGCCTAGCGGGAAGTCAGGGAGAACGAGACGAATGGAGGAGAGGAAGGAGAAAATAAGAAGTAAGAAAGCGACAATGGATTTAACGGAAGCAATGAGCATGATGTCAGGGCCTGGGAACAGCTCTGATTATAAGTTGGGGGGGACGCCGGACCGGAGCCAACTTTGGACAAGTTGTCAATGTCTCCATGGATTAATATATAAAACATTTTTCATTCCATATTCAATATCCACATTAGATGATGGATATTTAATGTGGAATTAACGACTCAATTAGACTCATTAGAATCAATTAGAAACATTAACATTACATTAAACATTAACGTAGTCCATCCTGGTTATATTTCTTCCTACCTTTTCGATAATGGTAGACCTATGTTTTACTACAATAGGGAGGAAGTGGTGACGAAATGGATGAGGGGAAAACTGTATTTTTATTTCAATGTAAATCAAAAAGACACCGGACACGCTGGTGGGCATCGGGCAGGAGTAGGAGTGGGGGGAGGTCGGTCCGTGAAGCGAGGGATTATTAAACTAATGGATATTGATGATCTCTGTCAGAGGAAATCTGAATGAGAATGAGACAGCGACAGGCCCTAAGTGGAGCGACGGGGAAATGATGCTTCCACTCCGGGTGGCAAGGCCGGGCACGACTGGACCTCAATCACTATAGCAGCTCAGAGGACCAGACAGAGACCACGCCACTGCCATTAGGCCCACACACACAAAGCAGCTCAATGCCAGCACTGCAATGGCAGTACATGTGGCATGAAGCACAGTCTACACACTCCTGGATTCTATGATGTACCTTTCTAGCGCAATCAGACAGAAGTGCAAGTGAGAGAGAGAGAGAGAGAGAGAGAGAGAGAGAGAGAGAGAGAGAGA
>NC_140284.1:18932355-18959617 GCF_964030765.1 Micromesistius poutassou | reverse complement strand
ATCATAGTTTAGTTTGTTTAGTGACGTTGTTTAGGACGTTAACAAAGAAGTCTATGTTTACATTAGATCAATTATTGGCATGGGAAATTTGGCTTTGGATAGTGTGTGTGTGTGTGTGTGTGTGTGTGTGTGTGTGTGTGTGTGTACCTCAGGAGTCTGATGATGCTGCTCCTGTAGCTGAGTCTCTGGCTGGCGGCGGCCACGCTGGGAGGCATAGGGGGGCGTGACGGGAAGTACAGCAGCACCGCCCCAAACAGCACCGCAATCGCACCAAACTCTGCAGGACAAACCACCACACACACACACACACACACACACACACACACACACACACACACACACACACACACACACACACACACACACACACACACACACACACACACACACACACACACACACACACACGTTATTCTTTTTTTATTGACAAGTGAGCCGTTATCAGCAGAGGATCACTTGTTTCAGTACAACGTGACATTTGGAAAAGGTCAGCTGTAACCGTTACGGCCCGGGATCAGAGAGCAACACCATTACGGTCAGCCCAACAGTACATCAGAGCTGGTCACCTAGACCTACTTTTTTTTACATCCATTTCTCTACACTTGACTCATGACGACCAATAATAAACATATTTCAGGTCCCCCTTCATGTAAATCTTGCAAAACACTAGCACAAACAGGCAGCATGTGTTTCCATTTCTGCACTCTTCAGTGAAATCCAAAAGGATCACATCATATCCATGTCCATCCATGTCCCCCCACGCTCTGAATGCACCATTTCACGTCGCCTTTCAGTCCATCCACAACCGGGATTCATCCAGCATTCTCTAGCCCAACTCCAGTGGCATGGCTCGCGGTGGCAAGGCACCAGAACCTCTTCAGGGAAGGGTGCCTATACCGGCCTACCTGCTGTCCAAACAACCCTATCATCATAATCCCTCCATTGATTGAACAGCAGCCGCAAATTACCCATGAGTTATGAGACAGAAGCGCATTGATTTCCAACGTGACCATCAATCCCCGGCATTTTGCGGGCTTGTCTCGCCGTTAAGGAACTTTTTCTTCCTTGATGAATCGTAATTCATCCCTGAATGGGCGTAAACGTCTATCTTATCCCTTTGACGACCTCCGTTCACGTCGGCCTCGTCCTCCAGGAAAGAAAAGGAGGTCAATAAATAACAGACTGCAACCTACGCCTAAACAAAGGCTGCCTCCGCTAAGCCATGGTTCATAACACGAGTCCCTTACTTCGATCTTCTTCTGTCTGTGTACTTTTAATTTTCTGAATCAGTTAAGCAGAACGGTTGCAGCAATCTATTCGTCAGAGGGGAGACTGAAGATTAAACTCGTTATTATTTTATAATCTTTTTGCATCTTTTTTTCATTTCAACTTTTGATTGTTTACAAATCTGTAGGGGCACGGCTACACCCCCAGAGGGGGAGACAGAGGGGGAGACAGAGGGGGAGACAGAGGGGGAGACAGCGTGGCTGTCAGGGGGGGGTACATACCCGAGTACATCAACAGCTGGATCCGGTCTCGGATGAAGAGGTCATGGGGCGCCCCGGGCCCCCCGGGGGTGGTCAGCGGCGTGGAGTCGTTGGGGGCGGGGACGAGCAGGGGCCCCACCATGAAGGAGGAGGCAGAGCCCAGGTAGTTGACCAGCGCGGCCACGGCGGTGGCGGTGGCTCTCTGGTCCGGGGCGAACCAGGTGGTGGAGAGCAGGGGCCCGGCGCTCATCACGGTGGGGCCAGCCAGGCCGTTGAGGAGCTGCCCCCCGTGGATCAACCTGCCGGGCGCACGCGGGAAGGTCAGGGGGAAGGTCAAGTTTGAGACGTCTCAAAGCAGACGGTACCTGTGTCCACCCGCGCTGTGAACGTACCATCTTTCATGTCGATGTTCCCTAGCAAGCCTTCATTTATTTTTATAGCCCTAAAATAAGTAAAGGTCTACTGCCACATGCCAGTGTTTGTGATATAATTGCAAAATGTAAAAGGTGAAAGTGAAAAAGCGGGTGGTGGATGTACCAATTTGTGATGGCAGGCATACAGGAAAAGAGGGATGGCGAGTGGGGGGGGGGGGGGGGGGGGGCAAAACTAAACCGTCTCTCTGGACTCCAGCAGTCCTTTGCTGCCCTGACAAATGCTGTCGAGTTTCACTTCAACCGTTTCACTTTACTCGGGCCTCGGGAGAGTTACAGCAGGACAATGCTGTCACCCCCACAGCCACCGCCGCCGCCACCACGACCCATCACCACAACGCGCTCTGATCCCCCCCCCCTCCGGAGCGGTGCGGGAGACAGCCGCCTGGAGACAGAACGGGGACTGATTGATCGGCCGTGAGCTCAGAGAGGACACTATTCGTTTAGTGCTGTCCGGGGCGGCCTAGCGGGAAGTCAGGGAGAACGAGACGAATGGAGGAGAGGAAGGGGAAAATAAGAAGTAAGAAAGGGACAATGGATTTAACGGAAGCAATGAGCATGATGTCAGGGCCTGGGAACAGCTTTGATTATAAGTTGGGGGGGACGCCGGACCGGAGCCAACTTTGGACAAGTTGTCAATGTCTCCATGGATTAATATATAAAACATTTTTCATTCCATATTCAATATCCACATTAGATGATGGATATTTAATGTGGAATTAACGACTCAATTAGACTCATTAGAATCAATTAGAAACATTAACATTACATTAAACATTAACGTAGTCCATCCCGGTTATATTTCTTCCTACCTTTTCGATAATGGTAGACCTATGTTTTACTACAATAGGGAGAAAGTGGTGACGAAATGGATGAGGGGAAAACTGTATTTTTATTTCAATGTAAATCAAAAAGACACCGGACACGCTGGTGGGCATCGGGCAGGAGTAGGAGTGGGGGGAGGTCGGTCCGTGAAGCGAGGGATTATTAAACTAATGGATATTGATGATCTCTGTCAGAGGAAATCTGAATGAGAATGAGACAGCGACAGGGCCCAAAGTGGAGCGACGGTGAAATGATGCTTCCACTCCGGGTGGCAAGGCCGGGCACGACTGGACCTCAATCACTACAGCAGCTCAGAGGACCAGACAGAGACAACGCCACTGCCATTAGGCCCACACACACAAAGCAGCTCAATGCCAGCACTGCAATGGCAGTACATGTGGCATGAAGCACAGTCTACACACTCCTGGATTCTATGATGTACCTTTCTAGCGCAATCAGACAGAAGTGCAAGTGAGAGAGAGAGAGAGAGAGAGAGAGAGAGAGAGAGAGAGAGAGAGAGAGAGAGAGAGAGAGAGAGAGAGAGAAAACTAGGGAAAGGGAGAGATAAGGAGAGAACAGAGAACACAAGGGAAAGAGAGATACGGAGAGAACGAGGGAGAGAGAAAGAGAGATGAGGAGAGAACCAGAGAGAACGAGGGAAAGAGAGACATGGAGAGAATGAGAGAGAACGAGAGCCACGGTGTTTCCTGTGGATTAGATCATGAGGATGAGAGATCGACCGCGGGCTTCGGCCGGACAGTGGGCCCGATCCGATCTCGGACTAATCAGCAGCCATTGAACCGTCTTCTCTCTGCGGCCCGCCATCTATTTGGCCCGACCACAACAGCAGAAGTTGCTGGGGAACACAAATCCACTCCCGTCGAATCTCGATGAACGGGAGGCTCGAGACAATGCAGGCGCCGTGCTCCCCCGTTGAGGAAAAACATCAGAAGAGCAGCAGAGAGGGGTGGTGGTCGTATCCCGTCGCAGAAGCTGAGACAGCTCCAAGCGGATCGGTACGGGGGGGGGTAGGCGAGGGTACTCAGAAGAGGTTCTCAGGTTACGGTCACCTGGTTGAATGTAGCCACTCTCCCACCTTCCCGTGGAGCGGAGGTGGGGGGGGGGGGGGGGGGAGCGGGGGCATCAAAGGCTGCGTTAGATCGCAGCGCGCTGCCCCTGAAGTGCCTGCAAAGCACCATATCTCAGCTAAACTACGGCGTTAGACCTGACCCAACATGCACTCTAACTTTACTCCTATGACAGCGCTCAGAAGTAAAAAAAAAAAATAAAAAATTTAAGAAGAAGAAGAAGAAGAAAAAAACATGTTTACAGGTCCTGTGGACAGAGAACACAGCTGCACACAAAGACAATGCAAAGAGCGCCATCTACTGGTACTGCATGGAATCACTTTCTCCTCCAGGAGACCACGGAGCAGCGCTTCCCCACCTTTGAGCTGAATGGGGTTAGGGTTTGGTCTTAAGGTCAGGCTTAACATTGAGGATTTAGTTTTGGTGTTAGGACTAGCTTTTAGGATTAGGTTTTAAGGTTAGGTTTTAGCATAAGGTTTAGGATAAGGGTCAGGTTTTAGGGTCGTGGTTTGGCTCCTGAGCCCACCCTGACCTCTGAACCAGGACCCCAGGAAGTCCCTGGACGTGAGAGGGCCTCGGGGGCCCGTCCTGGGGCCGCGGGGCCCGTCCACTGAGGCCCTCGGGGGCCCTCAGGTCCAGGGACTGTACGGGTCCCTGAAAAACGACCTTGGATGATCTTACGGGGCTGACAGGCGGACTTTCCTGGGCCAGCCGTCCCAGGAAAGGCCCCGGGCCCCGGAGCTGGTGTGAATCTTTGCATAAATCTTGAATGGTTTTGTCAGGCTAACCTGCAATCTCCTGGTCACTGCTCTCCATCACTGTTTGTTGAAGCTCTTTTAGGCTAACGTCAAGATCCGCACAGAATAATGAATAATAATGATGGAGAATAAACACACATTATATCTGCATTTTCACAACCCCACCGAGAAAAGTATTGGGTTGCACCGGATAACGACCGAATAACCTTGGCCCGCTGAGGCTGATGTGGAGGAAGATATACTGTGGGGGCAGTCTGGGAGGACAGCCATTGGCTACTCTGCAAGCACATCCATATCTCTGTAATTAATTGTGGGCTCCACTCTGCCTCGGACACACCCCTCTTGTCCCGTGTCTGAGGCCTGGCCGTGACCCCCAGTGTGAGATGGGCCACGGGCCAGGGTCCTAAAAGTGCTGCGTGAAACCGTTTTATTCTGCAGCCTAAATCACGTAAGGCAACTAGCTCCAATACCACCAGGCAGGTCAGAATATTAAGGGGAGAGTGATGTTGTGCTTTCTAAACAGTTGGCATGAGACGTAAGGAGAATGGAAGGACAAAAAGTGTGTCTTTGACACGCAGTTCCAAAAAACAGCAGACTAGCCCATTCATGTTGTAAATACTCCACAATTAAGCAATAGGATGAAATCAAATGACGAAAAATAATTCAATTTGGCCCATATTAGCCGAAGCTTAGATTTACTTTATAGTCTATTTGTTATGAGGTTAGCGACAATAATTACCTTTACCCTACATACCTTATAAAAAAAAAGGTCCAATCACTCCCGGAATTCACAGTGTGGAAGCGCTTTCAATGTTTCCCTTCTCCATTTAAATAATTTGCTACTGCATTGTTGAGTGCACAATTCATTTCAAGAAAGATTAAGAATAGGATACTGAATATAATTCCGTCCCCGCAAACACACATTATAATTAAAATGACTTTTCCCAAGACCCTGCACTCAACAAAGAAGAACATGAAACTAAACCACAATGCTGAACATTTGATCCTCACATTTTCTCTTATTTTTCTATGGCTGTGTTGAATAAAAGGCAGTGGGTTTTCAGTGTGTTTGACTGATAAGGGGAGGCTTGCAGTCACAAAATGTAACAAAGAATAATATATAGCACAAAACAGTGTTAGAAATACTGCATTCATCATTCCTATGAATTTCTCTGTTTGTCAAATGTAGGAAGGCATTGACTTATTCTCAAAAGTAGTAAGTTGTAAACCTTTCAGCTAGTTTGCTTGCAATGCAATGCAAGTTGAGACAATGGCCTTGAGGCATACAGTAGGGTAGGCAAGGGTTTGTTTGAGCATTTGCCTTCAACTGCTTTGTGTAGAATCCGACTACTCTGTCATTCATGTCGGATTGGTCAACCGGCTCCGGTTGACCATCGCCTGAAAAAGGCTTCATGGCTGCAGTCTTACCATCGCCGCAGTGGCTCCTCCTCCAGTGGAACGCTGCGTAGCGCAGAGCCCATCAACATTAAGAACGCTGACAGCAGGAGTGACACGCGCAGACCTGGAACACACAGAGACAGGAAACAGTGCGCCACGTGAGAACATTCAGGTCAAGTCAAGTTTGCGTCTCGCAATGAACGTCAGTCTGGCCTTGGCTGGACACTGACAGGTTTCAAAATATGGCAGCTGCCTTACGTTCTGAAATTTTTCAGCGAATCAGGGTGATGCTCTTGCCAAATCAGTCAAGAAAAAAACATATTTACCTTTGAGAAAATCCTTTCATCCTTTAACATTGTTTTACAGTCTATTTCAGATAAAAGTTGTATTATGTGTTTTGATTGCTCCTTAGATGACTACAGTTTCCTTGGGCGAAGCCATGGTACACCACAGACTGAAGCATCCTCCCCAAAGAACTGACTGATCCTAAGAGTTTCAAATGGTTAAGTGTGAACGTGTGAGATAAGGATGGTCTCACAAGGCTAAGGGAGAGTGTGTATTGGAGTGTTGATTGGCCAAGATGCATTAATAAAAAGCATTTATTAAAAGCAACTATTGCTACTGTTGACGAAGATTCCACCCCCAACCTGGTCTGCACATAAAACTACAGCCTTGACACATATGGGAAGAATCCTTGTTCCCTAAAAAAGGAACAGACTCTCCGTTTCTCATATATTTAAAGAGAACTCTCCATTTCCATTTCCTTTTTTTCCAACTGGTACAGCTTACTCTGACTAGCCAATATGTACACAATCTTGAGCTTTTTGGCTAGAGGGTTTGGTTTCCCTTTGTTTGAATGTCTGGCTTTCATATTCTTGTAAGATACGACTTGACATAATGACGTGTGTTTCACTTCTCTGCCAACAAAGTTACACAATATAGGCTGTCATCGGAATGAAGGGTCTTGACCGACAATGACGAATCCCGCCACAAACACACTGTGTCTCGTGATCCCAAATCCTAGTCCAAATTTCATGAGCCTTGTCTCTTTTCTATTAAATCTTAAGACTTTTTCAAAGGGTTGGTGATGGGTTTGAAGAAGGATGCCAAATCACTAAGTTTGAGTGGGATGGTAGTCATAATGGATTATTGGGAATAGATTATTCTTGCAATATTATAATATGAATTCAAGGTTTTAGAAGCCATTATCGCATGGCAGGTTGTGTGGCCTTTAATATATACAGGACACCTTTTTTGACCGAGAACATAAACTTTTAGGCGGAGGTTCTGTACCCATAAGTGTGTACTCTCTTACTGTACCGCACCATACCATCAAGAGCTACACATATCCTATATTTATGTGAAGCTTTGAACTTCAAAGCTTGAACTGCCGGTCAACCAAGAGACAGTAACCTTCCTTTTAAAATGTCCATTAACGGGGTTCACCAGCTTTCTCTGATATATCCTGCACCCTCAGCATACGTGACCTTTGATAAACATATTACATTGACGTGGCCCTGCTCTTCTTCATGGCTGAAGAGCAGCCATGAACACACACACACACACACACACACACACACACACACACACACACACACACACACACACACACACACACACACACACACACACACACACACACACACACACACACACACACACGCTCTATCTCCCCATCACACAGTGCAGTCTCACCAGGTTTGGTACAAATTAAAATGGCTTCCCCACATGGTGTGTGTGTGTGTGTGTGTGTGTGTGTGTGTGTGTGTGTGTGTGTGTGTGTGTGTGTGTGTGTGTGTGTGTGTGTGTGTGTGTGTGTGTGAGAAACATTAAGATTCAGTGTCTCAAAAAACCCACTCAGGCCTCACACTTATTTGCAAGAGGCAAATTAATTTAGCTAAAAAAAATCCCAAATTGCTTACACATATTGAATTGTTGAGAGCCTAATTGCAAGCAACATTCAAATTTAGCCTCCTTTGTACATATGTGTGAGGGGAACAAATGTGGAAATGTGTAGACAGGGCTGTCAGGGATAACACACAAACAAGCCAGTAGCCTAGCAACATGAATCTCTGATTTCAAACTCCAAGCTCACAACATCTACTGTGCTAGATCTACCTTGGTTTAGATCCACATAGTCCTAGACCAAGCTAAAGAATGAATCAGCATAACAAGTTGTCGCTAGGCGTACCAGCAGTGTTTACCTAGTAACCGTACTGCTGTTGCTGTGTTGTAGGGTCATCTGACTAGTGTGTGCATGATCTTCACCTTGCAGTCAGCTGATCAGCTGGAACTGGTTTAGGACCAATCTTAAGTATCACACTGGTTTGTGGGTTTAGAAAAATTGTGGTTGATTTTCCAAATGAGTGAGCACTTCTGAGAAGCAGAATTCCCATTAGACAATCCTTCTGGGTGCTCTCCTGAGATATCGTGATGAGGTGTTATTGGATCTCTTGTGTTGTTCCTTTATCTTACGTGTTGAGTGGGTTGACATTATTTCCGTTGACTGAATGTGATAAGGAAGTCAGACAACCATGACATCCTCACCGTTATAATGTAGTGTAGCAGCGAGTTATTGCAACCTGGTCTAGAACACAAAGTCCTAAATAAAAGCACATTTCAGAACCCATTGATCCAGCTGGTGTTGATCAATGGATCTAAGGCAACGGCTGGCATGGCATATTTATGGAGTTTCACCCAGTTAGATTGTAATCAGGACTAGTCATTAAGCTTTACATATGATCACTCACTGCACTACAGAATACATACATTTAAACATAATTTCGAGAACATTGGGTAAAAGTCGATGCTACTAATCGGACTGTGATTACAGACACGCCTAAATAAACACTGGACACAAATCAGACATGAAAATCAAGGACATGGTCGGACACTGCAATGCACCTTCTAAAAAAAGAAAAAAGAAAACCGAGAACTCACCTTTATTATCCATCAGCCACATGAAGAGCAGCCAGGGGACGTAGCCCACCGGACCCCACAGGACCAGGACCGCGATGTCGGACTTGGTGAACCCGAACGCACGCATGGCCGAGTTCTGGATCGGACCCCACGAGTTCCACACCATCCCTTGCATGAACCCCAGGAGGGAGAACAGCGTCAACACCAGCCATCTTCTCCCGTACACCCTGCTGTACACCGGCAGGTCGTTCGTCTCCGGGCTGGACGGGGACAGCAGAGGTTCCCTCTCTGCCTGGTCGCTCGACGCGGTGCCCATTGTGTTGTTGTTGTTGTTGTTGTACCCTCAAATCAATGACAGGGTATCGGCATCGACAATACGACGGGAACTACTTTACGTTATTTACTTTTTTTTGTCGCCTCCCCCCCACCACCACCATCACCACTCAGAAACAATAACAACAACAACCACCCCTGGTCGGTTTACCGTCGACGTGACGCGAGTGCGCATGTCTAAGCGGAAGTCGTATGCCGTTTGGAAACTGTGCTCCTGTGACCGCCATTTTGGATCGTCCCCCCCGCCGCCCTGAGCGGTCCGCCTCCGCGTCACCGGAGCCGCAATGGCGGACATTTCACCGTCGGCCACGTTCGAACAGAGCCCAGCAGACGTTCACGACAGTGAATGTGTTTACTTCCTTGAGGCGTTACGTTACGTCCCGTGTTGTCAACGTGTTGCGTAATAAGGGTTAGCCCCAGAAGCCCCAAATACATCCAAATAGGGTCTCTACATCTCACTAATCCGGGAAGAGAGGATTTGAGACCACGTTATTTTAAGACGGGTCTAGATCAAGGGAGCCCATCGGAACTCCTTAGAACATACGGTACCGTTGATGGACTTTATTTTGAGCGTCCTCAACTCGTTGGAAGTTTTTTTTAATATATTTCGGGTCATCTTCTGCGATTGAGCGATGACAGAGACATGTCGTACCGCTCATTGACCTGTATCAAGCCTTCGTGTCATTCGTTTTAATATACTGTCCTACTAGTAAGGGCCATGGCAGGCCGAGCCACCGCGAAGCCGTTCAGCCCCGCGGAGGCCCGGCTGATCCTGGACGGTTTACAGCAGCCCGCCGTCTTCCTGAACATGGCCTCTGATTGGCCGGTCTGCGACTGGAGCGTCGACCAATTGGCTGCTTCCCTGGGAGACAAGCTCGTCAGATTCAGGCTTGGTCGAAAAGAAGAGACCAACTGTAAGACAAAAGACAACAAACATTGGCGAGATCAAAACAATAGTACCACATGTACCTGAATACATCAATACCATTTACTGACTGCAATGTTAGTCAGAGGACACTTTATTGACTTCAATAACATTTGGAAGACATTTTTTAATTGGTTACAGTGGGTGGTGATTGAATGTGCAGTCCTGGTATTGCAATTACTGTGCTTAACCAGCTGTGACAACATTTGGACTGCCTATAAACCATTTGATGTATGGGCATAAGTCAATTCTAATAAGTCTAATTTTGAACCTGTCTTCCAACTCTGTACTGGTGTTTTTGTCAGCACTGGTCATTAATGCTGATTAGTGATTACGATACATGTGTCTCTCTCTCTCTCTCTCTCTCTCTCTCTCTCTCTCTCTCTCTCTCTCTCTCTCTCTCTCTCTCTCTCTCTCTCTCTCTCTCTCTCTCTCTCCCCTCATTGTTCTTGGTTCACAGGGCCTCTGTTTGAGACACAGTGTGCCTATGTAGAGGCCGACCTGGCCCAGTTTCTCAGATGGACCGGTGGCCACAGCGGGGCGGACGTGGGGTCTTTTGCTGACTACCCCTTCTCCGAGTACTGGGCCTACGCTGACTACAAGTACATCGCTCACCTGTTCCAGGAGACTCCTTCCAGGTTTCAGGTACCAGCTATCCTGGTCTGATGGTTGCTCATTTTCTGTTGCGTGTTCATTTTATGCCCGTGTCTCGTTAACTTTTAACTAGCGAGTGAGGTTGAAGCAGTCTCAAAGTGCGTGGTTGTGTGAAAACTGCTAGTGTAATTAGATCATTTTCTCATCAATTTATTAAAACATTAAATTAACATCCTTGTGTATTTTCAAGGTTAGGCTTTGTAAAAACACACTTCACGTCCAAGCTTTTGTCTTTTGAATTCAGTCGTAGGTCTTGGGACATTTTAATACAATCCCTGCATTTGGTTTTGCATCTCTAAAAGTCGTATTCAAAAAGACCATTATATACTATTAAATATCTGCTTACTGCTTTTATGTAAATAATCTGCCTTGGAGTTGTTATTGAGAAACCAGGGGTCGTCCCAACCTCTCTGTCTGCAGCTGCTTTATTCTGGCGTCTGTGTGTTTCAGAGGGGCGTCCTCGGAGTCAATAGCTGCTCGTTGGTGATTTACAATGTTTTGCGGGACAAATGAGCAGATGCACAGACGTAGGGCAGGCAAAGTTAATCTTTTGGGTTGTTAACAAAGTAATGCATTAGGGAAGCCCACTTGCAGTAACAAACACTCCATCATGGAAACAGGGGGTGGGTTATACATCCAGAGTCTACCTTTCTTAACTTCAGAATGCATACAACAAAGAAAACAAAAGTGTTTTAGAAAAATAGTTTTGTTCTTGACATTCAGAGCATGTTTTCAATGAACGGTTCAAACTTAAACACACTTCCTCTGCCCGGTCTGGTCAACAACGGTATCCATCTCAAAGGCATGAATGTTCCACCAACACAGAGATCGGGGTCCAGTCTTTTTTTACCTCCCCTCCTGAGATATTTGCCATCTCTCCCCCTCCATGGCATCACTGTGATCGACGCCGTTGCCTTTTGCCATTGTCCTTCCCACTAACCTTTCATTTAAATCCAAACTATTCCCATGACATCTCTAATCGACCCATCACATCGGACACTGCACTCATCACATGTGTTTTTTTCTTAGGATGTCAGGTGGTCCGACTTTGGCTTTGAGGGGCGTGACGGGCGAGCCAGCACCCTGTGGGTCGGCACCCAGGGGGCCAACACCCCATGTCACCTGGACTCGTACGGCTTCAACCTGGTGCTGCAGGTGCAAGGAAGGTGAGGCTAACCAGCAGCCAGCGTGGGCTAAATGTTCCTGTCCTTAAGCCGCTAAGCTGTCATGATGAGTGGCTGATGATATGAATCTGTGTGTGTGTGTGTGTGTGTGTGTGTGTGTGTGTGCATGTGCTCGTGTGTGTTTGCTTGATTCAAGAAGTATGGATGGCGTACCTTTTGTTTACTTGACAGATCCTTTCACCAATGGGGATTCTAAGCAATATCCTTACGAAAAGATCGAGATGTCAGAAATTCATGTTGTCAAATTGAGTTGAAGGATAATTTACGCTACGTGTGTGCGTACATGCGTGTGTGTGTGTGTGTGTGTGTGTATGTGTGTGTGTCTAAAGCCAGGAAAAATCCAGTGAGGTCGGCTGCCTTGAGAGAAGGTGACTACATTATGTTACACACAGGCCCTATTGTGGTACGGAGATCTCCTGACAAAAAGAGGAAAAAACATCAATTTGTATCCTATCTCTCACCTTTACTTTCGCAAGCAAGCACATTTCTTATCTTATACCGGTAATTGGGTCTCGGGGTCATTTCATTTATCCGGCAGCCATTTCAGTAGGCAAAGAAATAACGGTGATGGTTCTTTGTCGCTGTGGATCTGTGTAAGGAATCTTCTAACAGAATGCTGAGGAATCCTTGAAGCTCACAGAGCTTTTGTGATCGCGGTGTCGTGACACAGATGAACTTGAATTGGAGCAGTCGAGCACGTCAACGCTTTTGAAAGCGCCACAGATGTCTAGAACAATGGAACAATTCAGAGACTGGAGGAACACCGTAAAAGTGTTGGGTTAAGAGACTGATGGGGATGTCCTCGTTTGAGGAGTGGATGTTGCCCTCCCTTATCAGCTCGATGGTGCCGTCAGTCCCATTGTAGTAGCTGGTCCGATTGTGTTCTGTGTATCGGCGTAAACCTCTTATTTTTTATTATACAGGTTCCCCGGCCCACTGAGTGACAGCTCTGCTTTTCTTTCTTGTCGTCAAACAGGAAGCGCTGGCACCTGTTTCCTCCCGAGGACACGGCCAGCATGTACCCCACGCGGATCCCCTACGAGGAGTCCAGCGTCTTCAGCCGGGTGGACGTGGTCCGGCCCGACCCGGGCCGCTTCCCGGCCTTCAGGACGGCCAGGCCCCACAGGGTCACACTGCTGCCTGGACAGGTCAGCCCCGGCCCCGCCCTCCCTCCCTCCCTCCCTCCCTCCCTCCGTCCCTCCCTCCCTCCCTCCCTCCGTCCCTCCCTCCCTCCCTCCCTCCCTCCGTCTGTCCGTCCCTCCCTCCGTCCCTCCCTCCCTCCGTCCCTCCCTCCGTCCCTCCCTCCCTCCCTCCCTCCCTCCGTCCCTCCCTCCCTCCCTCCCTCCCTCCGTCCCTCCCTCCCTCCCTCCCTCCCTCCCTCCCAGAGATGGAAGCCTCCGTAGCGCCGGTTTATAAAGTAAAAGCCTCTTTAGAGGCTCAGTTATGGTTCCACGTCGACGCAACGACCACGCAGACGCTTCGACGCAGGCGTGAACCTGTTTTTGGTTCTGTGTTGGGTTTTAGTGAGCGGACCAATCACAGCCCTTGCTGCTGCGTCGCCTCGATGCAAGGTTACAATCTTTGGGACGCACACGTCAGGCCCTTGGGCTGGACACAAGGAGGGTCCGTAAACCCCCTTGGGTGGCGTCACCGTGGAACCATAACTAGGCCTTTACTCTGAGCCACCTGGTTTGAACCATTTGGTGTAACTCCGGCATAAGTAAATATAGCACTTTTTCACTTTGAATGTCTCTGATTCTTTAGTATTGCAACTCCGCGACAGTTTTACTGGACCAGGGTGAGAGGGACTAAAATGCTGGTTAAGTTGACTGTGCAGACAGATATGCAGTCACAGAATTTGTCGTGTGTGATAAATGTTCTGCAACATGTTACACAATGCGTTGCACGGGACATTTTATGATTCCGCACAGAGTGCGTAATCATAAAAATGCTTTTTTATTGCTCATCACGCAACGTCCTCGTGATGGAGAGCAGAACCAGTATCTTGGTCTTTATGGTCTTTTACGTGCATGGATTTTTTTTTAATGGGCTGAGGTGGTATGCTCGTTACAACCTGGGCCTCGCAGTTCTGAAACACCCTGGCAGATACGGGTTGAAACGGGCCTGATCGGTATGCATTGCGTCTAACACAGAAAGCCCTTATCCTCATCTGGTTGCTTGCACAGAGAAACCTGGATTTCTCTGTGCAACCCCCCACCCCCACACAAGCCCTCCTCCTCGCCCACCGTTTCTGACACAGTGCTGCTGAGGTTTCAGCCAGACTTTGTTTTTTTTCCCCAAAAGTCAAAACATTGCACGGACATAGAAGTTCGGTCTCCGTCCTTATCATCGATGTCGTCGTGGGCGACCTCAGAAGTCCCCCGTTGCCCCACACACTCTAATCACAGCCACCTCTTCTTCGCACTCACATGGTATATTTTAAACTCGTATCATGTGATACAAAGCTTTTAGTTTTTTACGTATTTCATTTTTAATTAACAGAATTATTCGAGTTCGGTTCGAGTTCAGTGCTTTTGTCTTTTTGTCAATTTTCACATTCCCCGATACCCACCATTTTTCTGCTATGATTTTAATAAGCCATGATCAGTCCAAATGGGCCCCATCAACGCCAAGGCACTTGTGTCAGCTGCCAACACAAATGAGACACTGAGTGCACAGCGATTACACTATTGGAAAGCTTAGAATATTTCAGCAAAATCAAACAAAGCACAGAGCGGTGCTCCTTTCATGCCATTGCGCGTCAATGAATCAATGAAGCCATCTCATTCGAAAAGAGATTGGAGAGGGAACTGGGTGCTGGGCTGGAAAAGGTGACGTACTGCCCCCTAGTGGATTGTGCGCATGATTGCATCATCTGTAATTGTGTCTGCTGAACAATGGCAATTCCAAGGACAAAGTTGACCCCTCTTGAACGGTGGCCCACAGGTGCTGTGCGTCCCCAGACACTGGTGGCACTATGTGGAGTCCCTGGACGCGGTCACTGTTAGCGTCAACACCTGGATAGAGCTGGTGAGCTAGCACCCCCTCCATCTCACCATCTCCACGCAACACACACCTTCTGCTTCCTAGTGTGTACAGACGACTGATATCTGATGCTTTCTCTCAAAATGAAAGGGGCTCTTCAGGCGAAAAAAATGAGCATTTTGAGGGGAGCCAATTACTTTGAAAGAGCCCCCAGGCTAACGGATGGCTGATGCTCACAGTGCTAAGTGCTGCCATCCGACGCTACATCCCCAATCTGAGCAATGAACACGTCCTGTAGTGAAGGATGACACCGTCATTATGGTGTGTGTGTGTGTGTGTGTGTGTGTGTGTGTGTGTGTGTGTGTGTGTGTGTGTGTGTGTGTGTGTGTGTGTGTGTGTGTGTGTGTGTGTGTGTGTGTGTGTGTGTCTATTTCTCTGTGTCTGCATGCAGACGCACACCATGTGTGTGTGTTGTGTGTGCATGGGCACATCCACAATCACTGGGTGAGAGTGTGTGTGTGTATATGAGTATTCCTGCAGAATTCTTGTACACTCGTGTTGTGTGTGTTGGTACGTGTGTGTGTGTGTGTGTGCATTAGAGTGCCTGCAGCAGAAGAAGCCCAGCCTCTGCCAGAGAAGGGTTTATTCAGCTGGGCCGTCCCTCCCTGCAAGGTCACTGATGTGCTGGAATCTCTGCAAGCAGCCCCCACCCCCCTCCTACCCGCCATCCCTCTCCTACAGCGTACCCATGCTCCATTCTCTCTTGCTCTTCAACCTGTGTCCCCCGTCCCCCCTCCCCCCTCCCCCCTCCCACCCGACTGACCGGCCTTTGTTGACTCTCTCTTCCGTGACAGGAAGTGGACGACGAGGCGAGGGTCAGCGAGGCCGTGACCAAGGCGGTGGTGTGCGCGCTGAAAGCCGCGCCGAGCCGTGACAACCGCGACACGTGGCTCAATCCCACCGAGGTAGAGGCGTCCACACGGGGAGAGGGAGTGTTGTTTACATGACTTGTCTTCAACTGCGCCTGGCTAGACTCGGACCACAAAATCCAATCCACGGCGTTGGCAGGAGTGTGTTGAAACACACACGATCACTTCTGAGATGTCTGACCGAATGGATTAAGTTTCGAATGAAGAATTATACAAATTCTTAACTCCGCTGATAACACGATTGAGCTGATTTCTCCTAGGAACGTTGTCGTCACACAACGGTTGTGTAATTACTGCCTCAGGCTTAGAAGGCTGTGATTGTACACACGTCTTTCTGGCGTCTGGGCGGCTGCTGCTTGCATAGCAATTTCACATGAAGCTTTATTTGAATGTTTGTTTGAAAGTGGAAGCAAAAAACCTCCTGAGGCTCCTCTCAGCGCAGCCGAGAGCAGGACGAGTGGCCGTCGCCCCCGCCCTCCACACAACGCCCCCTCCTCTCTGTGGCCGTCGCCCCCGCCCTCCACACAACGCCCCCTCCTCTCTGCGGCCGTCAGGGAGGCTCTGCCGAGGCTGCGGTCCACCACAGCACAGATGGTGTTTCAGTCCTTCTTAACGTGCAGGGAGTGATTCCCGGTTCGGGAAGAGCTTAGGAACTTGTGATGGGACGCAGAAGAAGAGAATATCTGGTGTCTGGTGTACCAGATACCAGAGTTCGCACTGAGTTCAAACTCAGCCGGCCAAAATCCTGGGAGATGACACTAATACAGAGCTCATAAATAAAGGATTACAATCTGAATCAATATTTGGCTTGTCGTTTGACTAATGACACGCTGTCAGACACTGATGTAGTCTGTAGATTTGCAGGATCTCTCTTAAGTGGATTGCTTAATTGCAGACGATGTGAAGCAGAATATAATTCCACCGCTCACCACTTTTATTCTCCCTCGTCCTTTGCAGGACGAAGTGGCAACTCACGAGGAAAACATGCAGTGCCTGAACCTGGCAGTGCGGGCGTGCACGCAGCAACCGCCGGTCACAACAGGAGCCCTGAAACGAGACTCTGCCGGGCGGGCCGCCGGCCCCGCGCCTCTTACCGCTGCCTTTGGGCCACACCTCATCCCGGTGCCCCGCGGCCCCCCCCATGACGACGCCGCCGCCGCCGCGATCCGCTCCGCCCAAACACCAACCAAGCAGGCGAGGCTGTCCGGGTCGGCGGCGGGGCGGTCCGCCGTCGGTCCGGGCGGGTCCGGGGGGGACGCCGCCGAGCGGGATCAGACCCCGGGGGCGGGGCATGCGGTGCCAATCACCACCAACGACCTGTTGGACTGCCTGGTGCATCCTGATGTCGTCAGCCGCGTCACAGAGCTGCTGTTGGAGACGCGGGGCCGCAGGCGGCACGGCGCCACACCCGCGCGGCGTTCAAGTTTAGAGCCGCAGTAAATGACACGTGGGCTCGTGGTGCTGGTGGCGGCGTGGAGACCGTGTTCGGAGGAGCATCATACCAGTCTTCGTGGTTGTTTACGAAAGAGGCTTTGACTCAAATAACTTTAGGGTTAGCGGGAGCCGTCGGGACACCAGTGAGGTGCTGAGCTTTCTCTTGACAGATTAAGGTTTTGACCCCAGCCCACTACTTGGCAGAACCAGAATCCCATGGTTTAAAGCATCCCTTTTAAGGCCACGTTGGCGGTGTTTAAGGAGTGAAATGCTTTCCCCCCTGGGTAATCAGATTCCAAGCTTCTGATGAGTCACAGAAATTCATTAATCAACAGTTGGGGGAAATAACTGAGGATTAATTGAGCAATTCATAATCCGATTGTGTAAACATGGGGATAAATATAAGCAAGTTCCTGGATTTTGCAGACGCATGCCTTGTTTGCACAACCTAACTCGGCATCAGGAAGAAAAATTGATCCACAATGTTGTTATTAATTTAAAGGAATAGAAAGTCGTTTACTTGACATTGTTAGTGGGATATTTGTTTACTTCATGCCCTCTGCCCTCATTTAGTAAACAAAGCATTGCTGTCCAACATCAACGGTAGATTGTTATGCTACTGTGATGGGGCGATGCTTCCAATGCTAATTGTCAGCCATTAGCATTTAACTGGTGTTTTGAATTGCAGAACATTTGTCAGGGTTCTCCAGGAACTTTGAATAGATGCAGCGTTAATTGTAAAATGAATGTTAATTAATGCATACATTTTATACATTTGTTTTAAAATAAATGAATTAAAAAGATTCTACAGAATGGTGTCCAAGCTTTCAAAAAATGTATTAACATCAAATACTGGAAAGCAGCAAGGTCTCGTTTATCCATAATGCAAAAGGCACTCCTTTAGTAAGTGAATAGTTCTCTGATTAATACCAAAGTAGATTATAGGAAACAAGGTTAACCATTAAAAGAGATTTTAGAAAGCTAAAATCTATGTTTTGTGCAACATTTTAAAGTATAATTTCTGGCGCAATAAACACAAAATAATATTATTCTTGTCATTTAAAATACATGTTAAAATGGAAAAATATAGTAGCAGATTTGCATTGACGTTTCATCACTGATCATACGATAAACAAGAAAACACAATCATCACCTTTTTACACGTAAACATCACAAATAAAGTAAGTCGACAATATAATTAATTACAAAAAACAAAATAAAACATCTCTGGAAACTGACCCACTTTGAGGCAAAGCAGAGACTAGAGAGTTGATTAAGACATTGGCAGTGCTCACCTGCCCTCAACTTCTAATCCCTGTGCAATATTTATATTAAGTATGGAAGTCTGACACTAATTATGCACCAGAAGTCTATCAGTGTGACGTGTATTAGTCGCCGAAACGTGTGGGATGTCACCCTGTGACAGCTCATTTACAGAAATAACACGTATGTGACATCTCTATCTCTAATAAAAACAGCTATGCATCATGGGAGATGGTACTGAAATGAGTGCACACCGGTTGTAGGTTTAAACTTCTTGGGAGGTTGCATTAAAGGCATCATTAAGTAGTGCAGTATTTCAGACAGCATTACAAAATGGTGACGCCCCAAATAGTGAGCTATATACCAGCGGACCAATCCGAACAGGGCTGAAGGAGGGAAGACGTTAGTTTATAGTTTGGTGATCTTCTCCTTCATCTTCATTTTCTGCTCTTCCTCGCTCCCTCCCTTCACAACGTCGTCCTGGTACAGTTTGTCCAGCTGACTTGGGTCCACGTAGGTGTAGAAATGGGCCATGATGGAGAAGATGATGCACACCGCCACCAGCAGACCCGCAAACAACACAAACTCCGCCCACTGCAAACAGCAGAGAAAGACTCAGGAAACATCGACACAGCACTGTGGATAAGAGTTCATCCAACAACAATAGGCACTCGTCTGGGTTTTACTGAACGCAATCAGGTGGCTGTTCTGGCCGGCCTTTATCTGTACGTATTTTACACCTATGTCAACCATCCACCCATCAAGGTTAACTTTTAACCTATGCGCTGTCATGGAATGTCACAAAATGACGTCAAATTCCATTTCTAAACACACAACAACGTTGCCTTTGCAAAGTATGTTAAGGACACGTTTAGTCAGACGTGAGGTGTGTCGCGTGCAGCGCTCACAATCCCCCTGCTAGCCCAGGAGAGATGTCCCCAACGCTCACACGTTCCCATGGGTCGTCTCACCTGTTCCAGCCCCCCCCCCTCCGCCACGATCAGCACGATGACGTTCCCGAAGGCGACGGTGAGCAGCCAGCCGGCCTGCAGCACTGACTTCATGTTCGCCGGAGCCTGGGGAGAGAGAAGGTGAGGGAGTCACATCTTGGAACACCAGTTTAAGCAGTGGTTCCCAACCTGGGGGTCTGGACCCCACTTGGGGTTTTCCATAAAGCATTTGAGGCCATAGGAGATGATGTTGAATTATATATAGATAGAGATATCTAATATACTTGCATATACTAACAGACCATATAATAACGCACTTGGAGTTGTCCAATAGGCATTTGAGACCATGGGAGAAGATGCTGAATTATATATAGATATTATAGATATCTAAAACAATTGTATATAGTAAAAGACCATATAATAAAGCACATGCTTGCACATTCTTTAACCTGGCGGCATATGTTGATTAACCTGACGTGCACAATGGTTTGTTACACAGAACCATCCGGAAGTCGTCCTTTGAAGGTGTTTGGAAAAGGACAGGCACTTTCAAAAAACACTCGGCAGGTGATTGGATGACACTTCTGTCTATCACCAGATATCACACATCACGTAGATCACATGGTTCCTCATAAGACGCTGATTGGTCCGAACCACGATGTGTCAACCACAAGCGCATAACTTAAAGCCTGGTAAGATGGATTCTCACCAGATCGTGATCTCGCGAATACAGCTGCCTCACAAGGTTACATGTTTACAGGGTAATATGTTAGGTTAGTCCTACAAATCGAATCATTTTGAGTTAAAGGGACAGTTCAACTCTGTACCAAAACAGCATTGTCATTGGGGTAGAAGTAGAAAGATCCAGATAAGCCGTGTTGAGGTGCAGGTTGAGGTGTAGGGTTGCTTCATGGAAGCTAATTCAGCTGTGGAGTCAGCTTCTTCTGACCCCGATGACATCACTGTGGCGTGGGAGTGAGCTGGCATATGGTCTAGCAGAGCTGACCACTGCATACAAATAAAACGTGGGAAAATATTTTTTGTTTTCACCGTTCCGTCTAAACTTCAAAAAGAGGGGTTAATTGTTCTCCTCTAAGGCCTCTGGGCTTGTGCCAGGTCGGAGTGTTCCCTGCTCCTCCCTCCCTGGTGCTCCCATTTAACTCCCCAACAGGATGAGTTCAAGGAGCACCCTGTTAGAGCTGTGTAGCGCCTGTTACGCTGCTTTTCCACCGACAGTACCAGCTCGACGCGCCACGGCTCAACTCGGCACGACTCGGTTTGGTTCCGGGCACGTCGCGTTTCCATCTAAGAAAAGTACCTCTTCAACGTGGGCGGGTCGTCAGATAGCACGCTCAGATAGCAGCTGTGTAAGGCCTGTTAGAGCCTCCCTGTTAGAGCCTGTTAGAGCCTCCCTGTTAGAGCCTCCCTGTTAGAGCCTGTTAGAGCCTCCCTGTTAGAGCCTCCCTGTTAGAGCCTCCCTGTTAGAGCCTGTTAGAGCCTGTTAGAGCCTCCCTGTTAGAGCCTCCCTGTTAGAGCCTCCCTGTTAGAGCCTCCCTGTTAGAGCCTGTTAGAGCCTCCCCGTTAGAGCCTCCCTGTTAGAGCCTCCCTGTTAGAGCTGTGTACAAAATGCCTCCTGGCCCACTTCTGTTTTGTCATTCAGAGGCGGAGCTATAGTGCAATTCCCGTTTTCTCTGTCCCCGTTCCTGCAGATCTGAGGGGAGTGTTGCCAGAAGGTTGGATTGATGTTACCTGGCAACCCCAGAACGACTAGAACCAAAGACCATGAACCTACAGAGGGCAGTTTGAGTCCATATTTACATCTCATCCTATGCTTTTAAGACTTACTGTTCAGTTTCGATTTTTCATCTACAATGGGGAGTTTCAGGGTTCGGTTTGCCCTTAACTCCTCAACACACACAAGAAATATTGAAGCAGATATAAGTGGTGCTGACGGAAGGTGGTGGGGAGTCCCACCTGTGAGTAAGAGAACTCCAGGCCGGTGATGGAGAACATGACTTCCCCGACAGTGATGAAGACGTACTGGGGAATCTGCCAGGCGATGTTAACATTGTTGGCCATCACGTCCTCAAACCTGCGTGCCACGATACTTTCGCCGTTCTAGAGAATGACAGCCGGGAGACAATGAGTTAAAGATACAGTGTGTAGGATTTAGCGGCATCTAGCGGTGAGGTTGTATATTGGTAAATAACTGAATACCCCCCATCCCATTCCTTTCCAACGAGATATGAGAAACTACGGTGGCCTGTAAGGTGCCAGTAGGTACTTCCCAAACAAGTGGGACTGCATCAGTCTGTAAAACTATAGTTCATACCTTACAAGTAAGGTAGAGTTTTTGATTTCAAAGATTAAAAAACCTTCCTCTCTGGAGCGGTTTCTTTGTTCTGGGCTTCTGTACACATGGCAGGCTCAATAGAAGAGGACCTGCTCCCTATGTAGCTATAAAGGGCTCATTCTAAGATAAAGAAAACCCAACGATTCATATTTTCAACTGATTATACACTAATGAAAACATACTTATGAATGATATATTCCATTTCCTCCAAATCTGTTCCGCTAACCACAACTTAACTCTACACACTGCAGCTAAGTATTATGGGATGGTCCACATGGTGTCGGGCGGTAAGACTGGAGAGCGTAGTCAAAGCACGCTGTACCTTCACCAGTATGAAGGTGTATGAGGCACCAAAGTCTAGAAGACCCAGGTCCAGGTAGGAGCAAGCTCCGGATGGCGCCTCACACTTGACCTTCGAGTATCTACCAGGGAAGAGGTGATGAAATGGAGACAAATAAATAAATGTCACCATTTACCACCGTCACATTCTGTCAGGGGGAAAGCCCCACTCACCGATTCCTTGTTAGGTTCTGGATTGGGGACATGACGTAGTTAGCCTGGACATCGATGGGAACGTCCCCAAGATACACGCTGGTTTTTTCAGGCAGCTCGCTGATGAACCTGTAACACAAGATTGGTGGTTTCTTCATCTTTTGATCACTTTGTCATCCTCATCCACATCATCATCATCATCGTCGTCATCGTGAGAATCAAAGCTAACGTGTTATGCATGTACATAATGTAGTTGTATACAATAACATTTCAGAAAAAAAGTATATATAATATCTATCTAAAGGTATAAATAATATACCTCAAAAAAGCATTCCCGCCAGGATCTTTCTCAATATTGTCCTCCACCTGGAACAACAAATACAGCGACACGGAAGTGAGCAGAAGCCGACAGAAGAAACGCGTACACGGCCCACGCGGTAATGATTCTGTGATTAGTGATTCATTCCTGAAGGCTGGACATCCATTAACATCCAGCTCAATGGACTGGGCTCTCCGTCCACACTCACCAGGTCACACTCCACTCCCGTTCCCGGCGCTCCCGGGTACAAGAAGAGACTGTAGGCCCGCTGCTCCGTGAACAGCTGCCTGCACTGTTGAGTGGCGTTGACGCCTATGGTCAGGTTGGTGCTCGGCTCCCCCAGGTGAAGTGTTTTGTACTGCTGGGGGTCCTGGTGAACACACAGCCGCGGTCTGGGGTTAGAAACGTACCAACGAGAGGACTTCCGCCATTACAAGGCTTTGAGTCACCTCCGATGTCAATGGAGCACACATGTGACAGAACATAAGGATGGAAAAGTGCAAGAAAAACAGAAACACAGATCAAACTGTGCACAAACAGTCACATGAAAACAATCCAGCCATCCTTACCTGAAAGGAATGGATGGGCGCCTCAAACAGGTCAGAGTCGGGGACAGACAGAGAGACTTCTCTCTCCATCAGGTTGTAGACCTGAACCAGAGTCTCTCCTGGTCCCGTGGGCTCCACCACCGACTTCTAGCAGAACAGACAGAGGGAGGCAGAGAGAGGAGAGAGGGGAGTAAGTGTGTGCGTGTTTGTGTGTGTAGGGTTTGTGTGTGTGTTTTGGTGTGAGTGTGCATCCTCCCATCTAAGTTAGTAAGTTAGCAAGTAAGTAGGTTAATGTCCAAGATAAACGCTGGGCCATGAACATTCTTCCACTCCAGTGTGGCTGCCCCAAAGGCAAGCGCGCGCGTGTGTGTGTGTGTGTGTGTGTGTGTGTGTGTGTGTGTGTGTGTGTGTGTGTGGTAAATGACTGAGTGGTTGAAGACAAAACCCATCCCCATGACCCAGGGATAACTAACAACGTGCACATCTGTCTAGACATTTTCAACCTAAACTACGTTTGAGACATTATGCAGACAACATCAAACATCAAACTATTAATACGTATAATACATAATACAATCAATTAACAGGTTTTGTTGCCGCCATGAAAACCAAGGAGACAGCTGAAAGAAGTCATGGCTGGGGCTACATAAAGTAAAATAAACTACTCTAATATGTGCAGCTGAAACGTGGCCAATCCTGATGTTTGACACTCAGCCTATGGCTAGGAATGTCCAGCTTTGCATACGAACCATCACATTGATCTCTACTAGAGTAGCGAGACCAAAGGCAACCGCCGCAAAGATCATCCCACAGGCCATCTTCCTGAGGGGCCTGGAGAGAGAGAGAGAGAGAGAGAGAGAGAGAGAGAGAGAGAGAGAGAGAGAGAGGGAGGGAGAGAGAGAGAGAGAGAGAGAGAGAGAGAGAGAGAGAGAGAGAGAGAGAGAGAGAGAGAGAGAGAGAGAGAGAGAGAGAGAGAGAGAGAGAGAGAGAGAGAGAGAGAGAGAGAGGGAGAATGTTTACATACTAGAGAATTATATACAGAATTCTGATAATTCTGATACTGAACACAATGGAGAAAAGATAGGTGGAGGTTATGTGTATTGCAATAGACAGAACAACCAAACACACGCACACACACACACACACACACACACACACACACAGACACACACACACACACACACACACACACACACACACACACACACACACACACACACACAGCTCTCTATGTATGCCTCCACTGTTAAAGACTGAGTCAACGGTTAATATGCGGCCTCTGAGGCCAAAGCCAACACGCCTCATTTACCAATTAAAGGCTAAAGACCGACGATGAACTCACGTGATGTTAACCCTGCACAGGCCCACCAGCGGGTATATGATGAAGTCGAAGATGGGTACAAAGACCAGGATCAACAGAGCATTTAGCATCTACAGGACGACAGGAGGAGGAAAACATACTTGTAAATAAGTCATTAACGTACCGCATAAAAGTCATAGAACTGTCATAAAAGCATCGAGGGTTGGAGTTCAGCACGGACTCAGGGAGGATAGCAAACAGAAATCATTTTTCTATAACATCTGTAAAAATGCTAAAAGGCTCAGTGTGTGTGTGTGTTTGTGTGTGTGTGTGTGTGTGTGTGTGTGTGTGTGTGTGTGTGGATGTGGGTGTGGGTGTGTCTGTGTTTGTGTGTGGATGTTGATGTGTGTGTGTGTGTGTGTGTGTGTGTGTGTGTGTGTGTCTAGGTGTGTGTGTGTGTGTGTGTGTGTGTGGGTGTGTGTGTGTGTGTGTGTGTGTGTCTCTGTGTGTGTGGAGAGGGGCGGTAAGCTGCCAGAGCCATACCTGCATTTGGTCAGGCTTCACAGTGAAACCTTCACTCTGTTGGGGGGTAAAAGCCACGTTAAAGTAAATAGGAGCCACAATTCAACTGAACTTGATGGACTCCACAGAGATGAGGACACTTTACACTTATCAAGGGCCACATCGCTATAAAATAAAACTCCAAGGAATTTACAAGTCATCCTCACAAAGGGATGGGCCAAATGTGAGGCTATCTCGATGATTATCACTTGCTATAAAGTTATTGTCATAGTTATCACTCCCACCAAACCGTATACGATTTAAACCCTGACTGCACTCAAACAAACCCTTACCAGCGCCATGTTCATCCTGGTGGCCTGCAGAGTCCAGCGGGATCCCTGGCACATAAAGCAGAAGACAGAAGGTCTCGTTAAAGGCCCGTTCGCTTCTAGCTGGTTTATTGTTGAGTAAGGAGCTTTAGTCTCAGGAGGAGGGAGTCTCTGAGTACCTGCTGATCAAACAGGGCCCAGAACATGGGCAGGGGGATGTAGAGCGTCAGCACCCTCAGCACCATCTTGATCTCCTGAATCAGACGCTTCTGTGGAGACGAGCAGAGGGAACGTCCGCGTTCACCGGTTAAAGACGTCCTCGTGGTCACACCGGCACCCACCCAAAAAAACACATTTCCATCTCCATATCCAAATCGTTTCAACAATCTCACTGCTATAAATCCACCAATGTATTACATCTGTTTTGAGTCGTTGCCGATATCCAAGATACTTTGAAGAAGTTTTATGGTTATTTAGGGTGTATTGTTTAAGTGGCTTCCTTCTTAGACACATTAGAAGACCAGTAGTTGACCAAGCAAAAGCAGCCAAACGTTCATGCTCTTTACAGGGAGCTTATCAATGAATAGCAATTCTCTGGTGTTTGCCTCCACATTTTTAACACAAATGGCATGTAGGAAGCTGCTAAAACCAAACATAGCGATGTACTAAACGTCGAATTGGGCCTCAATGGGTGCAGGGAAGCCCTTCGGTCTAGACTCTAGAGACATGTCATTTCCTTCGGGTGCAGAGGTTTCAAAACATCGTACTGAGTACTTCTCCTCAGCCCAGTCCAGCCAGTGTTTCCTCTTCGCATCATGCTTGGAGCTTCTCATGCGATTTTGGATAGCAAACTGCAAAAAAAAGAGAGAAAAGAAAGGAGGAATATTCAATCAATTGAATGTGCTCAGAGAGGGGGGAAGAATCGGCACATGTAAATAATTAAGCCAAACTATATTGTTTTTGGCAACGTTTTTAGAGAGGCCAGGATAGAGTTATGATGGTTTTATCACCCAGACCGGTATTGTCCTTTAAACAACCCTGTGTAATACTACGACTGGTGAATCGGTAAAACAAGTTTAGACCCCCCACCCAAACCTTAATACAATTCATCTGTTATCTCTATATCACTTCTCCAAAAGGTTTTTCAGACCTCATATACTGGTGCTTCTCATTCTATTACACAGATTCTTATGATACAATCCTGAAATACCTAGAAAGTAAAGTAACAAATCATATTCATAACAGCAGGAGATAGCATTGCATCATTCATCTATGATTCCATGCATGCTTTTCACAGGCCTTTCACATCTGGAACTCGTTCACTCCCATGTCCCCGCGATTAACGGGATGATCGATAACTCACCCCGATGCACTTGCAGACATCCGTCAATATGTTTCCCTCTGGGGGAACCTTCTTGTACATGCCACTGCCAGAGATGAACACCACTAAACAAAGCACAGAGGAGACTCTTCAGTACGGGCCGCAGAGAGCCACAACAGCCCGTCACATCTCCAACGGCTTCGCTCTGTGTCTAACGCTCACAGTCTGCTCAGGGTTCAGGTTCTGTTCAGTGGTGTACTACAGAAACAACATTGGGATAAAGCAACGATTGGGTTTGTTATCATCAAGAACCACACTCACATGCATTCACTATTAAACATCGAACATTTCTTCAGGTTGCTAGGGGTTACGGATGGCTTGCTGGCCAAGTTGGTGACCAACAGGAGGCCATTGATTCTGCCGGCTCGGCGGGCGGCCCGGAGCAGGGCTCCCATCTCCGCTATGAGAGCCCCCCCCGCCCACTGACCCACTTGCTTCCAGCGGCCCCGGCGTGTGTTGATGTGGCGTGGGTGACT
>NC_140284.1:18914855-18927355 GCF_964030765.1 Micromesistius poutassou | reverse complement strand
GTTCACCACTATGAACGCGATGCTGAGGGGGTAATTCGTTCCACACAATTTCTAAAAGACGAGAAAAAGGGAGAGGGGAAGAAAAGGGAGCGGGGTAGTTAAACGATATTAGGTTACTCGATGTAAACTTCTAAGCATGTAGGCCTACTATTCAATGTAATTGCAAATTTGCAAAGATAACGGCCATAGTAAATTGGAATTTGCCTGCATAAAATTGCTGGTGAATCCACAAGTAAACAGTTGCAGTTAATAGATAGATGGCGTTAATAGATGGACTGCGCTGTCTTTGCACTTAACTACATTAAAGTGTTCTGCATCTTCGTGAACAAAGCGCGAACTTTGTCTGAATCTAGTAGTAGTGCATCTCGTAGCTTTCGCCGCACTCATTGGAAGCATCTGCTTATTCTACGCGTAAAACTCACAGAAGTAAACACATCACCCGTCCACTTTGGTCAGGGCGAAAAAAAGTCACATGCATTTTGATGAACATTTGAAAGTTAAAGGATTCCGTTACCTTCCCCATGTCTACGGCGTTTCCAAAAAAAAGTTTTGGAATTGTACAGTTGCAAGTTGTTTGATTGACTTCCAAGTCCGTCCCTCCCTGATCTCTGAAGGTAGCTCGACTCAATGTTGGTTCTTATGTAAACGCTTCTCGTTAATATTCCACCGAAACCTCCTCGGCTGCCTCATAAACTGCTCCCATCTCGGCCGTGTGTCTGTTTCTGCGACTAGGGTCCAGCGTTTGCAAGGACGGTGTGAATTGCCATAGAAATGCCCGATGGACGGCAGCAACTTGGATGCACAATGGGGGTTTTGTTTGAACAACGGGCTTCAACAGTGAAATAGCCATGGCAGCCAGGCCAGCTCTAGGATTTTTTTTGTAATTGTTGACATGTCAGACGTTTAAAGGTTCAATTCTCACACGTCCGTTGAGGGAAGAGACTGCTCGTATGGCGGACCAATGAGCTCACAATCAAATAAATAATTAAATGAAGAAATAGCCTATATAAATAAATCCATAATTAGCCTATTATGAAAATGTGTGATTTTAATGATTAATAATGTAGCCTACTGATATGTTCCACATTATTATTAAATATATTTCCCAACCATAACCGTATTTTATTAGTGTGTGTTTAAATGATTGGAGCAAAACGCTTCAGTTCAGTTCAGTCCACTCCTCCTTCTTTTCAATGATAATATACAATTCCAGCCGTGCATTTCACCTCCCATCTAAAACACATCAAGGTTTGCTGACTGGTGTGGCCCTCAATGCTGGCCCCTCAATGCTGGCCCCTCAATGCCGGCCCCTCAATGCTGGACCCTCAATGCCGGCCCCTCAATGCTGGCCCCTCAATGCTGGACCCTCAATGCCGGCCCCTCAATGCTGGACCCTCAATGCTGGCCCCTCAATGCTGGACCCTCAATGCTGGCCCCTCAATGCTGGACCCTCAATGCCGGCCCCTTAATGCTGGACCCTCAATGCCGGCCCCTCAATGCTGGACCCTCAATGCTGGCCCCTCAATGCTGGCCCCTCAGCAAGCCTTCTGAAGAACCAATGTCTTCTTTTTGTTGGGAAAAACAGTCTGTCTAGTTACTTGACCAGATAAAATGAGAAGGAGAGGTAATAAAGTCTGTCAGCACGAGGGCCTCGGATTTATTGAGTAAAGTGGCAAACGTAATACTGATTCATAAAGCGTGAGAGATCGAATATTCTACGTCCCCTAACAGCGCTGAGGTCGTCTGGAGCTTCGCCTCCGTGGAGGTTCTGCTTCAGAAGAGCACCCCGTGATCCGGTGCATGTGAAACTTATAGTGTCTTTCCTAGCCAGGTGTGTTAGACTTTGTGTGGGTTATCGAGGGTTCTCTTGTCTGTGTTGTGTGTTGTCTTTCTGTGTGAAATGTGTGCTCGCCATCCAGCTGTGGCAGTGTTCTCCGCAGACTGATAGGGGGGCTCAAGGGTCATCTTGACCCTCTTGAATGTGTGGTGTGTTGTGTTCGTTAGGTTTTGACCCAGAGTTGACTATATTCGTAATGTAATGTGTCCGTTTTTATTTTATTTTTGCCCATCATCTTTCAAGGGGATTATCTGTGTCTTGCTAATGAACAGTATATGCTGAGGCCTATCTGTGGGTTAACTGTTTCAATTTGCGCTTTTGTTTCTTTACTTCTTGTTGCCACCAACTCTTTTGATAGCCATCATTGGGTATTGAAGAAAAAGCAATGAATACATTTGTTTTTGTCAAATCACATCTCCGTCATATTGTTAGTTTCTAGGCCCATATGTCGTAATTGCTAAATATGTGGAGATGTTAAGACCATCCATCCATATTTGATGTAAGTTGTTGAGGTTCTACTAATGTACACATTTTGTTAGAATTAAATATTACCGCATCAGGATTCATTATCTTTATTGGGACAATGCCTACATCAGGTTTACAGCCGTAAGACATTTCTCCACAAGATGGCACTTAATGGTGCAAGTGCAGGAAAACAGGCACAAAGCATTGTATATAAACTATATTTGTCTATGCTTATATTGCTAACTTTTAGATAATATATCTATGAAAACGTAAAGTCAAATTATTACATTAAAATATAAAAAGGAATGTGCTGGAAGGAATCTACATATAATGCAAATTGAGAAGTTTGAACACAAACCATCGTACAATCACACAAAATATTGATAACAAATTACCAAAGGTGAACTCAATCAATAAAAAGGTTATATAACAGGTCGGATAAACTTTCGGATAACTTTTGTTACATTCACACTGTCCATCGTCTAAAATTGACGGAAAACAGGATCTAAAAACATAAAATAATCATGTTTTGTATCCACTATACAAATATAAATATATATATATTTTCAAAGTAAATTCATATACAACCAAAAGTCATCTTATAAACTCAGTCTTAGAAAGACTCAAGATTGTAGGGGCGTGGTCTGAATCCCCTTGACTACGTAAATGTACTGTGATTGGCTACAATCAGACACTGCCTCTCCCCCCCCTGCTGCTGAATCCCTTATCCACGCCTTCATCTCCTCCCGTCTTGACTATTGCAACTCCCCCCTCACTGGCATCACCTCTCATTCCCTCCATAGACTCCAAATGGTCCAAAACTCTGCTGCTCGCCTCCTTACTCACACCCAGTCTTGTGAACCCATCACTCTCCACTGGCTCCCCATCAAACAACACATCAGTTTCAAAATACTCCTGCTGACTTTCAAAGCTCTCCACCACCTGGCCCCGCCCTACCTGTCTGACCTCCTCATTCCGCATCGCCCCTCCCGAGCCCTCCGATCCTCCTCCACTCTCACTCTAACCGTACCACCCTCCAAACTAAAAACCTTCGGTGACAGAGCCTTCTCCAGGGCAGCCCCCCGACTATGGAACTCTCTCCCCCAACCTGTCCGTGATGCTCCCTCGCTTCCCACATTCAAATCCCGTCTAAAAACCTACCTCTTTTCCCATGCCTATGGCCTCCCCTACCCATCACCACCTTCATCCCTGCCCTCTCCCCTTGACCCTCCCCTCCACACTCTCCTCTCTGCTCTCCTCACCCATCAGCCCCCCCCTCCGCTCTTCCGTTACTGTACCTGTTTTGTCTTTTTTGTCTGTACCAGTACTATCTATTTCACACTCCACCTTGCTTCTGTTCTCTGTTGTGCTGTCTTCCCCTTTTCGTGTTTTTTATTTCTCCGTCACTGTGAGCGTCTTTGGGTCATTGAAAAGCGCTATACAAAATAAATGAATTATTATTATTATTATTACATAGCCAGGAGGGTAAATAGGCTCCACCATCTAAATCGGCTTGAAGGAATTGAAGTAAATCTACACTGAAATGACTTGAGATTGCAATAGATTCGATGCAACACAATTTCGTGATGATAAGGGCGGCACACATTGATGACTCCTCATAACATAATAAAAGTGCAAGTATGCACTTAAACTCTCTCCAGAAACCAAAACAAGCTCCAGGGAATAACACATACAAATCACAAATATTACAATATATTACATTTATACAGCAGATGCTAAGTCATGTTTAGTTCTGTTCCAGAGCCAAGATGCCGTATGAACAGATGAGTTCCACGCCTGTGGCAGAAGGAGGGGAGGGTT
Source organism: Micromesistius poutassou (assembly GCF_964030765.1). Lineage (NCBI taxonomy): Eukaryota > Metazoa > Chordata > Actinopteri > Gadiformes > Gadidae > Micromesistius > Micromesistius poutassou. The sequence goes on along the minus strand of NC_140284.1, from coordinate 18,923,232 downwards.
TCAGCTCTTATGTCAGCGGTGAGCTCTGGAGCCAGCACAGCAGGTAAAAACATATTCACACGTTATATGTATTAAAACATCTGGCCTTGAGGGAACTAACTTCCAACAGCTGTTTGGACGGAAATGTAGCGCTGGGTGACAGGATGCCAGTGTTGCCTTACCATTCAGCAGTTTAGTGCATTGGGTTTTTGTCTGTGGTCCTCTTAGCTCCGCCCGCTACACCTTCCTGTCAATAAACTGCAGGTTCATTGGCTGAGCAGGGCAGTGAAGGGTCCTGGTCACCGCCTCCACTTTGCATCCGGAAGGGTCCGGCCTCACCTCAAAATGTTGCATCAACTTAGATAAAGAAATGGGAAAATAAATAGAGAGGGGGGGAATACAGTTAACACAGTCAAAGGAGAGAGTCACTTGGGTAACAGACGTATCGTAACAAATATGATCAAAAACATGCTCCAACATCATCAGCAGTTCAATCAAATTTGATAAAAACAAAGACAAAATTGTTGCTACAGCTTCCCATCACCCATGTGATTTTTCCTTAGATCCGTCATGAAAGCTGAAGCGACTAAGCGGCCAAAACCTTGAGGCCAATATTAATTTTGTATCATGAAAATATTGTTTCCAAAAATTATTTAAACACCTTTATAATTGAATGCTTTTGTGAATTCTGTTTGTATTTTCCAACCAGAAGTAGTGCAACAACTAATCAACTTGTGTTGATGTTTTTGTGTGTGTGCGTGTGTGTGGGTCTGTGTGTGTGCATGTGTGCGTGTCTGTGTGTGTGCATGTGTGTGTGTCTGTGTGTGTGCATGTGTGTGTGTCTGTGTGTGTGCATGTCTGTGTGTGTGCATGTGTGTGTGTCTGTGCGTGTCTGTGTGTGTGCATGTGTGTGTGTCTGTGTGTGTGCATGTGTGTGTGTCTGTGTGTGTGCATGTCTGTGTGTGTGCATGTGTGTGTGTCTGTGCGTGTCTGTGTGTGTGCATGTGCGTGTTTGTGTGTGTGTCTGTGCGTGTTTGTGTGTGTGTCTGTGCGTGTTTGTGTGTGTGTCTGTGCGTGTTTGTGTGTGTGTTTGTGTGTGTGTCTGTGCGTGTTTGTGTGTGTGTCTGTGCGTGTTTGTGTGTGTGTCTGTGCGTGTTTGTGTGTGTGTCTGTGCGTGTCTGTGTGTGTGTCTGTGCGTGTTTGTGTGTGCGTGTGTGCCTCTGAAGGCGTCTCACCCTGGACACCAACAGGTACATCTCCAGCTCGGCCAGCCTCCGGCCCAGGCAGCCCCGGATCCCGAAGCCGAACGGGACGGAGCCGAAGGGGTGGCTCCTGGGCTGGGCGCTGTCCCCGCGGAGCCAGCGGGAGGGACGGAAGGCGTGCGGCTCGGGGAAGACGCTCTCATCGTAGGACACGGCGTAGTGACACAGGTGGAACAGCGTCTGGGCACCAGGGGGACACGGCGGGGAGGTGGACGTTACAGCACGTCACTCCTGACGTCACGCTTCTGCGTCGAGTTATAGACCTTTTGTGGTTCTTTTGTGAACGACTAGTTTAGGAGGTTACAGGTTAGGAGGTTAGGAGGCTTTACATCATAAAGACCAGCTGATTTCACAGAATTTGTGACCTTTGGTGACCTTATGTTGGTCCAGGATCAGAAACACCATCGCAGAAACATTCAGGCGCTCCCCAGCATGTTGCCTTACGCTGTGGGTTCCCACAGTAAAACTATGATTCACCTTATCCCGCTCTATCTTAGGGTGTTATTTAAGAAAGACAGCAGAAAAGGAGAGCATGGTTATCTAATTATTAGCATGACTGATATAAAGCTCAGAATGTGAGCAAACTCGTCAGCTGCAGATGATCAATTTTTCATCTTCTTCAATTTCTCATGATTGAAAACCAAAAATATATTTGAATTGCAATACAGATATTGCTCATTCTAATCATTGATAACCAAACCTTTTCCCATTCTTTCCACTGTATATTATATATAATATTGTATATTATTTTCTGCACTTGCCAATAAACAGTTCAAAAACCATAGATTAGCAAAACCAATGAGATAAAAGTTAAAGTTATGAAATAAAAATCTCCAGCATTTATACACTGAACCATTAATTTCCCCCATTGAATTCAAGCATCTGAATGGTTGTAAAGTTGAGGAACATTTCAGGTAGTGGACTTGCCTACAACTTTTGCACCACCTGGTGGTGTTCTTAATTATAACATATCAGATGTGTTACATACGAAATCATATAGCCTGTAATGTGAATATCTGCCCGGGACTGTAAACGGTCAGTGTTACCTTTTTGGGGAAGAGGTAATCTCCAATCATGACCTCCTTTTCAGCGGTGATGCGGGCGTTCCCTGGTACCACTGGATATAGTCTGGGGATGAGAAGATGGAATGCAAACAACCTTAGCATGTATTAGCATCAATCAGTACGTTTACATGCACAGCTTAATCCGATTAAAGCCATAGTTCGACTATGCTCCGCAATTGGACAACTGCAATTGTCCGAGTATAGGCATGGCTTGACTATGGCGGAGAGTAAATCGATTCATTGGCTGAAGCATGTCATTCCCCGGTACGATAGGTGGCGCTGTACCCATTTCAACTAGTGGTAATAGAGCCACTGGCTGACCTCTTTACGTCACCAGCAACAACAAACTCAGGCGCCTGCATTCGAGAAAGATGTTTTCAGTAGACAGCTGTCAGTTCACTTCGGGTCCATATCATTTCTCCGACGCTCCATTTGTTCCGACCTCTCGGTCGTATGCCGACTCCAGCCGGAGGAGCTGGCTCTGCCGGCAGAGGAGTCCGCATACGAGGTCGGAACAATGGAGCGTCGGAGAAATGATATGGACCCCAAGTGAACTGACAGCTGTCTACTGAAACATCGCTTTGTCCTCCATGTCGCGTTTCAATCTGGACTTCAGAGAGTCAAAGCCTAATTCCTAATTCCTTCGGGCGAGATAAACCCGACTAGGAGTCTTTACTTGTTGTGGAAGTACCAGAGAGTCGGAGAACCCGACGCAGTCTGTAAGATTCATAATATCAGAGAATAACCCCGTCAGTTCGGCCACGGCGCAATGAATGAATAAAGAACGTAGTTACTACTTTACAACCTCGTTGATGAGCAACATTTAGGCAACGGCTTCCTCCATCTTCTGCTCCAGCTTTTTAAATAAATCGCCTATCCGAAGTGAGTTGACAGCTGTCTACTGAAAACATTTTTCTCCCACCGGAGCAGCCCCTCCGCCGCCCGTCCGTATACGGCATTCCCCGCCGCGGCGCAATGAATGAATAGGCTAAAGATCGTAAACACGTCGGGAGAAAAAAACATTTATTTTGACAGCTGTGCCCGAAGTTACTACTTTACAACCTCGTTGATAACCCACATTTAGAAAAACATGTACTTTTAATTCAGCCTTGGGTGAAATGGAAGCGTAGTGTCCGTGTGCTTCCACCTTTAATGAATGCATGCCATGCGCGCTCCCGCGGCCGGGACACAATTCTTATAGGGGGTAACTACATTCACCGGCTTCCTCCATCTTCTGCGCCACCTTTTTAAATAAATCGCCATTTCTCATTTTCCGACGGCGACAACAACAACACGACTATCGTCTCTTTTCCAATTTGACTCCGTACACACGCTTAACTCGACCATGAATCGCATTATCTAGGTCTTAATTCGACTATGAATAACCCAATTCAATTAGTTTTTAGCTCGACTAAGGTTTATACATGCATCTTATTAATCCAATCATAGTTTAATAGTTTGACTAAGCCAATAATTCGACTTTCTCGAGTGTCATGTAAACGCACTAATGTGAACATAGTTTAGTTAGAACGGGTTCCCAGGGTTCCACAAAGGCCCATTGTGTTCATCAAACTAGTTTCAACTTCAAACCGCTACTTGATAAAGAAATAGTCCTATACTGAGAACAGTCATAACTATTTGATTATTTTTGTAATTTAGGAGACACTTCCATGCAATGCGGCTTACAGTGTATACGCACATAATGGGTGTGTATCTGGAAAGGCCTCTCTGAGCATCGACACCCGAAATGTTTGGCTGTCAGTCAAACCTCATCAAACCCTAATCCTTCTCCAATCACTTCCAAATCATCCGATAAATGGACGTTTCTACTGCGTTGCCATTTCAATCATGGCTGCATGGAGGGAAGGGTGACGTCATAACACAAAAACATTACAGAAACATCACTTTGATTATGAAGTACGAGTTAGCCAAAAGGTGGCGCCATTGGACCTATTCCAGTTGTAAGAACCTCAGAGGAAGCCCGTTAGCTCATTTTTACATTTCAAGTAACCCCGTCGGATCTCCCAGAATGAGAAGGGAGCGTCTCAAACCGTAAGGTCTCTCTTATGACGGCCTTGAGGTAGGGCATTCGTGAGAAGTCTTCACTGGTGGGGACTTTGCCTCTGGGGCACACGCCGACCACCTCCTGGTGCAGTCTCTCCTGGGCCTCTGGGTGCGCGGCCAGCAGGTACAGCGCCCACGCCACGGTGTTGGACGTCTGCACAGAGTCAACAGCAGTCCGTCCATCAGCAGAAGTGACGAGCCGCTATCTCTAACCACCAGGGGGGCAATTTTGGTGTCTTATGTACAGTATCTATTCTGCTGTAAAAAGCTCCTGTAATTCTAATAGAGGGGAGACAAAGGGGATCACCCCCCCCCCCCCCCCCCCCCCTCTAAATTGCACCAAATATCACCACCCATATTTAGCTTTGATATCAACATCATCAGTCAAATCTAAAGTTTCAAATAATTGAGAAATAAAAGAGTAGGTAAGGTTGTGTTAATTGTACTAAGCATTTTAACAGCAGAGATGCACCTTATCTAATTGCACAACGGATCCTGTTGGCAGAGAAGGCGTCTATAGCCAACAGCGCTTAAAATTAGTATTAAAAAAAAAGTTAAAAAAAGTATTAGCACCATCTACAAGATTCACAGGGTTAATCTTGTTAAGTAAACAACACACACACACACACACACACACACACACACACACGGCATTAGCTCAGAAGGTGGAGCGGGTTGGCTGGTAACCGCAAGGTTCCTCCTAGCTGAGTGTGGAGGTGTCCCTGAGCGAGACGCCTCACCCTAATTGCCCCTGACGAGCTGGCTGTCGCCCTGCGTGGTTGATTCCGCCGTCGGTGTGTGAATGGGTGAATGTCAGTCAACACTGTAGAGCGCTTTGGATAAAAGCGCTATATAAATGAGGACCATTTACACACACACACACACACACACACACACACACACACCGTATTGTTCTCTCTGTCCTTGAGCATATTCCACTTGGCCCTGTATTCTTGCCATATAGTCACTCCTCACCGTGCCAAACACGTCTGGATCATCCCACAGATTAATGTAACATAACTGTAGGCCAATGACGGCACATAATATTGCCGTTAGGTATAAACATTTAATCAGTGACCGAAGATCTAGTATTAAAATGTTGACGATGCCAACAGCCCGAAAACATTACTAGTTATGATTTGAGAATGCAAGCTGTTGGCCTGTATGTTATCGGACCTGAGTCCGGACCTGGTGACCAAAACCACTAACTCTGAACAACTGCCAAATCCTTATTGTGGATAACTCCTTGGTGTACCTCACCGTGTCCACTCCAGCCACCAGGAGCTCAGTGATGCTGGCCAGGATCTCCTCCAGGCCCATCTGATCGCTGAGCAGCAGATGGGTGAGGTACTCTCCCTCCACGGGCTCACCCAGACGCACCTTCTCCTGGATGACCTCAATCTTCTGCTGCACCAGTCTCTCCGCTGTATGGGAGGGCATTCAATCTGAATTAAAAGGGTCATGGTTAAGCATACAATAAGATGTTCTAATAATATGTTATGTTGTCTGATGTGGTAGAATGTGGCAGAAAAGCAAATGATTCACTTTCATCCATTTTCTTCAGATGCAACGGTAGGCATTTTACTCAGGGATGCTTTAGATAGCAGAGATTGGGGATCGAACCCAGATTCTTTCAACTGGGAGTCAAACACAATCATAAGCCTCAATCCAATTCCCTATCCACTCTTAGAACAGCCAATCCTAATTCAGGCAGGGTGAGATTCTGGGAGTAAATTGGGGGTTGCCATTGTTTTCATATAAACCATTTACTGTGATGCACAACCAAGTCATCTTTCAATAGTTGATATGGACTTCATCACAGGTCAGTGTCAGAGAGTGTCAGTCACCAAAAGTTAGCAATGTGTCGAAGTGACAATGAAAAGAGACTTGCCGACTTTAAAGATGTTGTCCCAGGTTGCAACAAATTGCTTCCAGATCGGATTGTAGGGCCAAAGGAACTTGGGGAATAGGAGGATAATCATAGACACCCGAAACATCTCCCCCACAGAGATGATAAACTTTTGAGTTTCCTCTGGATACACTTCGTTCAGACAGCCCATCCGGGTCTCAAACAGCACAGAGCATATCCCTGCGATGGAGAAAAAACAAAGGATTGTTTGTAGTTTCTACTGAGTCCAATTGTTTTACCAGCAGAGCTTTTAAAAACCTATTTATATGTCCTACTGTCAGCATGTTTAGGTAGATGTGTGTATATGTATATGTCAGTAAGTTTGTTGCTATCAGCTGTCTGGGGAAAGAGGTGCTCAAACTCAATGAGACAAACCTGAATATCAAAATTGTGATACTATAAAACTAATCGTAAAAGCAGATGAATCCATAAGGAAGAACAACAATATGATATAGGATGAAGATATGGGTGGACAGAAAGGTGTCACTTTTTTAAAATGGCAGTGAAGTCTCTGTCGCCAGTGTGTGTGTGTGTGTGTGTGTGTGTGGAGGGAGCTGACTGAGAGAGCTGACCTTCAAAAGCAAACTTGTAGAGCTCTTCGGCCAGGTTATGTACCACGATGCCCTGGCCCGTCTTCTCCCTCAGCCAGGTGGCCCTGTCGATGAAGTCTGTCACGACCATGTTGAGGGTGTTGGTGTACCGTGACACATGCACAGGCTTGAGCAAGGCTGGGTTGAGAACGCTGCGAATGTGCAACCAATCGGCCCCGTTTCTGTGAGGACAGCAGAAGAAGAGCTTGGACACCTGGGTGATATTTAGCTGTCGTCGATTGATTGAAATGATTGATTGATTAAAAGGTCGACCAATGGAAAGAAATCCCAGGTAATTGTTAAGCAGTGACGGACTGGACGGTCTGGCATTCAGGCAGATGCCAGAGGGGCCGCAGCCTCTCGTGGGCCGTTTGGGCCGGCCAATCACGGAGCGGCATGCTTGTCGGGTTCGCGCGGCCCCACATTATCTCGGCCCACTATCAAGCATTAATAGTGTTAAACGGCTTCAAGTCAGACATTTATCTCTAGATCCCTAGCCATACCACGTTCTTGGAAACTGATCAGTATTTATACCAGATATGAGTCTCTACTACACAGTTACGGTTGCCCTCAATATTTACATCGGTCTACATTCTTTTGTAGCCTTATTCAATCAGATGTTTAAAGTGCATTGTTTGAAATTGAAATACAACAAATCTGCCTGTATTTTTTATTTTATTATTGGTTTACAAAAGTTATATGAAGCAATGACTTCTGGGAATTTCCAAACCGAATCAGACCGCGTCTGCGTGTTAGGGGGTTGTTGGAAGAGAGTCTGCTGAGGTTAAACTATGAATTGAGGAATTCAGCGACAGAAGGAGAGAAGGAGATTACTGTTGGCTGACAATGAAAGTCTCCTCTAAACGAGTACACATGATTTGATGATGCCGCGGAGATAGAGGAAGATAGGCTACTACAGAAATAATCCTGGAATGTGCTACCTGCATTGTGGAATCTGTTGCAATTTCCTTCTCCAGCAGTTAAACCTCTTCACCTGTGCCTACAACAATATATGGTTGGCATATAAATTCCTACTAACACTGTCATGTAGCCTACTCAAGTGGCATGCGAACAGAGTTTTTCCACTCTTAAATTAATCAAGAATCGCCTAAGGACACGATTGTCACAGGATAATTTGGAGGCCTTTATGCTGATGGCGACAGAGAAAGAGGTCCTTGTTAACTGCATGACGTTAATTAAAACACATTTGTATTATGGAGTGGGTGCTCTGAAGATCTATTCTAGGCTTTTTTTTTTTTTTTTTTGGAGTTGTGCATTGATATATCCATGGTTTTGGTGCAGTCTTTATGCATATTATAGTTAGAGTTCATCACCAATGGGGCTACAAAAGTGCGTTTTATTTCCGTGCGTGTGAAGTTATATCTGTGTAGCGTGCACGTGCACGCGCGTGCGTGCGCCCCCGCGTGGGCCGCTGGTGGGTGAAAATACCAGGGCCGTTTTTTAATCCCAGTCCGTCACTGTGGTTAAGTCAATATTGTCAAGGATTGG
>NC_140284.1:18788188-18914655 GCF_964030765.1 Micromesistius poutassou | reverse complement strand
GAGGACTTTGAATGAACGCCGGACCCCCCCCGGTGGCCCCCGCCTCCTGCCGCCACGCCCAGGGGCCCCCTTGAGGGGCCCCCCGGAGCGGACAAGCCTTCAGTGTGTGTGTGTGTGTGTGTGTGTGTGTGTGTGTGTGTGTGTGTGTGTGTGTGTGTGTGTGTGTGTGTGTGTGTGTGTGTGTGTGTGTGTGTGTGTGTGTGTGTGTGTGTGTGTGTGTGTGTGTACGTACGGCCGTAGGGTGGAACCTGCCCCGACCTTCAAGCCATAGGAGACGACGAGAGTGAGGGCGTCAATCCGAAACCAGACGACTCCCAAGAAGACACATTGACTACACTCACTCAGTGCCAACGCCCCAGCAGGAATCTACAACCAACGAGCTCCTGTCACCTTTGACCCACGGGGGGGGGGGGGGAAACAGTCACAGCCAGTTTCTACACTCCGCTTCAATTGGTTCGTTCTTGTATTCTAACTTTCATGCGGCAAAAATGTTTCCCAGCGGGTTGATTCTGAGCAGGTGCGTCTGAAGTACATCGAGAGAGAGAGAGGCTCCGCTACGGAGAAGTCAGCGACACCACTTCACTGTGAGCGCCCCCCCCCCCCCCCCGCGCGCGCTAAAAAAACGCATCGGATCACTTGAAAGCGCACACCGCGTTTCACTGAACGCCGCTTGTCTGCCATTAAGCACTGGAGCTAAACGGCTATTTGGACATTCCAGGGAACCGTGAACTTCACCCACTGCTACTGCTGGGGGTTACTGCAGCGGGGAGCTGAAGATAACACTAAAACGCTAAGTCAGCCACACTTTGACCCACTGTGTACAGGTGTGTGTGTGCGTGAGAGTGTCTATGGGTTTGTGTATTTGTAAGGTGGCCATTTGTAGTGATACAGTACCTGTATGTAAGGTGAAGGATTTGGTGCGTGGAAAAAAAAGGAAGTGATAAATTATATTTATAAATGGGTGTAAATATTTCTGTGTTTGCTGTGCTGTAAATGAGTTGGGAAAATGTCTTATGAAATCTGTTTTATATCTAAGAGAAAAAAATACCTTTTAAATGTATTTCAATAGAGTGAATCCTTTTTAACTTGCTTTTTCTTCAAATAAAACTAAGTCTATTTATTGGTATTGAGTTAATGTTTTTATATAACTTAAAGTTGCTGTAGGCAAGGGCTCAATGGTAGAGACATCGGGATTGAACCCAGAACCTTTGCATATTTGGAAATAAATTGAGGCACTTAGGAGTTGGTGAAAAACTGAATCGGGCTGTGAATTTATTTACAAAGCATAAATACTGTATTTTCTAAACCAAGCAGACGGAGAGAGATCATTTCCTAAACCCTCCACGGTCCTTTATGGACCATCGGTAGAGAAATGCTCGGGAGGAAACCTCCAAGATAAGGTTTTTAAAAGTGTATCCAACTATATTTATGCATTTTTCGAATAACAAACAATCAGTATTCCAAGGCAGTTTAAAAAAATATTGCACACGATTCCAAAGTATATTCTCATATGCATGTTGTGTAATTACACAAGCACCATTAAGCACGTGATTTAATGAATAAATAAAAGGAAAAAAAGCTTTACAAAAACAATTGACACGTGCAAAAAATCCTCGGGTTGCAGGTTATCGCAAAAAAAAAACACGTTGGTTTGTGTGCACGTCACGAGCCCTCGGCTTCTTTCCGTTTCGGATGAGGTGTAATTCATTCATTCAGGAAAGGTTGCTATGACAATCAGACATGAGCCACGGAGAGGTCAGGAGGCCGTCCCATCCTCCCCGTCACGTGAGGCCTTCTGCCTTTTGGGTCACATGTCCACCTCCACCTCCAGCGTCTCATCGCCCGTCTCCTTACCGACGACGTGGTGAAGTTCCTCCATGACCGCCGCCGCCGTCCTCGGAGGAGTTTCCGTGGCGACGGGCGAGGACTCCGCCTCCCTCCTGTCTGTCTCTGGAAGGCTGCGGAATCGGGGCAACACTCTCAACCCACTCGCACATCCATGAAAGACTCCACTGGTGCACCATTAAAGGGGTGATATTATGCCACAAGGTGACCGTGTGATCAGCCATTACAAGCCCTTTGAAAAATCCGTCATCATAAGCGGTGAGTGTCCACCTAGATGTACAATGGCAACAAGCAACATCTGCTACAGTCCACTGGGGTAGGCTGGTAGACCGATCTATCCGGCGTACATCTAGGACGGTGGACACGTCCACTTGTGACGTCAGAAGAGCCCGATTTTTTTTTTCAAAACGGCGTGCGACGGCTCATCACGCTCACACCCGGTGGCGCGTCACCGTGGACCTTTTAAGAGCCGTGGCCGGCCGGCGCTTACCTCGAGGCGACGCTGGCTCTGTGGCTCCTGCCGTCCACTGGGCTGACCTGGCCCTGGTGCTTATTGGCTGAACAAGAAGAGAGGGAGGATGCGTGACGCTAGCGTTGAGGGAGGTTATCAAGCGCCTTACGCAGGGGCGTACTTACGTCATTTGGGGGCCCAAGGCAAACCCAGTCATTGGGGCCCTCCACATTCTCGTTCTGCACTGTATATATATATATATATATATATCGTACCAACTAGTTTGTTTTGGTACCGTCTTCCTGAATCAAGCCTGCACATGCGCAGTAACATGGAATAGTCCATTGCATGAGAAGGGAGGGGGGGGGGCAGTCAAAAGATCATGATAGATTAAGCATTTTTATGGATTTTTAAGCGCGCGAATTAAGACAAAAAAATAATAATAATTGCTTTAAATCGAAGAAAACTTTTTTGTATGAGACGTTTGGGGGCCCCTGGAAATCTCGGGGCCCCAGGCAATTAGCCTGTGTTTGCCTAACGGTAGGTCCGCCCCTGGCCTTTACGTTCCGATGCGGTGTGGAGGAGGAGGAGGAGGAGGAGGAGGAGGAGGTTACCGTTGGGGGAGCGGCCCGGCGGGGGAGGCCTCCGGTCTGAGCTGACGTGGGACGCTACGTCCTCGCCCTCGGTGGCGGCGGCGATGGCGGTGCCGGTGGCAGCGGCGGCGGCCAGCAGCGAGGCCCGGTAGGAGAGGAGGGGCTGCCAGCAGTCCTCTCTGGGGTGGACCACGTGGTCGGCCGTCTGCCTCTGGAGGAAGCAGAAGCTGGGCGGGCGGGGGGGCGGGCGGGCGGGCGGGTGGGGGGGGGAGACGGGGGCCCAGGAGCAGATGTGGAGTCAGGGGTAGTTGTGAGCATCGCTGATGTCAAACTCTACTCGATGATTGGTCGGTACTTTTGGTCGATTTTGACACATTTTTGAGCGCTTTTTCATCCTTATTATTATCTCCCTGAACCTCTGCAGTCTCACCCACATTGCCCATCTGTGACTAATAAACTTTCCCTTTATAAAATGAGGGGAACTTACTTAGTCAAAGAGGACTAGAATTTGTCTCTAGATGTGGTTCAAAGATCACACTTCTTTCCAGTATAAATGATTGTCTTGTCTACATCGTTTGACCCACGGGATTGCAGGCATTAATGAAAGAAAGAAAAAAAAAAAAGGGAGCTACATTTTGGTATTAAGAATAACGAAACTGTTGGCGGGAACGCCCTGATCTCTGTTTCAGCCCGGCATCCTAAGACAGACATCTACAAACGTAATAGAAGAACTAACCACACCGACTCACAGGGTTTTCTTGTCGGGCTTGAGGAGTTTGCAGGAGAACTCGCTGAGGACGGTCAGGTAGGAGAGGTACGGGGGGCTGGCCGCGTCGGGGGCCTGGACGAACCCGCCGAACACAAACTCAATGCCGCTCCTGCCAGCGCATTAGAAAAATAAATAAAAGACTTTAGGATAGCCAACCCGGATCTAAGAGTGAATAAAACTGATGGATTTATCGTTTATTTGATGTGGACACAAGCCGCCTGGTGTTTAAAGCGGACCACTCATTTGAAACAAGCGTCCCCCCAGAAGGGCTTTCATGTAAACACACATTCGTGCGTGGAACCAGCCTCCAGCGCCCCCACCTGTGGATCATGGTGACGGACTCGCGGAACTTGGCGGGGTCCCCGAAGGTGAGGGCGAAGCGGCGGGCCAGCTCCTTGATGCCGGTGAAGGTCTGGGCCCCGGGCGGGCCCCCACCTCCGCACCGCTGCTCCTGCTTCAGACGCACGTACAGCTGGGAGTGTGTGTGTGTGTGTGTGTGTGTGTGTGTGTGTGTGTGTGTGTGTGTGTGTGTGAGAGAGTGTGTGTGTGAGTGAGTGAGAGAGAGAGAGAGAGAGAGAGAGAGAGTGTGAGTGTGAGTGTGAGTGTGAGAGAGAGAGTGTGCGTGTGCGTGTGTGCGTGCGCACACAGACAGCCGGTGAACTCAGTGGCCGGTCTGGACGGTCAGAGTCAGTCATACTCCCAAGCTTTTTTTTCCCTCCCCTAGAATGTGATCTGAATGCGGGGGGTTTTGAGGTGAGCGCAGCGTACCTCCTGCAGACAGAGCAACAGCGTGCGAGCGCTCCCCAGCTGGTCCGTCTGCCTGGTCCGGTACAGAGTCTCCTTGATGATGTCCCCGAAGTCGTTGTAATACTGCATGGGGGGGGGGGGGGGGGGGGGCAGATAAGAGGTTACGCCGCGGTCACACTGCACACTTCCGTCGACGGATGACGAAAGGTCTGAGGCAGTGGCGGTTCTAGGGGGGGGGCCAGTGCCCCCGTAACTCTGAGTCCGGCCCCCCCTGTGGCCCCCCAGAACGAGCCAACCCCCCCCGTCAACAATCGCGCCCGCAATAGCCCCCCCCCACCCCCCCGTCAACAATTTGGTTTGTGCCCCTCTGGTCACTGGTCTGGGGGCTTTTTGACAATATCCGTCCATGTGTTTTCCCGTGTTGTAGTACAAAGGCGATTTCATTGGACAGAGTATTTGCAATCAACGAGACCCGATTGGCCCGACGGGGATCCGTCGCCGCCTGAAAAGTTGAACACTTCTCAACTTTTTGACGCGACGGCCAACGGGAGCCAGGACAGAACGGACGGGGACCCACGATGGGCCGCAAAACCCGCCCCCCAAAAAACCGAAAGGGGGGGGGGGGGCGGGGTTGACCCCTCGTCACCTGGTTTGGTGACAGAGACGTCCGACCTCGGGGGTTATGGTGCCTTCTATTTGTCTCGTAATCGCGACTTGCAGCTCGGGTGTGACGTCACATGATCCGTCTCGTAAAACGAGTGACCTCCGGGGTTTTCGTTCTATTTGGCACCACACACGACAAGACGAGTCGGAGCTCTGCTTTCTGCTCAAGAATCGGCATTGTTGTCATAGCAACATGGAGCGTCTCTAGCCAATTTCAGCGGCACAAGCTACAAAATAGGCGGTATTTAACACATAATAAGACTGTAACGACATGCCTATAGGTAACAGTATACAGCGCTGTGTGTACGACTTCTTCATTTGGTTACAAACAAAAACACAAGTGCTTAAAATAGTAGAAAACCACAATGTTTACTACATGTGATGCTCGGAGTAGCCATCTTTGTTACTGAACTCGGGGTCCTCTGAGTTCAGACGAGTTGACGAGTCGTTTTTACGACCTCGGGGGGGGCGTAGCTATTTGCAACTTCCGGTTCGTAACTCGGAAAATCCGCCTCGCAGATCGAGGTCGGGGTGGACAAACGGAAGGCGCCGTTACCTTGGTGTAGTGGGCGAAGACGACGGACGCCGTGCTCGTCTCCAGCACGCCGTGCACCAGGAGCTTGCAGTAGGCGGCCAGCAGGGCGCGGCGCCGCTGGTGCTCCTCCAGCGTCTCCCCCTCAGAGGCGAGGCCGCCTGCAGAGACACGGCGGTGGGCGGAGGAGTGAGTGAGTGCGGTTGGAGGCTGGTTGGAGGCGTTAGGAACAAAGAGCGCCGCGTGACAACGAGAAGATATACCACACGGGCGTGAGCGGGGAGGAGGAGGAGAACAAAGCGAAGCGCTTAGCAGGCAGCGCCGGGGTTTGGGGCTTCGGGTCCAGGCTCGGGACAATGGCTTGAGCAGGTGGATATCAAAGATTAGAGAGTTATGGTTGTGACACCATGTGGCTTCAATCTTCAGGGCCGGACTAATAAAAAAATATAAAACAGTCTCGGGGAGGAGCAGATGGAATTTTCCCACGGAAAAAAAAAGCGCGTGCTGGCCTGGCCTGGGGGTGATCCCTGGGCCTGCGCGGGTTGTAACGTGTCCGCCGCCCAGCCTAACTGTAGCGGAGCAGAAGCCAATAAAACCATCACTTTTTTTTACTATACGTTCACAAAGCAATAACGCTGTATTGCATTTGTTTGAACATTTAAGACGTACTGCGTCCGGGCGGACGGACAGCGAACCTGAGCGCTGGGGCCTCCTCGTCTGTATGTGGTTTGCGATAAGCCTCGGAGAGCGCAGGATGTAGTAAAGATAATGCAATGTTGAAAGTTATAGTTGCAATAAAACTCGGGGGGGGGGGTGGGGGGGGGGGGGTGGGGGGGGGGGAGTAAACGTTCTGGTATGGTCGAGTATTTTATATTTTGCTGTCGCGCTGTAGAAAAGAACATTGTGTGACGTTTTAACCTATTCAAACCGATCGGTTTAATGCTCTACAGGAACGAGGGCCAAGCAAACGTTTCAGCTTACGCCACTTTGCATAACAAAAGCACGGTATCACTTCAAACAAATAATTAGTTCCATTTTCAGTCAAACGAGACAAAGTCTTTCCAGCTCGTTCGGGGTTAATTGCTGGGTCATGTTCAAAATCAGAGCTCCTCGAGTCATCTGGTGGTGCTGTGGGAAGTCATTAGGCCGCAGTGCATTTAATGACTGCACGTATTTAATAGGAAACACACACACACGCACACACGCACACACACACACACACACACACACACACTCTGGTGGACTGAGACTGCCACCTGCTGGACACAAGCCGTATATCCTCCATCGCTCGGGTTGTCAAATGGATAGGCTGTAATGCACGACTGCCTTATAAATCGATGAAGGAGGTGGCAGCTCTTAGGCAATATGAACGTGAAATGATTCCTAATTTAAAATGGTTAAATCAACAATCAATCATCAAAGCACCACTGTGTAAAAAAAAAAACATGTTCAAGTGCACGCAAACAGGGCCCCCGTTCAGCGGGAGGAAAAGCTTCTCCTTTTGTCCGTCACATCAGAGACACTCCACAAAAGTGCCGTTATAGAAGGCCAATAGCGTTGTCCTGTTCTTGTTGTAAAGGAGGCTTTTTCCCCTCAATGTGTTTTTCCTGAGGTTAAATAAACCGAAATGTACTGACAAGTGACACTATCCCAACAACCCAGATGTACTGAACGCTGTCCAGACGTGGAAAAAAACTAAAAGTAAACCGCGAAAAAAGACGTCTCACCTCTGCCGTGTGCACCGCCGTCCGGTCCCACGAACACCTGCTCCAGGACCAGGGCCAGCAGGGCCCTCTGCAGCCGGGGCCCGGGGCTGTAGAGCAGGGGCCCGCACGACGCCGGCTCCCACACCTTCAGCTGGTAGGAGTGGGCCGCCAGGACGTCACACACTCCCAGGAAGGCCTGTGTGTGTGTGTGTGTGTGTGTGTGTGTGTGTGTGTGTGTGTGTGTGTGCGTGCGTGTGCGTGTGTGTGTGTGTGTGTATATATGTGTGTGTGTATGTGTGTGTGTGTGTGTGTGCATGTGTGTGTGTATATGTGTGTGTGTGCATGTGTGTGAGCGAGCGAGCGAGCGAGCGTGTGTGTATGTGTGTATGTGTGTGTGTGCGTATATGTGTGCGTATGTGTGTGTGTGTGTGTGTGTGTGTGTGTGTGTGTGTGCGTGTGCGCGTGTGTGTGTGTATGTGTATATATGTGTGTGTGTGTGTGTGTGTGTGTGTGTGCATGTGCGTGTGTGTGTGTGTGTGTGTGTGTGTGTGTGTGTGTGTGTGTGTGTGTGTGTGTGTGTGTGTGTGTGTGTGTGTGTGTGTGTGTGGGGGAAGCGGATGGATGGAAGAGCGAAGGACTTTTCATAAACACAAACTTATTGCTGCACAGCGGATCGATCGATTGAGTGATTCACCCCAATCTCAGACACGCCGTGACCACAATCCTGGCCCCCCCCCCCCCCCCCCCCGCCCAGTCCGTCCGTCCGTCCGTCCTGTACCTGCTCCTTCACGCCGGCGTCAGACTGGGAGAGGCACCGGTAACTCGTCTCACAGAAGGCGCTGAGCTGCTGCCTCTGGGCCACCGCCTTCTCCTGGGAAGACAAGGCGCCCCATTGGAGGGTTCAGAGAGACTGGGGGCGTGTTCAGGGGAGACACGGCGCCCCATTGGAGGGTTCAGAGAGACTGGGGGCGTGTTCAGGGGGGCACCAGGACCAATGGAGCAGCAGAACGGCAGCGATCGACTTGACTTGAATAAAAAAATACAATGAAGTATTCCCTGAACAAAACGGTTCTGTGTGCATCTCGGATTGGTCACGGGAGAATAACGTGCGTTTGCATCGTCGACGAGTCGTGATTTTGTTTGGCGTTATCGTTATCATCATCATCATCATCATCAACATCATCAAGTGTTGATTCTGTTCCACTGGTGCACGTGCCACCATCCCCCCCCCCCCCTGCAGGGGGGCAGGTGTAGAGTGTTGAACTGTCACTCACTCTGGAGGTGAGCGTTTTCCCGCTGGTGTGGAGGTTCCACAGCACGGCGTGGAACAGGCACCGCAGAACCTCCACGATTACCTCCAGGGAAGAAGCACAAGCGCAGTAAGCTGAGGCCTCACACTTAGTAGTAGGTATTGGTGTAAGATGTACCAAATAGTCACAAACAGAACCAAAAGCGTCTTTCATGCATTCATTTCCCCCCCCCCACACACACACATACACACACACACACACAACCAAAATTCAACATCAACATTTCTATTAGGATTGTAATTCTTTGCCTAATGCTGCCATCTGCTGGCAGCATTTAACAACATATTGCTGCAATTTTTTCCTGCTTTGCTCTCTATACAAACCACCTGTTTCATCACGTAAAGTGTACAGTGTTGGACTTAACGGATGCCTTGTGTTAACCGCGTTGGTCTGTATTTGTAGAGGGGGGTTCCCGTACCTCAGAAGGCAGCCCAGCCTGCAGGCACCCCACCGATAGGAGAGGAGACAGCAGCTCAAACAGGTCCCACTGCGACAGGTCATGGCCACTGAGCAACACACACACACACACGCACGCACACACGCATGCACGCACGCACGCACACACACACACACACACACATGCAACGTATGGGTTCATGATCCTGGTCGCAGAGAAAACATAGCTGCAGAGGTTCCAGGGCAGAGTTCAACAGGGAACAGCAGCCTTGTCTTACTTGTAAAACGCTCTGAGCTTCCTCAGCGTGGACAACACTTCTCCGGTTCGGTCGTCGTCGGCGCAGAAGGTGTCATCCTATGAAAACCGTTGTACAAGCGAAAGGCAGGTGAGTGGAAGTGTGCTGTGCGAGGGTTTCTGCATTCTGGATATTATTGGATTTCATTAGTTTAAAGGTTGGGTAAACCCCCGTTCCAAAGTGGACCTTACTGTTCCTGTCATAACTGTATCTAATGCACACCTTTGTGAACGGCGAACACACACACACATACACACACACACACACACACACACACACACCTTTAGGCCGACCCCCAGCCGTGAGGTCAGTCTGTCCTTCCAGCGTTGGACCAGGGCGTCCCGGGCCGAGCGGGCCGCGGGGTGCCAGGCCGCGTCCTCCCCACACAGACGCAGGTAGGCGCGGGACCCCGCCTCCAGCACGCCGGGGGGTCCGGAGGGGTGGTCCACCGCGGCCCCCATCTCCCTGATCAGCTCCTCGGACGTCACCTGGAGAACAGCAGGGGGGCGTCACAGACTCCCGCGCACACATTCCCGTTCCAGGAGACGATTCATAAATACTAGAGCTGCTGCTCATTCATAGTGCTTATTCTTGGCCCTGTGATGTGGGCGATGTGTTTAATAACGCCGCTGTTTATATTCACACTGCACACGTCCGTTGACGGCTCTCTTTGACTTTGCGTGGTGGCGCTCTCGAAATGCATTGTGGGTCCGTCGTCCGTTCTGCCGGCTCCGTTGGCCGTTGCGTCAAAGAGTTGAGAGATGTTCAACTTTTCAACAGACAGCGACGGATCCGTCGGCCAATCAGATCGCGTTATGCAAATATATACGCAAATACACTACTATGACGCCACGCTTGGACTCCTGTCCAATGAAATCGCCTTTGTGATACAACCCGGGAAAACACGCGGATATGTCAAAAAGCCAGCCGGCTTTTTGACAGCGGGGGGTTTAAAAATGCTACGCGAAGCAACACTCCTCGCGACTACGGTATCCACAAGCAGGAGGAAGCCTGCTTTGTTAGCAGGAAGCGATTTGATTGGCTGCAGGCTGCGTCTACAAAGACCACTCCCCCATACGTCAGACACGAACCTCCGTCATCCGTCCACGGGACGCGTGCGGTGTGAGCGCGGCGTGAGAGAGAGGAGAGAGGGGGGTGTGTGTGTGTGTGGGTGAGACCTGTGCGTTCTCTGCTGCAAGACACTCAGGGACAAAGTAGTGAGGAATCTTCATCAGGGAGGCCACCAAGTCCCAGCGGCCTGCAAACTGAGCAGCACACTGCCATCATCATCATCTTCATCATCATCATCATCTTCATCATCATCATCATCATCATCATCGTCATCATCATCTTCGTGATTGTCATCATCATCATTATCACCACCATCATCATCATCATCCTCATCACCACCATCATCATCATCATCATCATCTTCGTGATTGTCATCATCATCATCATCTTCGTGATTGTCATCTTCATCATCATCATCATCATCTTTGTGATTGTCATCATCATCGTCATCATCATCAACATCCTCAACATCGTCACCGTTAATCTAAAGTAAGTTATAATCAATACAACGACGGATACCTTTGACAGCAGCTTGGGGAGCGTGGTAAGGTAGTGCTGGGTGAGTTTAGCGCATTCGTCCGACTGAGTCTTTCTCTCCTTGGCACTCGAGACCTAGAGGGATTTTGACGACGGATCATCAAATGATAAACTAAGAACCCAAAGGTTAATTAGTTTAACCCTTAATTAATTAATTAGTCCATTCAGTAATAAGCATCATTTTATAGCATAGGCAGAGAATTAGGGTTAGGGGATTAGGGTTAGGGTTAGATACCCACTACCCCTAACCCTAACCCTAACCCTAGGGTTAGGGGTAGTGGGTATCTAACCCTAACCCTATTCAATTATGTTTAAATTAATACCTTAGTTAACATGAACACAATTAGAAAATGATCAATCAACAATTAGTTGACTGTTAATTAACTGTTAGCTAATTGTTATTGAATGGACCCTTATTGTAAAGTGTTAACTATTATTATTATTATTATTATGATGATGTGTTAGTCGTGTCACTGTATGACCTTTTTGCCCCCGCTCCTGCCCACCAGTGAAGGTCCCTCAGCGGCCTGACGCACAGACGCCACCAGCACCTCCACCACAAACGCCTGCTCTGCCTCCGTCAGACCTACACACACACACACACACACACACACACACACACACACACACACACACACACACACACACACACACACACACACACACACACACACACACACACACACACACACACACACACAGCCACACGCACACACACACACACACAGCGGGATCAATCCATTATGAGCGTTGGGGGTCGTAGTTGAAGTCGTTCTCTTAGCTTCTGTTACTGTACTGTTTATTTCACATGGATTCGTCATAGTGCAAGTTCACTTAGATTCACACATAAACTAATTAACAAAGTGAACCACAATACGATATTATCTAAGTCCACCCTCTCAGCCCCCCCCCCCCCACACACACACACACACACAGACGCACACACACACACACACACACACACACACACACGCCCGCCCCTGAGGTGAGGCAGACCTGTGCTGTGCGGAGGGGGCTCCTGCAGCAGTATGCGGGTGAGTGTGGGCCAGTCTCTGAGCAGGTCACCAGCACAGTCCCACAGCGCGTCCACCAGGTAAACCACGTGCTTATGGAGCTGTGAACACACGATGGACACCACCGTTAAAACCGTAAAAACACATCCTCCTGGGGGAAGGAGGCGCCTTCATCCAGCACGCTCCAGCCAATCCTGTCTCCAGGAAGACTTCATCCATTGAACAAACAAAAGGACAATTGGTGGTTTGTTTTTTTTTCTCTCCAGTGAAGTCATCGGTCACACACGCCTCACCTCAGACTGCGTGTGGAAGGTCAACAGGGCCCGGAGCCTGACCATGGTCCGCTCTGTGTGCGCGTCCTGCCCCCGTGCTTCCCCCTGGCTCCCCCCCCCCTCCTGAACTTTAGACCGGGGGGGGGCCCCGGCGTTCGGCAGCCTGCGGGACAAACGGACCCTCAGACCCCCTTGCACTTCATAGTATAGACTGCACAGACACTTTATGGGGAGTTGCTTTTTGATCTTTTCACTGGTTTGAATGATTGTCTGTGTCATTGTCTTTTGTGTACTGTATGTACTGTGAGTGTACTGCCTTATTTTAACCTGTTTGGCATTAAGACAAATTCCAATCAACTGTGTTGACATGGCAATAACAATGATCCATCCATCCATCCATCCATCCATCCATCCATCCATCCATCCCCCTCTCTCTCTCTCTATCCATCCATCCATCCATCCATCCATCCATCCATCCCCCTCTCTCTCTCTCTATCTATCCATCCATCCATCCATCCATCCATCCATCCCCCTCTCTCTCTCTCTCTATCCATCCATCCATCCATCCATCCATCCATCCATCCCCCTCTCTCTCTCTCTCTCTCTATCTATCTATCTATCCATCCATCCATCCATCCATCCATCTAGACGCAGGGCAGCAAGGCCAGAGTTGAGCCTCTTTGATGATCTGTTTTGAGGTTGTTTACCGCGTTGGACCCCCCATGGGTGGGGTTCAGCGGTTTACCTCGAGTAGAGCAGCTCCCCGGCCAGGGCCGCCAGGGGGCGCTGTGAGGAGTAGACAAACTGATACAGCCGCTGGTAGTCTTCCTCTGTCAGCACCTCCTCACAGGACCTAGGGGGGGAGAGCACACACACAGAGGATATGGAGAGGACAAACACAGGGGGTGGAGGGTGGGGGGGTGGAGGGAATAGGTAGCCCGGCTATTGCCAGACCGAGCTCAATCGTAGATTGCACTGTTGGTCTGGGAAGGCTGCACAAGATCGCGTGATCGACGGGCCTGGTTCAAATGACACACAATTCATTGTCATTGTGTTTGTGTTCATTGTGTTAAACCAGCCAATAGCACGCCACAGGGGGGAAAAGCCAGCTTGGTGATTGGCTCCGGCAAAAGCGTATCGGAAGCAGAAAGAAATGTATTGCTCCTCTCCAGACCCTGCCGCAGGACGGATTCATATGGCCGGCAGAACGGGCTGGGGGTGCTCTCAGTCTGGGGAATATGGGGGGGGGGCTGGAGGTTGTCCACTTACTTGGAAATGAGAATGAGGAGCTTCATGGCCTGCACAGCTACCTCGTTGTCTCTGTCCAGCGTCATGGAGATGAGCCTGCCCTGGAAGGCAATTCAATGCAGCTTTATCTGTACAGCACATTTCATACAAAATGTTCATACAAAATGAATAGTGATCAAATATAATTAATGCAATAAAATAATAAATAAGAATACCAAACGAAGGGAAATATAGGGAACGAATCAAGGTAAACAAAAGAGTGATGAAAGAAAAACGATAAAAACGACCTCTTTGTAAAAGCCTGGATGTGCGTAAAATGTCCGTTGAGGTAATTCCAGAGCTTAAAAGCATATTGGAAGAGGGTCGCTTTACAATATGTGCTGTGTGGGTTTTTGGTGCACTGAATATACATACATAAATACGTGATATATATTTTACATCTACAAAAGGCGTTTTCCATACTTTGAAGCGGCTGGTGAACAGGTCTAGCTTGGGCAACAGAAGGGGGTCTCCGTACAGACCCTGCAGCCCCAGCACACACTTGAGTCGCACTTCTGGTATCTGGAGGCAACAAAACAGATCAGAACAGATGCGTGGACGCGTTGACGAAGAGCTCTGCAGTACAGTGAGTACAGTTGTACGACCTATATCATAGCTCACACTCACACAGTGGGGATGTATCTAAAAATACCACAGCTTGATTCATGGCGTGTCAGGACTTTTCCATAGGTTGCGTTTACCTTATCGTGCATCATCCAGCCTATGTATTTGAGGTAGCTGTCGTTGAGAAATGCGGTGCTGTAGAGCTTCATCCACGAACACAGTTCCTCTGTGCACATGGAGCGGATCTCTGGCAGCACGTCCCTGTGGACCCACACACACGTACAGAGAGAGAGAGAGACACACACACACACACACACACACACACACACACACAGTCAGGGACATGTACGGCTTGCTCAAAGTGCAGAACGATAGCGGCAACAAAAAGAGCGCCGTGTGATGAGGGTCCAGAGGGGGATTCACCGGTATCTCTTGAGGAACACTCCTTTGAAGATGGTGTCCATGATGCTCTCTATCTCCGACCTTTTCTCCTGCAGCTGTAAGAGGAACCGTCAGGACGACAGTGACGGCGCTGCTGCCGCATCCAAAACCGTTTCTAAATCTTTCCCTTTTCCTAAATCTTTTCTGTAATATATAAAATCATAATATCCGCTTTTGAATTTAAAATCGCACGTGAAAGAAAGGTGTGTTGCACTACTGCGCACGTCAAAGTATCATGTATCCGTTTCTCTATATTGTATTTGCTATTTTGTGGTGCTTTGTAGGCCTCAGTAACACAACAAAACAGCTTACAGCGAAGTGATAGTGTGATCATTTTCTGTAAATGTCGTTCCAATGCACACAGACACACACACACAAACACACACACACACACACATCCACACTCAAAGACAGACACACACACACACACACACACACACACACACACACACACACACACACACACACACACACACACACACACACACACACACACACACACACACACACACACACACACACACACACACACACACACACAGGCACCTCAGCCATCTTCTTCTTCATCCTGTCCAGTCGGGGGCTGCCCTGCCGCCCGGAGGTCTTTCTCCTCTCCACCCCGTGCAGCTTCTGGGAGTTCTCCATCGCCGTGCTCAGGCTCAGCGCCACGGCAACCAGAGCGCTCAGAATCTTCACAGCTACGAGGAGGCGGACCAGATCAGAGAGAGAGACGATCAATAGGATGCACGGCGCTTCATTCAGAGTGGATGTGTGTGTGTGTGTGTGTGTGTGTGTGAGGGCCCTTCAAGTTGGAATCATTTTAATAATAACGAGCATGAAAGCCAAAGACTTGTTACTTGACACGTTGTCAATGCAGGAGTTGAAGGTTTTTGCTTTCCTTTGGTAACTTTTAACGGTGTCTGTCTAGTGGTTTCCTCTTTTCCTCTAAATCACACTGATTAACACTCCATCAGCGCCTTCTGGTCAACACCGGCAGATTCACATTATTACGACAATAGAAAATCCATTATTCTTCGGTGTTTGTTAATGTCTAACCATTTCTGTTAAGTCCCACATTATATCTTATATTTTTCCAACATACCGAGTCAACTGCCCCCCCACACGGGCAACCGACTGAGCCACCACTGAGGTATACTCTACTATGGAGGTAGATTTGTGTCTTTATTATGCAATCAAACAGAATAGGTTTGAGAGCAAAACTATCGACACTGCAATCAAAAAATGTTTTTTTTCAGCTCAACAGCAAGCAAAACTTTTGGATTCGCAAACAAAACTTTTGGATTCGCAAGCAAAACTTTTGGATTCGCAAACAAAACTTTTGGATTCGCAAACAAAAACTTTTGGATTCGCAAACAAAAACTTTTGGATTCGCAAACAAAAACTTTTGGATTCGCAAACAAAACTTTTGGATTCGCAAGCAAAACTTTTGGATTCGCAAACAAAAACTTTTGGATTCCCATGAATACATTTTTAATCACATTTATTTTCCTTGCAATAAAACATTCTTTGATTGCAGCGTCGACAGTATTGCTCTCAAATCTATTTTTTGATTGCAGTGTTGTGGAAAGTTTTGCTCTCAAACCCATTCTGTTCGACTGCATAACAAAGACACAGATCCACCTCCACCCTCTACCTGCCAGCGTGCACGTGTGCCTGAAGGCGCGCACGCAGGAGTCGGACAGCTGGGCGAGCAGGGACACCAGGGCGCTCATCAGGTAGCCGTCGTACACCACGCGGTGCTGACAACGCGACACCAGCGCCGACACAAAGTCTCCGAACTCCGAGTGGAACCAGCGGCCGTACGGAGCCGCCTGGACCAGGGGGTACTCCGCGCAGTCCTGCGGCAGGGAGGGACGGAGGTCAGCTGATCGTCAGAGACCAATCGAAACAGCTTCTGGACTGAAGTAAGAATCGTCGCATAAAGAATACGTGTGTCTATATGCATCATTGCATGTTGTTTGATAATACCTTTACGTGCAACTACGTCGTTACAATATTTATTTATTCTTGTTCCAACTCTATTCTGTGCAGTGAATGATTTTTACAGTTTACGGTCCTTGTGTGGCTAAAATAAAAATTAAAACAACTAAAAGGTACAGACCATGTCCATGGGCCAGGTGACTGTAAGGATCCAGGGGAACGCCATGAACTTCTTGTATTGCAGACCAGATTCCTGGTACACACACACACACACACACACACACACACACACACACACACACACACACACACACACACACACACACACACACACACACACACACACACACACACACACACACACACACACACACACACACACACGCACACGCACACACACACACCCACCCGGAACAGCGGCTTCAATTAGAATCAGCAAATACAATACTGCATGAGAAGAACACATGAGAATGGAGTTTTCTCTCACCTCATCCACCTTCTCCACCATCTTGCTCAAGATATCACAGCACTCCTGAACCTTGTTGCTCTGACACATCTCGGCTGTGACCACCCCTGTAAACAGACGAGGAAAAGTGACCCAGGGCAATAGCTATGTGTGTGTGTCTGTGTGTCTGTGTGTGTCTGTGTGCGCTTGCCTTTGCACCCGGAGCACTGAATGAAAAAGCTGATGAGATCTAAGAGGGCGGAGTCCCTGTCCATCGCATAAGTCTCGATCCAGTCACCAATCACGGTCTGCACAGAGAACCACAACAACACCAGAGGTCAGAGGTCTCCCTCACCGTCTCAGGAAACAAAATGTGCACGACCAGAAAATGTGCGTCTCCATTGCAGAAGAGGTTATAGTTATTAAGTAACCAAACTGTTAAAACATGATCATAGGGAGTCTGGGGAGGAGAAGGTCGCAAGGAAGGTCCAGACCCAGCAAAGAAGGTCTACGGGACATCTCACCTGCATGGCGCTCCGTCCCATGGTGACCACCTCAAACAGGGTGACGGCCGCCACTCGGCCCCGCCTCCCCCCGCCGCCGCCGCCGCCGCCGCCACCGCCGCCGCCCGCTCTGCCTGCACTGCCCCGGCTCGTCTTGCCCTGGGCTTGCGCGGCGTTCTCAGAGCACATCCGCGGCCTCTTCTTCCCTCTCTGCGGGTTGCACGGATATCCATGAGGGTGGGAGTGGAGTGGGTTCATATCCATAAGGGTGGGAGTGGAGTGGGTTCATATCCATGAGGGTGGGAGTGGAGTGGGTTCATATCCATGAGGGTGGGAGTGGAGTGGGTTCATATCCATAAGGGTGGGAGTGGAGTGGGTTCATATCCATGAGGGTGGGAGTGGAGTGGGTTCAAATCAAAACCCAGTGGCTGCAAGTCTCCCTGGAGGCATCCTTGAGCAAGACGCTCCGGAATAACTTCAAATAATGAGGATCGGGAATGTGTTGGGGGTCGCTTTAGATCAGATGATAGATCCAATCATAACGGTAGTACACAGACCTGTACGGAAATGCTCTTTACATGGCTACAATATCTCTTCTTTTAAGCGGAATATCAAATAATTCCACGTATATTACTGTTGTAATAATATAATGCCTCACTGTAATGGAAAGTTCTAATGTGATGTGCTGAATTTGGTACATTTGGTCTCTCTGTTTTGGACATGTCCACACGGGAGAGCCTTCACTTACCGCACTTTTCCGTCTGTTTTCGTTTCCGGATTCATCCCCAGAGTGGCTGACTGCTCCAGCTGAATTAATCGCAGAATTCTCACTAGAATTAAACAATAAATCTTGAAATAACCATAGAGGCAGTGACACGGTTGTTTTCATTTAATATCTTGCACATTGTAATAACATCAATAATCCTTACTTTTGCTCAAGTGGCCTGGAGGTAGGTGTTGATGGATCTGGGATCATTGCTGGCTCAATCTTTTTTTCTTTTTAGCTCATTTTACACAGCCTGCGTGGATGAAATCAATGTTTGGTCACGGCCTAAAAGAAGAATGAATCAATAAGGACAATAATGTCTGAGGCAGCCTAAGCCTGTCTAAGTATTTTTCTGTTTTGATATTTGTGAAGATTTTTTCATAAATAATAATATAATAAGAATTCATTCTGAATATCAAAATTCAAAAAGGTAATTGAAAATAAGCCATCCAAAAAAAGATTATAAAAAACAATAATCCTAAAAAGTAATCCCCAAAGATTATCCCAAAAAAGGTTATCAAGAGAAACGAATAAAAAAAAGTAATCTAAAAAAAAGTTAAGAAAGCTGTAACTGAACCCATGACCTTGGCAGCGTTAAGGCTATAAGCACTACCAGTTGGGCTAGAGACGACCACTTTGAAAACACACGGTTTTCACTATAGCTGTATTTCCCTAATATAATCCAAAAAATAAATCTATCTACCTTTTACACTAAACACATTTTTTGTTGCGGTTTTAAACCTCCTATTAACATAATAGATGAGATTCGGTCGACGCTATTAACCGTTATGACGGCGGTGGAACCTGAACCGCTGAGGCTCTTGGCAGCGTCACCTCTAAGCAGTACCAGCTGCAGGACCACCGAGAGAGAACACACAGACAGCCTGTTCTTTTTTAAATTATAGAATTTAATCCAAAAAGGAATCCAAAAAAAGTATTAAAAAATGTAATTTATACCTTCAACGCTTAAAACCTTTTTTTTTCTTTTTTTTTTACACAAGTGTTTTGTTTGAACCTGCTTTAGTATTAATGTAACATATGCGATTCGGTTGAGGCTTTTTAGTGTCAAACAGAGAGTGAGAACCGAACGACTGACCTTGGCAGTGTTGATTCTGGGGGAAACCACAAAATCGTTTTGGATTATAATAGGGAAATATAATAGTATATAATATAATAGGGGAAACTGTGTGTTTTCCTTATATTTTCAAAGTGGTTCCTTCTAGCCCAACTCGACCAAGGCCAGTGGTTCCATTCCCGCTGTCAACCGCCCGATCTCGTGTGTAACATTAATACTACAAAAATAAATTAATAAATGAAATATTTCATTTATAATAGTGCTTCAATTGTGCCTATTGTGCCTTGTGCGTGTGTTCGTGTGCGTGTGTTCGTGTGCGTGTGCGTGCGTGCGCGCGCGCGTGTGTGTGTGTGTGTGCGCGTGTGTTGAGGGGACACCTCATCCACAAACGTAATGTTTCGAGGCTCTCCCCCTGTGTAAATAAACGATGGGCGAGTCGGTGGAATTCGTTTATGGATAGAGATGCATTATGAACAGTAACTGCTTAAAAAACAGCTCGAATTACACATAGAAGCATTTTCATGGCTCGTTTGTTCTGGCTTGTATTGTTTGTTGCTTTGACATAATTATTGTTAGCATAACACAGTTACAGTGATGTTTCCGGACAGGCCAAAACTCCTGATCGGGATTGGTTGAATGTGGAGCTAAATGGAGAAGCGCTGAATGTGATTGGTTCTAACGGACATCAGTCCGTCGTCGGCGCCGCCTCCTGCTGGCCTTACTTACTGTTTCCTTCAACGTTAAGAGATATTCAGGGGCAACCTTCGGTGCTCCAGACAGTTTTTAATTGTGACAAGCATTTTGGCCACCAGAAATGTAACTAGCAAGTAATTTATTGATCATCCACCCGGAGAACGTCCTGTAATGACTGCACGTTGCAACAACTGTGGAATAATAAGGAAATGCTTCGTGTTTACCTGTTACATATCAAACATAAGAAACCTACTGCAACAGAAAACATATCACATTTAAAGACGGCCGTCTTACCATTAAGCTTCACATTGACTTTGTTTTCATTTCTTTCATAGAAGAATTCCAGTGTTGTTGCTTCGTCTCGTTTCGGATTTAAAGGGACACACACGAGCGTGCATCGCGCTCACGTCACATAAATCAGGATTTGAAGATGGAAAGAGTGACTGGTCCAGCCAGGATTAATTAATCACTCACACAAGTGTGAGTGATTCTATGCAGAGTTAAATAAGAATGTGTTTAATGTGTATCAAACATATTCTTGGAATAATGGAATATTTTACAAATGTTCTATCAACAATATGTAGGTCATATTTGTTTCACCAGCAGTTTACTTGAGTAAAGCAGGCCTTAGTTGTTGTTTTTTTGCAAATATAATATTTTTAGCAAATATTTTAAAACAAAAGGCATGTTTTTTTTATGGAGGAATATCTAAGTGCATATGTGCATTTTTTTTTTGTCTATCTTTGGAGTTTAATTGATATATCACTGGTGCCATCCATTCAAAAAAATGTGCACATGCACTCAAGGTATCGTATGAATTTGTATAAAAACTGCAATCTTAGGGTATGTATCCACTAGTCCTGAGTACAATCATTTCAGCTTTAGTGTCTGCTTTATGATTCCTTTATAGTGCTTGATTGAACTTTAGCCTAGCCCTATCGGCTGTAAGGGCAATAAAAGTCAAATTGTGTGCATGCGTACACGTATGTGCGTGTTCACTTGTGTGTGTGCGTGCTTGTGCATTAGTGTGTGTGTGTGTGTGTGTGTGTGTGTGCGTGTGTTTTTAATATGATTGTGGAGATTGACAGACTTTCAGACAGACACTGTATTGCTTCCATTTTGATTTTATTATATTTAAAACATTGAAATGTGCTAGCAGTTCAAGAACAAAACATCAAATATCCGGATCATTCCCACACAAACAGATCACCTGAATGGCCTTGGCCTAATATGGGCCGCAGTAGAACAACAATATACAAACCTCAGCTGCTGTGGAAATCAAGCTCACAGTCCCGTTGCTTTGTTTCTATGCAGTCTCATTTAATCACGTAGCACCTCGATCCACGTTGTCGTTTTGGATTTACAGTCAGATCAGCGGTACGTTTGTGGCGTGGTCCTATAGGGGGTGTCTATTTCGGGGCTCCTAGGGGGGGAGGGGGAGGGGGGGGGACCCCCTGCTGGGTCAGGAGCTGGGAGATGAAGCTCATGGCCGGGCTGAGGCCGTCCGTCAGGTCCTCGGGGAGCGCCGACACCACCAGCGAGATCCTCTCTGTGAGCTTCAGTATCCTACGCCGGGACGAGAACAGAACGCCCGTGTGATGACGGATTCCAAAACGTTTGTGCTTCTACCCTCAGGTAGAAGATTTCCCTGTGAGTTCCCGCTCACAGGACTAAACGATACAAACTTTCCTTTGTATGTACTGCCATTAACATGCTGAATTTGCACTGAAGTAATGTCACTATTGCACTTTATGCCTCTTTTGTGCACTGTTCTCCTGGACCACTGCTTATCTTGGCCTCCCTATGTAGCGATCCTGCACTGTGTTTTATGTATTTTTATGTACTGGTCATTTGTGTTTTGATGGTGTTTCCATCACTAACTGATATCTTCTGGTTGATGGAGTGTTTGTTAATACGTGGCTGCATCCTACTCTCCCCTAGTGGGATAATTAAATTTGACTTTGACTTTGTTAAGAAGCACAAATATGTTTCACTACTATTGAGGTTTGCTGCTTTAATCCAAAGACTCACAGTGACTTAAGACACACGTCATTAAGGAGCAAGGAAGGGGTCTTGACCCGCAAATGTTTCCAGATATGGCCGGATGCTGGGGGGAATCGAACCCATACCTTTTAGCTGGGAGACGAACACCCTATAGCCGCGATACCATCCTGCCTTTGATCAAATATGCTCTCTTGCTCTTCACTTTTGATATCGTAATGTTCAAACAAACGGGGGGGGTGGGGTTACGGGGGGACGTGTTCTCTCACCAGTTCACGTAGTTAGCAGCCAGCTGAGGTTCCTGCCTGGAGACGTCCTCTGTCACCAGGGACATCTTCATCTGTTTGAAGTTGGCCTCGATGTCTCTCTTAATCTCAGCCAAGCAGGGCGTCCCTCGGAAGGAGCCGATCACTTGCTGCAGGAGAGACGGGAGCGTTGCAGACGAAAGGGGGGGGGGGGCCAGAAAACACACGACACGGGTTAACCCCAGGGGATGTTTGACTGTACCGCGCACAGGGGGAAAACCGCACACACGCAAACCAGAATGACATAACACTGAAATAAAGGCTAAAGTCGGACACGAGACGAGATGAGACTGGGGCTCACGTAGAGGACAGAGAGCTGGTGGGCGATGTATTTGTGGCTGCCCAGGTGCCTGACGTCCTCCTCTAGTTGTTGGCTCAGGACAAGAAGCTGGTTCAGTTTGGCGAGGTGAGAGAAGTACTCTGCAACACATACCCACGTGTGGTTAACCCTTGAATTGATTGGATAAACTGTTTGAACATGTTGTTTTGCTTTACAGTGTGATTTTTTAGCCTCCTCTTCATTACATATTTTATGTATACATCTGAAAAAAAATTAATAACCCAATAACCACGAGGGGTGCGAATGATATACATCATAAAACATAATGCAATGAAATTCCTCGTTTTATGTTGAGATGGGGAAAACCTACAAAACGATGACTATGACTATCTGCTCTGCAAGTGATATCCTCCTGTATTACTCTATCGTGGTCATGAACCCAACAAGTCCCGTTTTATGGGGCAACAGGGGAAATAAACAAAACGATGACTAGGACATCAGCTCTGCAAGTGATATCCTTGTGCGTTACTCACTCGATTTGCGCCTGCGTCATTTTGGCCCAAACGTAGATGTGCAGGTGTGCCTTTAGTTGTAGTTTATACGCTTATAATCTGAAGTAGGCTACCACTTACCTTCCATGGGGGGCTTCTCCAGCATGCCCACAGCACTGCCCTGGATCAGGTAGACCTCCACCCGAGGGAACATCCCAGACAGGCCCACCATGTCCAGGTAGTCCTGGGGGAACACGGAGCAAGACTGGTGGTTTATCGTCTCACAGCGATTGCATTTCCTTGCACATCACTTTCTTTCATCAGCATTCGTTACATTCAAAAGGGTAATCAGACACTACTGTGTTTATTGTGTTGGTATTTGCACGTAAAAATAAATATATTGATCCATGTAATTTTTTTTTTTTTTTGCTTTATTGGAGAGCAACCAAAAACCTGTGGTGCTGCTCTCTCCCCAACTACATTCTGACGTGAACCTTTTTTTACGGAGGTGGAAATTGTACATTGATATGTGTGCATGTTTGATGGCTTGCTTTCCCTTTTTTATGGAACTTAATGATTAAGAATGTAAAAACATTGCAGGAAAAGCTTACTGTGGTTCACTAGTTTGGCCTTGGATTCTTATGGCTTTCAACCAATATGTTTCACTTTCCCATTTTATTGTTATTACCTCGTTGGCAGAGACAAGCTGAAAGTGTGTACTTATACTTGAAATAACAGTACAACAGACAAACCTCTAATTGTGGCATAGGCTTTGGTAGATGCTCCAGGCACTGCAGCATCTGGTCTAGGATCTCAGCTCCTACGGTGGATGTGATCACATAAGAAGATAGTACGTTGTACTACTGGTTACATTCTGGTGCTCTTCCATGTTGCTTAACGTATAGATGGGATCCATCATTTTTAATGGATATCACCTTGGAGCTGGAAGGTGTCCGATTCCTCTGGGCTACAGTCTTGACTCAACTGCTCGTGGAACTTGAGCAAGAAAAGATGATAAAAAACAACAACAACAAACATGTGATGACGAGGATCAATGCAACTCAAAGAAGACGTTCTTCGATGTTCGATGTCTACACTTCACCCGTAGTACACTCTCTCTCACACACAAAGCAAATCCATGCTGACACCCAACCCCGTATCCCATTATGCACACCTCCAATTACAGGGACATGATTATTATTATTATTTATGATTATTTTCCCAGCATTCAAAAAGCAGTGTTGACGTACCTGCTGAACCTGAGCCCGGACGAGAAGGTCCAGCTGTCCGCACAGACACAACATCTCCAAGCCCACCTGCTCAGGACTCAGATGAGTAGGGCTCAGGGGTCTTCTTACCTGCAGCTTCACTGTCAACAGGTAAGACATAATACTGACCTGTCATCCATCATCGTCATTTATTTTCAGCACAGGCACTTTTTCCCCGCCAGAGATCATGCGATTGGTATGAATAACAATGGTGTATGACGAGCAAGAATCTCATTGTCTTAAGTCTATAAGGGAGGAGCAGGTCACCGGGGAAGAATCATTTCATTTCCGACAGCGCATATATGCATGCATAAATATTTAACAAATTCCTGCGCTACAATAATCTACGTTATTACTACAAATCCTTGTTATTTTATTATCTCATTGCGATAGAAACAATATCCGGTAGGATTTGAGACTTACCTTTAAAATTGTCATGATAAACGCACGGATGACAGAGCGGCTCGGTGTTGCTTACTGCCATATCCCACTAAACTGACAACAATCGCGTCCTAGACACTTACGAATCCATTCCAAATAACCAAAGAGTAGAAAATGCACAGACGAATACAAAAACAGTCAAAGTTTTCATTGTAACCATCTTATCAGAAAACATTGCTCCACGCCAGGGGTGCATTCGAGAGACCTACACCACATTGAACCGGTGCGAACGAATGCGAATAAACGGTTGCTTTGTATGCAATGCAACCATCTCCACTCTCGCTGTCAAATTAGCTCAAACATAGGCGAAAAGGCGGGGAACAACAACGTGTCATGCGTGCAAGGTTGCTCGACGAAATCCGAACATCAAAAGCCCACGCCCTTTACAACCTCGGGTTTTCGGTCTTGAACGGCGCTCTAGATGGGAGACCACCAGGGCGACCGGCATCCTCTATGTATGATGTCATGTTTTGGGGCTCACTGAGTCACTCGGTGGGACGACCGCAGGCTGTCTCGCATCCACAGTGGCCGACAGGTGACTTTACACCAGCTGTTGGCCAGTCGGTTGGTATTTTAGGTCTTAATGGAGGGGATGAAACCACACACACACACACACACACACCGGTCCTACGATTCATTTATTAAATAGTAAACAAAAGCAGACAAGAGGTCTCACATAGATTCTTCCTTCAAGTTCTCTAGAGCGGTCTTAAATTACAGCTAGTGTATAAAGTTTGTCACAGTTTTACATTATTTAAAGTGACAGCTCAAAATGAAAAAAAAGACAGACTTCTTGACATAGTAAAGGGAGGAAAAGACATTTAAATAGTGTGCTAAGAAAAGATATATCTCCAGTATTGACCTGGGCATTATGTAAAAAATGAAGACAATCTGTAGCAAAAATCCAACTCAACTGTGCAGCAAAGTCAAATATACAACAATGTACATCTTTTGGTATACAACCATATTTTCAATAATATTTAGAAGTGCACCTGAAATAAAAAAAGCAAACAGATATCTTCTTTTTTAAATTTCTTTCCCATAAAATGCCCGCTCCTTCAAGGCACATCACCACAACAGTCGCCCGTTTCTCAGGAAACCAACTGCATTCTCCATAAGTAACTCTGTTTTTTTCGTATTAGAAGCTGTACATTAGCATTGGCAGGAGCAGAGAGAGTAGATATGTTGCATTTTGACATCGTGAGGCGAGGGGGTAACCCTCTCCTTGGTACAGTTTGGTGACAGGCAGGGCGATCGGTTGTCAGTGTCAGAACTCGTTCCGTCCAGTTTGGGGGGCCCCTGGGAGGTTTTTGAATCGCTTGCTCGCCTGAGGGCGTCACCACTAGCGGCCACCAGGGGGCAGAGCGAGGTTGGCCATCAGCTCGTGAACAGAGGCGAAT
The DNA here is from genome assembly GCF_964030765.1 of Micromesistius poutassou. NCBI lineage: Eukaryota > Metazoa > Chordata > Actinopteri > Gadiformes > Gadidae > Micromesistius > Micromesistius poutassou. Next base: position 18,888,553 of record NC_140284.1, on the reverse strand, counting down.
ATCGTGCACTCGCCTAAAAGGAAAGGACAAAACAAATACATGACATGATCAGAATTCAAAAGAAATTCGTAGCGTTATGAGCATCGCGTGCGTGTTATGAATATCGCGCGCGTGTGTGTGTGTGTGTGTTATGAGCATCGTGCGTGTGTGCGTTATGAGCATCGCGCGTGTGTGCGTTATGAGCATCGCGTGTGTGCGTTATGAGCATCGCGCGTGTGTGTGCATTATGAGCATCGTGTGTGTGCGTTATGAGCAGCGCGTGTGTGTGCGTTAGGAGCATCGCGTGTGTGCGTTATGCGCGGCGCGCGTGTGTGCGTTATGAGCAACTTGCGTGTGTGCGTTTCCCTGGTTGGGCGTGTGTGTGCGTCTCCCCGGTTGGGCGTGTGTGTGCGTCTCCCTGGGTTGGGCGTTCTCGTGTGTGCGTTTGCGCGCGGCGCCTCACCCTGGCGCGCCGGGTGCAGCTCGTTGAACCTCCGCAGGATGTTGGACACGGTGAGCGCGGCGGCGCCGGACGAGCTGTGCTGCCGGGGGATGTCGGCCTGCTGGGTGAGCCCCGTGGCCATGTCGTACACGATGGGCACGATGATGCTGAGGGGGTCCTGGGGCACCGGCACCCGCTGGGTCAGCTGGAGCTGAGGTGTGAGGGGGGGGGGCGGAGGGGGGGGGGAGCGCATGTGAATACAATACAAGGACGATTTTTGTATTCATATGGAAAAGGAGGGTTAGGGTTGGGGGGGGGGGGGGGGGTTATGTTGGGAGGGGGGGGAGGGAGGTTATGTTGGGAGGGGGGGAGGGGAGGTTATGTTGGGAGGGGGGGGGGGGGAGAAGATGGTTATGTTTAAGTGGTGGAAGAGAGGGTGTGAAAGATGAAATGCGTTTGGTTCAGGAGGGAGAGATATAGCAAATAAATATTCAGCTGTGGATGGATTAACGTTGAGTGTGAGGATTCAAGGTATTCAAAACAGGAAATAAAACAGGGGGAAAAAGGTGTAAAAAAATAGGTGTGATCGTCAAAAAAAGTTTATTCATGTAATACCAAATAATTTAATGTATTAATAGCAAAGATAGAAGATAAAAGCTCTGGAGGGGGTCTCTTGTAACCCATGCTGTGCATCAGAGGGTTATACACTTTTTTGGAACGCTGTACAGACAGCTCCTGCTGCTGCAACCAACGACAGCATTCGCTCTGTAGTCGAGGACACTTTTCTAAAAAGCTGTGTGAGACCGTCATCCTGTATAGAAAACCTTTTTCCTTTGTGTTGGTTATTCCGTCGGAATAAAAGTTTAGTTTAGTGAATAAAAAAAAGAAAATGTCTGCAGAGAGGGTCTGAGGAGCCAGAGTGAGACTGCCGAAGGCGTCGGCGCTCTGAGATGAAACGATGTCATGAATACGTTGAGATAAGGCGGGCCGGGCCGCCGGTACTCACAAAGAAGAGCATCTTGGATTTGAGCACCACGGCGATGGTTCCCGGGGGCGCGATGGGGGGCGCACTGGGCGGGATCGTCAGACAGAACTGGACGTTCCAGTTCAGCTGGGCAGCCTGGTCAGGGAACTGAAGCCACACACACACACACACACACACACACACACACACACACACACACACACAAAGACGTCTCAAGGTTAGATCCTTGAAGCAACACAATGTATTAACCGCCCAGGGCGTGTTACCACACTACCACACTAAGGATTGAATTAATTGATCCGACTCATTTTACACATCGCTCGTAGGCCGTGCGATAATACTAGTCAAGATGCACCGGGTACAGAACTCTGCACCACTCCGCACCGCCCACTCACCAGCTCCAGCTTCATGATGCGCACGCAGTCCCTCAGGATGTTGGTGGGGGCTCCCAGTAACTTGGTGAAGGCGTTCAGCGTGTTGTATTTGAAGGGAGGCCCAGCCACCTACACCACACAGGGAATATGCAAACGTGATTCAAACGAGAAAACCCGCGGATTTGTGCGCGAATGTTTCTCGAGCGTGATCGAATGAAACACACACACATTGTCAACATTCATGACGTCTCTATGATTTCTGTGACGATGATCTTCAGTCCAAAAGTCCCTTTTCGCTCGTTGTCGCCAACTAGTGGTTCAATAAAGCAGCACAGTGATACTGTTTTTGTGAACCATAACTAACCCACTAACCTAAATCATCAAGTCAACACCACCCGCCCCCCCCCTTTCCCCTGGCCCAAAATATATGAACGGACTAGTTCTGAAATAATTCAACAAAGTGTGGAAGAACTGAGCCAGGCAAATGTTTTCAGGGAGAATAAAGAAAAAATATATATATTTAGAGTCACGATTCTTATCTTCTATGATTCTGAATAGATTCAGAACTATAATGTAATTATACCCCATTTTGTCTCGGGGTTTCCTTTGTGTGTTAAGATGGTAGCAATCAGTTGATATGACTTTTTCAAATATAAACACAACGTCATCTTATATACACTTTACTCTGCTTTCATGCCACAGTTTGCCACATTGCTTTTCACACAGCACACAGCGGACTGGACTAGATCCGGAAATGAGAACCTACCATCTTCTTCAGCTTCTTCAGCTTCTACCATCAGGTAGACGCTTTAGAGTCCCCACTTGCAGGCTGAACCGTTTTAGAAATTCATTTGTGCCCACCTCAATTAAGATCCTAAATGCCCCCAGGACCAAATAAACTGTGCAACTATACTATTCATGACCCATGGTATAATACAGTGCGCGAGGGAGGGTTTGGGTGGGTGTGTATGTCTCTTGTATACTGTGTATATGTGGCCTGGGGCCTATATGTATGTATTGTCTTTACCTGTACTGTTATTACTGTAAAGCAGCTTTATATGACAGCATGGAGTCCACGACAAATTTCCTTCAAGGACAATCTTTGTATCTTAATCTTAATCTTAACCTCCAAGTACTGAACCGAGAATCGACTTTGGATCGGGAATCACTTTGAACTCCAGAATCAATATTAATAGAATCAAATCGTGAGTCACCGAAAGATTTACACCCCAACCACCCCCAGCCCAGCCTGTGCCTATCTGTACCCGGACGTCCCTGGACACCGGACACCTACCCGGGTCTCGAAGAACCTCTCCAGGACCTGCAGCTCCTCCTGGGACCAGGGCCCGACGTTCTCGGGCGTGACCTTCAGCTGGAGGGTCTGGTAGTTCTTGGGGTTGAGCGCCACGCGGCACTTCAGCACCTCCGTCTTGAACATGATGACGCCGGGCTCGTTGGAGTTCACGATGGACAGCTGCAGGTGGGGGGGGGGGGGGGGGAGGAGGAGGATGAGGGACGCAGCGAAGGCAGACACTAAACCGATGAACCAACAAAGATTCTCAAAATAAATTATCTGAGAGTGAGGCTCCAGAAATAGTTACTTAAAAAAAAATATGACTAGCAGGTCATTAATAATACACACACACACACAGACACACGAAACACAGTAGAGCAAAGTAGGCCATCCAAAAAAAAAAATCATATTTTAACCAGCTGATTAATAATGAATGAATACAATTATCCAATTTATTGTCCGTTCACAGGAAACCGCATCACATGCTCTAACGTCACCCCCTTAGCACAGAGCTAACACACCGCCAGATGAAGACAAAAGGCATGTTCCAGATCCCCTGCATTTGAGCGCATGCATGCTCCGAGACTTGAGAAGATCCGCTGGAACTAGCCAGAGACACGTCCCAAAGTTCCCACCATGTCAAGTCGGACACAGGTGCACTTAGTTTTTTAACATAGTTTGGGAGAGGGCACGCCTCTCTAAAAGGAGTCATGTCATTTCTCACGTGGGAAATTCCACGCGGTAATTCCAACCAACCAGGGCAACGTTTTGACGTGTCGAGGGGAGCGTCTTACGTCCGCATTTACTTGAGACCGTATGCACGGAAAAGCGGACGGAGGGAGGGAGCTCCCGCGAGCTTTTAAAGCCATGTGACACGTCGCATACTAGGGAAGTCATCACCAGCATTTCTGACGACGTTTTTTTATCCCAGAACGCATTATATTGTTATGCGAGGCGAACGCAACGCATGCTCGATCTGAAACACGCTTAATAAAACACCAAACCCCCCCCCGCACCCCGTCCATGTCATCCACTCACGTTGGGCTCGCCCTGGATGATCCGCTGCAGGTGGCGCCGCATGATGACGGAGCCCAGGAACCTCTCCAGCGGCGAGCAGAGGTAGCTGCAGGCCAGGCCGGGCACCAGGCAGGGCGTGGGCGAGGGCAGCAGGAGCACGTGCAGCGCGCTGTGCGTGAGCACCGTGGGGATGGAGGCCGCCCACGGCCGCTGGGGCAGCTTGCGGGGCGGGGGCATGCTGCTGGGCATGACCTGGGAGCCTGAGAGACGCACACACACACACACGCACGCACGCAAAGACGCAGACACACACACGCAAAGATGCAGACACACACGCGCAAAGATGCAGACACACACACACGCGCACGCACGCACGCACGCACGCAAGCAAAGGGACAGATAAAGAGAACCACATTTCGTCAAGAGCGCCTTTCAACACTTTACAAAACACTGAAGCACTGTGGCGTGTTCATCGTTTTTTTTCTCAACGTTATGGTTTGGATTCGTAAAAGTGTATTTGCATTGGTATTGGTATTGGTGTATATGAGTTGTTGCCATGGTGCATCTAGGTCTCCAAGCTTCCAAAAGAAAGTTCTTTGTGATGTTTTTGGTGCTTTCTTTATAGCGATGTTCCAAAGCTGTGTACTAATGTTCCAACTAGGGATCAACCGATATATTTTTTAGGGCCGATACAGATACAGATTTTTTTTTCCCATCAGCCTTAGTCAATGACCGATACTCCGATAACGATTTTCTTGAGCCGATACTGCTTTTGCTCCCTCAATTTACATCATAAAAACGACACAATGATGATAACAAATGTTACAAGTCTCAATTTTAAAAAAAAGCAACATTTATTGAACTGTCTGTAAATCATGCCGGGAAAAAAAAATATTGAAGAAATAAAATAAAATCGGCGAGCCGATATTATCGGTCGATCACTAGCGCCAACACTCTGGTTTTTAGATTATAAAATGTATTAAGATCGTAGTCTAAAGTGGCTTGACCCTGGATGTGGTGGGGAGCAGCAGCAGGAGTAAACTATCTTAGTAGCAGCGCTGGTAATGTGACTCCACTGCAGATGTGAAGAACCACAAGCCGGGGGGGGGGGGGGGGGGCCTCTCACCTGTAGCGGCCCGCGGGGAGTGCGGGTCGGGGATGGGCGAGTGCAGGGAGGGGTTCCCGGGGGACATGCCGTGGATCCGCGCCCCGGGAGAGGGCCCCGACACCTGGGGGGAGTTGGGCCACTGGCTCCTCTGGCTGGGGGACACCATCGCGTACGGAGAGCTGGGATCCAGGGCCCCTGGGAAAGACACAGAACGGGTGTCAGCCAAACATCCGCCGAACCCCGCACCGCCGCCGCCGCCGCTACTACTTACGTCCAGACCGCACCGTCGAGCCTACCTAGCAGAGGTTCCTCCACTGTGCTGTCTGACCCCTAGTACCCTCGGTGCCCTGAGTAGAAGACTTATTTGAGTCAGTCCAGCCCCGGCCCCGGCCCCAGCCCCAGCCCCAGCCAGCAGCGGTGTCTTTGCCCAGCCCAGCTGCAGACCAGCGGAACAGCAGCACCACCACGGCCGTTGGTCACTTTGTCACTTACCGTGGGGGCTGGCAAAGCTGGTCTGGCCCATGGCTATCCCCAAAGAAGAGGGAGACGGGGTGGGCCCAAAGGGAGAGGGGGCCCTGAGTGCTCCACTAGGGGAGCCCGAGGCATGGATTGGCCCTGCACACACACACACACGCACAAACGCACACACACACACCACACAAACACAAACACACACACACACACACAGAAAGGGCTTGTCAGACTTGAATGTCGACAAGTTCTCCACATCATGCACAGACATACGAACTTTCATTTTTTACACACACACACACACACACACACACACACACACACACACACACACACACACACACACACACACACACACACACACACACACACACACACACACGCTGGGCGGGAGGGGGGGCAGTGGTCTTTAGCTGGCGGGCTGAGACAGATGGACAGAGCCAGGCTAACTGCATGCATTTTCTATTGCTAGGCCATGGGGGTGTTGATTTGATGATTGAATGATACAAATAAATCACAAATAAAAAATCACACCGGGCTTCCAAAATTAAAATGCATACAAACTTGCTTGATCATTCATTTTCCGCAGTTGATACACACAGACAAAGACACATTGAAGGATTTGATATTGTTCCATTGAAAACAAATGTAAAAAAAAAAGCAAAAAAAGTGAATGGATGTTGGCTGCCGAGTCACACATAAAGCACAAGGCAACAGTGAATTGCACACACACACACACACACACACGCACAACCCCACACACACACACACACACACACACACACACACACACACACACACACACACACACACACACACACACACACACACACACACACACACACACACACACACACACACACGGAGAAGCAGAACGACCACGCTTACCTGGGGACTGCGTGGGCATCATGGAGGGCGACGGCGTGACGTTGGCGTGGTAGTTGGGCGGCGAGGTGAGGGGGGGGTACACGCCGCCGGCCCCGCCCCTCATGGGCGCCGCCGCCGCCGCCGCCGCCGACGCCGCCTGCTGCAGCTGGTTCATCATGTTGTCCATCAGGTCCCCGCTCACCGGGGAGGGCGGGTTGTCGTCCTCGTTGACCGAGCGCCGCCGGGCGTCCTGGGTGCTGTCCACGAACATGTTGAGGAACGTCTGCACGGGGGGGGGACAAGGCGAGAGGGAACCGTGTGCCATTTCCATCATCCGTGTGCAATGCGTTGGGAGGCGTTCGGCTCTTCTGATCATCGTTTTCAATCATTAAAAAAAAAAAAGGGGGGGGGGGGGCGGCTGTGGCTAAGAGTTAAGATATTATTTGGTGTCATTTGATGGAAATGCCATAGCCTACGGTGAGATATGCGCTGTGAGAAGATCTGTTTCTAGTTGACTGCGCCCGCCTCTGTATGAGCCGATTTGGATGTTAGAATCAGCTCCCGGCTGCTGTCTGATGAACTCAGGGCAGCTCTTCCTTGATTGGTTGGAGGGAATCTATCTTGCCTGTCAATCACAGGTGTGTGACTGCAACACTTAATCACGTAGAGAGGGAGCAGAGAGGGAGGGCGGGTTTTTGTTGTGTTTGTTTGGTTTAAATATCCTGCTCTGTCTTTACAGCTCTCGAACCTCGACTACAGCAGCTGCACTCGAAAAACTCGAAATACACTCGGTCACATTCAGATTCTTATCTCAACATATGGAGGCACATGGTTGAGTGGCAGTTAATTATTCCCCGGAGGAAAACAAACCAGCTATCACAGCTACCTGTGATATTTGCAGAAAGGTGCTGTGATATTTGAACTAATAAGGGGTGTGGGAAAAGAACTCAGGAGGCAAGTCACGGGTGAAAAGGCAGCCTCAAAGCAGCAAACGGATGGGATGTTAAAAAAAATTTATAAAACCTAACCCAGGACTCTGCAAAACCGTATGAATGTCAGATTAAAAAAATAGAATGATAGATGATAGATGATTTCATCAACAATATCCACAAGCCAATGAAACCCAAGACTCACACTGAAACGGAAAGCAACAAACCAACCGAAACCAAAACTGAAACCCTCCGACTGAAACCAACCCGACCGAAACCAAGCCAACTGAAAACCACCGGTGCGGCGCGGCCGGCGGTACCTTGAGGCCCGGCGCGGGGTGGAAGCCCTCCACGATCTTGGTGTTGTCGAAGAGGCTGTAGGCGCCGTCGCGGATGGCCACCACGCCGCGGCTGCGGCAGTAGATGTCGATGCAGTACATGTTGCGGAAGGCCAGGCGGATGTGGGTGGGCGACTGGGGCAGGATGGAGAAGCACTGGTAGGCCGTGTTGGTGCGCTGGGTCAGCCCCAGCATGGGCACCGTGGGCAGCTTGTTGATGGCGTTCAGCGGGGCCTGTGTGTCCGACAGCACCTGGTGGGGGGGGGGGGGATGGGGGTGGGGGGTGGGGATGGGACGGCAGACACCCTTGGTGAAGCGGAACGGGAATGGAATCTCTTTGCGTTTGCTTGCTACTAGACAGTGCATAACTACTATCCGTGAGAGACGTTGTTGTTATTATCGCATAAGCGTCATTAATTCACCTCATACAGCTGTGCCACCATTTTGCATAGTGAAACATCTGGAACATTACGGACATATACAAAAAAGGACATATACAAAAAAGGACTCTTTGAGTCCTCTCAAAATGGCGGAGTACCCCCAAAACTCATCTCACGACGCATACTGACGCGTACCGGCCCAATAGAGACGGGCCGGTTACCTGCAGCAGCTGCACCACGTTGGGGCACTTGTTGAACATCTCCTGCAGCTGGTGCAGGATGATGTTGTGGCAGTTGGAGCAGCCCGAGTTGGGCCCCACCGTGCCCAGGGCCAGGTGGAAGCGGTGGCCGCTGGCGTTCCACTGGATGGTGACCGAGCTGCCCTTGGTGGTGCCGTAGCACAGCACCAGCTTGCGATAGTTGTACAGGCGGATCTCCGAGAACAGGCTTAGGTACGACGGCATCTCTGCGTGGATGTTGAGGGGGAGAAATGAGGGAGTATGAGTCAACGCTCTTTTTAACATTTCCGTGGAATCTGAGATGTTCCGGGGCGAGGCAAGTACAGGTTTGATTTGATCTAGGATGGGTCGAGTCACGCACGGATCCTGTGAGTTGGTCAGATGAGATAGCTATATACCAGTAACTAACTATACAGCTCACTGATTTAAAGTAATAGCTTGAAGTTGTGTTAATCGTCTAAATTGATTACATTTCCAAGTGGTTCAATAAGAGTGTCTCTCACACGCACACACACACACACACACACACACACACACACACACACACACACACACACACACACACACACACACACACACACACACACACACACACACACACACACACACACACACACACACACACACACACCTGGCAGTGCGCGGGAGAAGTCGAGGACACACTGGTACAGTTGGCTGATGGCGCTCCAGTCGTTGAGGAACATCTCCACCACCTTGCGCCCGCCCACTGGCTCCGACAGCGGGTTCTCGTAGGTCAGGTACACGTGCCGCGTGGAGGCTGGCCGGAGACACGACAAGGGGGAGGGGTTGATAACATTATTAGGGGTCTGGGGTGTAGGAGCCCAACTGTAGGGCCAGGAAATTGCACAAACCTTAAGTATAATACTATTGAAACGGTTGACAACGACGTAAAGGTTTTACGTTTGGTGTGCGTTGCCCATGCAAGCAAATATGCTTCAAGCCGTATTTATTCATCAAATAGTCACTCACCAGAAATGTTGTTCTGCAGTTAACAGAACAACATTTCTGGTTCATCCAATCAGGAGAGAGAACACCACAAACAAAGAGAGACAAACGTCCTCTCTGCGGCTTCACTTCCAGGCAGCCAGACCTCCGTGTTGACTGACGAAGGAGAGAGACTACGGATTCCAGCAATCCCAGGAACGGCTTACACAAGCAAACATACCAGGCAATAAAACGGCTAAATTAATTCTAAAGAAGAAAGCTGGCAGGATTAAGCGACAGGTGTCATGCCAGCATTGGCATGACACAGGTGTGGCCTTTAATTGGTGGAAAAAAAACACGTGGTGTGTGTGGGGGGGGGGGGGGGGGGGGAGGAGACGGGCAGTGGCAGCGGCGAAATCAAACAGGAAGTTCAAACAAATCTATGACATTGTTCACAGTGCCCTTGTAAGATTCCTGGCACCCTTAAGCGGTGCATATAAAAAACGAGAATACGATTAAAAAGGAAGATCATAAAACAACAATGACAGTGTGAGGGGAGGGAGGGGGGGGGAGTGTACCTTGCTCCTTGCTGTGTGTGCTGTTGAGGGGGCAGTTGGCCAGCACCAGCTCGGCCACCCAGGTGCGGTTGTTCCTCCCCTGCAGGCGGAAGGTGCAGTCCAGCAGGGTGCGCTCCAGAGCTCTCCTGGTCTCTTCTCCAACACCCTTGCATGGTGGGATTCTGCAGGAGCGAGGTGGGTGGGTGGGTGGGTCGGGGGTGGGGGGTTAATCGGTTAATTGTGTCATTTTAAAGTTGAAAACTGTAAAAAAAAAAAAAAAAAAAGGCATTTCTGCCATTGGCGTCATTTTCATTTCCTGGCTGCTCATCAGACAAAGTTAAATGAAGACATCACTATGGGCTATGGTAACTTGATGATATACACTTGGATTATTTGACATTTTCAAAGACTAAATGATGAATTGAAACCAATACCACTATGTTGAATCGACAATCAAAACAACAATGTGGCAGCCTCAGCCTCAGTCTCAGGTTTTTCCCGCACTCAACAATAAAGTATCGACTTTGTCTTTGTCTTGGTAGCCTGCTGCAGAAACCCAGCCACGTGTTGAGAGTGCATGTGCGAGTGGTGTAGCGTTACTTGAGGAGGCGTATGGCGTGACTACAGCCGTCCCCCTCCACTTGGACGCCCTGGTTAGCGATCTCCATGTTAGACAGCTGAGATCAAACACAGAGAGAGAGAAAGAAAGAAAGGGAGGGAGGGCAACTCATCACACGGAGGAACAGAGTATAAAAGCCGTATTGATTGAAAGATAAGAAGGAGAGATGGTACCAGCAGGGTACCATCTCTTCTTCTTATCTTTCATACAGCCTTGGAAATGTAGGCCCTACTTCATGAACATACAATTATCATTATAATGGTAACATAGTTCATTTAAATCTTGTTCCTTGTGTTGGGGGGGGGGGGGGGGGGGGCACGCACCTCTGCCCTGAGACCAATGAAGGGCATGTTGGTGTCGCACATGGCGACCAGGTGAGCCAGCTCCTTGTTGAAGGCACACATCTCCCCAGAGCGCCTGGGCTTCTTGGGCTCCAGGGCACCATGGTCTCCAGATAGCTGCGGCGCAGGTCACACAAAGACACACAGACTAAGCACAGAATTCCATAAGACTGCACACAACACACTTTGACATCTAATTGGGTCTCATTTTACAGTACGGGGAGCGGGGGGGTTCCTGTACCTTCCTCTTGGAGCCCAGCTGGGCCTTCTTCCCGGAGGCCGGGTCCTGCAACAGCTGCTCCAGGTTGGGCTTGAAGTGCTGCAGGAGCTGGGCGCACGGAGGTCCCTCCTCGCCCTCCAACTGGGACACAGACAGGAAGGAGTACTTGTACTGGAGCTCCGTTGTGCAGCCGGAAGCGTCCACCATCTCCACCACCTGATGGAGGAGGACAGTCGTGTTAATGTTGGACGGAGGTTAGGGCTATGGAGGCGGGGGTGGGGGACGACGACTCACAATGTAGTACTGCGGTAGCCTGGTGAGCTTGATGAAGAGCTTGTGCTTGGACAGGCTCCCCGCGGGGTGCACGGTGCTGTTGGAGAGGTGCAGGATGTCCGTGCACACGGTGGGCAGGTGCTTCACCGACTGTCGACACCTCTGCTCCCCCAGCCAGAACCTGCACACACGGGGGGGGGGGGTGGGGGGGGAGAGAGAGAGAGTTAGAGAGAGAGAGAGATAGTGTGAGAGGAAGCCGAGTGGACTGGTTTACGATTACAACCTGCGGTGCAGATGTTAGATTGCCCACGAGAAGGAAAGGGAAGTGGACTAAAATACAAGCCTCTTTTCAGAACACTGTTCATGAAAAGGCATTCTATTATGGTTCATATGTGTATATAAAGACTAAAAAGCTGGATTTACTTAAGTTGTTGAAGCCAGGAGACAATACGCTTCATATCATCATTGATGGTCTTCTCAATGTCATCAAGCATGGACTGATCTGGAGAGAGAGAGAGCATTCACGCTGTTAGTGGAGTTTGTTGTCAAGTGTGCCCAGTAAGTTGATATACATATCCTATAGTGGATCACACTCTATGCCGTTCAATCGTATAATCCCTAGAAGAGAATTATCTGACATTATCCCACATTCCACATGATATACAGGATCCCATGTCGTTTGTCCGTACCTAGGCCATACAGCATGGGCTGGAACATCCCAGAATGCAGGTCTACAAAGATGTGCAGGCACTCAGAGCGGCCACATGGTTCCAGTATTGGAATGACCAGTGTGGGGAGAGCAGTCTCGATGAAAGCTGGAATAAGATGAAGCACATTTAGGAATTCTACCAACTAATTACAGAGTAATTAATCGGCACACAAAGCTTGGTAATACATTGCACGTGGTGGCCAGTTACGGAATACATCTGAAAGAAATCAAGAAATGAACAAAGAGGAACTGCTTACAATTATCATTGGGATTGCTGGTTTTAAGAATGGCTTTCAGTTCCTGCAGCTTCTGATGGGAGCGTGCATGTACGCTGTCAATCAAGAGTTTCTCGACTGACAGGTGGTCAATCTATGAGACAAGGGGAAAATGCTCAGTCGGAAGGTTCACACCAAATGCACAAATACAGAGAAACACAAATATCAACTGCATCCAAGTGCAGGAGGTCAACCTTCATGGCTCTCTCCATTAGTTTTGAGTCGCACGCGGGGAGTGGAGGCTCATGGGATATCTGGAGTGGCTTGGAGCCATCCGATTCGTCAATTCGGATGGTGACTTTGTGCACGGAGGCCGTGCCCGTCTTTCTACCCAACACTTGTTGACTGAAAGACGAAAAAGCAAGAGAGACACATCAATAGAGAGTCCTTTCCAAAATATCACACAATAATAGACATCCATATCAAACGTATTCATAGTGAATGTGTGCTCTTACTTCCAGACAGCGAGGGTGAGGTATTTGGCAGCATGGTACCGCTCCACCTGGACCAGGTCCCCCCAGCGCTCTCTGACCAACATGAGGGTCTGAGAGTGGAGCACCTCTAACTGCAGGGACAGACAGAAGGAGTCTGGACGCAACAGGGTTAAGGGGCAAACACAATACATGATGCGATGGCTAAACCGGGCACACTTACAGAATATTGCACATGAATAACCCTTCCCACGTTTACTACACAGCCAAATACGGAACCAACTGACATTAGCATGAGCTTGAATAAAATGTGCATCCAATGCACTGCACTTTGGTTTAGCAAGGAAATGGGAGAGCTGGCACCACCCAGGCTGCGATGTTTGTGTCTGTGTGTCAATGCAGTGTGGGTCATGGAACAGAGCATCATATTATCTTACACATCTCTCTGTTGATATTCAGAAGGCATTCAGGTGGGGATACACATCCCCGAAACACACAGGTCCTATGTGTTAAACACACCCCTTTAGAAGAAGAAAGGGGGCGGGGTGGGGTGGGGTGGGGGGGGCTATTGGGGCATTTGTATCGAGCACAGGCAACCCTTTGACAGGCCAAGCTGCACAGCTAACGGGGGTGCAGGGAGAGGGTGGGGGCAGGGGGAGGGATAGTGTGATGAGCATTGTGATTAGCGTGGCAGCACTCAGCTGGCATGCATGATTAGGACGCTTTGATGTCGCCTTGAATGCTAAGAAGATGTCCCCATTGTGTTATGTTTACCCAGTGCCCGCCGGCCAGAAGACTTTTAATTGTTTAAGGCTAAGGTTCGGATCCGATGTTCAGGAGCGGTCCGATAAGAAATAGAGAGCTGACGGTCGCATCAAAATGAATCGGTTGTCTCAGAGTTCTGCTCGCCGTGACAGTGAGGCGAATGTTACAATTATCACCGTGTGGGACAGGGAATATATGTGCTGCAATGCTCAACCATGATTAGTTATCCTAGCTTCAGGGAAAGGCTGCTGAAAGCAGATAGAGATTGACATAAAAAGATCTCCACGATATTGAAATATACAGTGTGTGTATTTTATGCAGTCTCCCACCTGGATGGAGCTAGACGTATATGATACTTGCCTTGGCACTTCAATCTTGCCTGGAGTGTATTTTTTTTTTAATACTTCAAAAACATTGATAAGAGCAACCGAGAAAAGTTGCCAAAAAAGCAGCCGTGCTTGTTATTGGAATGCTACAAGTGTATACATGGGCCAGTCAATACGCAGTATGCAACTGCACGGTGAGATTACTGCAACAGTGGACTCCAGAATGGCACTCAAGCCAATTGGCTACTGGGAAATAAGAAAGTGTACGCACAAGACACACACACACACACACACACACGAATACATACACACACAAACACACACACATAAAAGGATACGCAAACAGTTGTACATGTCCTGGAGGGGCTTCTCATCTGCGAAGAGACGAGCCTGGACTAACTCGTGAATGAAGTTGACCTGCATACTGTGGACCAGAGCTCTGCCATCTTATGGAAGCAATAGGAGTGAGGGAGGGACGGGAGGAAGAGCAGATGGAGAAAATTGGGCGAGAGAAAAGTTCATGGTTATAAACAGAAATAGGGAGGTAATTAAATGAAAAACTGAAATACTCACACATCAAAGAAATGTGTATACAAACAAGTATGTATAGTGAACGTGTGTGTGTGTGTGTGTGTGTGTGTGTGTGTGTGTGTGTGTGTGTGTGTGTGTGTGTGTGTGTGTGTGTGTGTGTGTGTGTGTGTGTGTGTGTGTGTGTGTGTGTGTGTGTGTGTGTGTGTGGCTGTTGTTGCTGTACCTCCCGTCTCCTTGTCCTCCACCAGGATCTCCAGCTTTAGGAGCCTCCAGGGGATTTCTGGGTCGTCTCCCATCACGGTCAGGGTGGCTTCAAACTCTCCCTCCACGCGGAACTTCACACGTCCATTAGCTGTACAAACACACACACACACACACTCAAACTTCAGCAAACCACTGAACAAACTTGCCGCTCACAAAGCAATTGAAGCCCATCAAGAGACTAGATCCCTTGATGTTTTTCTCTTCATGGTCTCAAGGGCTGCCTTACACTCAATGGTTATTACAGTTAATCATATCATAGTGGTAGTATCATGGTATCATACATGGTTAGTTACAGCCCAGTGTTTTGAAGGTTTGAAGGCTTGGTCATCATACAAGCATTACTTATGATTAGGTAGATGGACATTCATGTTGTATCCAGAGTTATTTACCAACTGTGAGGTTGGCGAGCTGCGGGGGCAGGTCTGTCGTGACGAGGCGGTGCCGGAGAATCTGATTGAGCTGGTTTAGAGTGGTGTGCTTCTCCACCTTAGTAATGGGGTCTGGAGGAATTATCTTATCCTGCACACACAAAGTCACAAGCTGGTCAAAAGCCATACAAGATCATAATCGTACTGTAATATATGTCCAACAACAACAGACCCAGAAACACATTGCCAACACAAGGTAGCAATTTAAAACACAAATAACACGACGACTCACTCGTATGCACGTGGGCAGGCGAGGGTAGGAACCTGTGGTGAGCACGTCGATGGCGAAAGGGATGGCGAAGCTGGGCAAGCGGGCGTGGACCAGGGCATCCCTGGCTAATGACGCAAGCCTATCGGCAGTGTCCACGAAGAGGAAGGCCTGCTGGTCCAGGAAGCCGGAGATCATCTGTTGTCATGGACACCCAGGAGGGGAAGGTGAGTTAGTACCGTGGTACCCGATCCTTATCAGCCCATTCATTTTTTTTCGGAATGCCGCAATACATACCGCACACTTTTCCACCTTCCCGGCGTTGCTTGCCCACTTGACCAGGGCCAGGAGACGAACAAAGAGCTGTCTGGTGCGGCTGGCAAACTGGACGATCTCAATTTTCCTATGAGAGAATAGGGTTTTTGAATCAAAACGAGGTTCGAAATTTCTCAGCAAAGTTTAAAAGATAGGGGACCAAAATCCTTTGACGTGTTATAACAGGAAGGCTAATGTCTTACCGTTCCATGTCTGTTTTTCGAGGCAGCCTGTACAAACAATCAAGATGAAAAGTCAGCCAGTGCATTTGTTTAGTCAGCACCAACATAAACAACACTAAAATCAGTTATGCTATGTTAATAAAATGGAACAAATAAATGTGGAACGTAAACACATTACTACAGACCCTACATAGCCACACTGACAAGCCATGGTAGGAAATTGGAAGAGAGACAAATACAATATTCCGCAATCTCTCTCAGAAAAAAAAAAGTGATATTGGTGGTTTTTCAATATATGTCTTTACATTTCCATTCAGTCATTCATCGTAGATGGAACAGTGTTCTGGCATGTCTCATTCAGTGCATCTACAGCATGTCTCACTGTCGTTACAAACACCGGCTGCGAGTCACTACGACTATTGCACGTACAAGTAACGGGAATTAAGTACAAGTCGGAGCTGCAGCGTTAATAGCAGCAATATTCGGGCTAATGAGTGTTAGCTGGTTAGTCTGATAGTAAACAGTCGGCTCTAAGCGTTAGGGCCTAGCCATTAAGCATACAGTAACTTACAGTTCAGCCAGCAGGGTGATTTCGTGATAGGTCCTCTGAAGAAGGAACTCAATGAGCAGACTCAGGCGGACTCCCTGCGTGGCTGGCGCCCCAGGTGGAGGTGGCTGCGGACCAGAGGTCGGACCCCCGAGAGGGACCAGTTGCCCATCTGATCCGATCTGCACTGGAGCCATTTTACAATGACAATACTAGCTAGAGCGATGCACACTTTCAAAGAAACTACTGGGTCTCGATAATTTCAAACAAAGGCCGTTTTTTGACGTACTCTATAACCTCTGTTTCTCAAAACAAGTTTTTTTCTATCGGCTCGGCGTCTAGATAGGACCAAAAACTCGCTTATTTGATCCAATTTTGGAACTCATTACGCAAAGGTTCAACGCTGTCCACCCGCCATCTTTGCTGTCTGGAATGATCACAAGTCCGGCTGTCGAGAAAATGCGGATACGGAGTCAATGAGGAATAGGCGTTAGATGTCTTCCTGGACCCTCCAAGGAGAGATGTGCTGAAAACCATTTCAAGAATCATCTCTACCATAAACAACTGTGAGTGAATTTTAGAGGACAGTGTGCCAGTAAATCCTATGAACCGGATTGATGTATTGTTTATGCTTCCTTTTCCCGTGTTAGAACGGGAGTCGTATGTAACAAAGGTAGCCATCGGAGACTGGTTGGCTTCAAATTAACAGCTGCCGTTTACCCATTTCATTTTCATTTTAGCATTTGCATCATACTAATTCAAGCAGGCATTGTTGCTCCCCGAAAAGAGAAAAAAAACAAATATAGTCAGCGAGCAGGGATAAGAAAAGGAGAGGGTCAGAGCCCATGTTTTTATTATAGCTATAATTGTATGAATATATTATTGCAATACAATTGCTGACCTAATAGGTCACGTTATATGCTGTAATCATTATTCTTAAAAAATGTAAGCCAAGATATACATTGCATTAAGTTTAGAACTGTCCCCATGTTATGTATTTTTTTTTAGATCATTGAAGAAACCGGGACCTTTTTTCTTATGTAAGTTCATGAATGGTACATACACCTGCTACATGTTATATTCCACAATAAAAAATAAAGTCAGTAAAAAAAATTATTGTAAAGAATGTTCCTGCATCCAAACTTTTTACTGGTTAACTAGCCTTGTTATTGCTACTAGCCTTTTTGGTTTGCCAATTCACCATGACAAACCAAATTTCACGAAAGTAACACACACACACACACACACACACACACACACACACACACACAAAAACAAGCAGGTTATATGATTTGAGTTGAAACACATTTAACATCCACACGATCTAAATGGCATTTAGTTTATATAAAACCTGCCTGTAGTATCCAGCTGCTGTGCTATTGTATAAACACAGAACCATCTAGCTGTTTGACCAGGATATATATATATATATATATATTACCAGGTGGGCCTTAAAAAATGAGTATGTTTCAGGGATAATACTAGTAAATAATGTGGACACTGTAAGCAATCAATCCTTACTGATGAGATGCATACCTCTGAGATTGCTGTAATTGAATATGGGTGGGTGGTGGCATGGTCATTTTTTTAAATGACCTATTTATTGATATTCACTTGTCAGACAACCTACTTCTCCGTTATAGACGAAGTGCAATAAGAAGCCCATGCAATGGGGGGCGGCAAAGCCCAGTTCCATGGCTCCGCCATAGAAATCCTGAGCTCAGCCTATGAGCTCAGCCCTTCACTTGCGTTTTCCGCTTGGGCATGTACCAAACCACGGAACCGAGAATCCTCGCTGGATTCGGAGTCAGACATCGTAATTCAGAATTTTTTTTGTCCATTCCGTTCGGATGGTGTTTCGTTCGCCGATGCAAGCTCGGTCGTAGGGCAAATTGGCTCACTGACAGCGTCGGCCGCCGAAGATCGGATAGTCGTCTGGACTGTTTCACCAGACAACGTTTGTGTCAAAACTGCGCTTCCGCCATGTTGAAGTGATTCAAGTTGTGACTGACTGCTGGGACCGAAGTGACAAGCCCCAGGGATCGGAATAGACAGAGTTGGGGGGGCTGCAACCGCGCCGGTGACGCAGGAAAAACACTCAAAAGCGGAGAAAAGCGTAGTAATCAGATCCCACGGCTAACCCTGTTTTTAGCCCGACGAGACCCACGGCGATATAGGCCACGTTTATGTAACATTACGACGACACCGCCAATCGTCCAGGGCTGAACGCAGCTTGTGAGTAGAGGGGAAGTCCTATCAAATTCCTGGTGAGTTGTTAGCCAACTAGCTCGCTAGCCTCCTGGGCTGCTGCTGGGGGGGTGCGTTAGCTGTTAGCGGTTAGCAGTTAGCGTTAGCTGCCCGCTAGCTCTAATATTAGCATCAGCTGGTGACAAGAGAGAGAGAGGCCGGGTAATATCACAATATCTGCCGGGGGGATAATTGCATGCGAGCGCGTTGCTTTGTCGTGCTTCCTCTGCTGTTGTTGTTGTTGTGTTGTTGTTGCCTGTTGTGAGTTGTCACCGGAGGGCTTGGTGGGGGGGGGGGGGGGTTTGGATATCATGTCGTTTTTAAAAATGTTGCGGTGG
Organism: Micromesistius poutassou; assembly: GCF_964030765.1. Lineage (NCBI taxonomy): Eukaryota > Metazoa > Chordata > Actinopteri > Gadiformes > Gadidae > Micromesistius > Micromesistius poutassou. The sequence goes on along the minus strand of NC_140284.1, from coordinate 18,869,609 downwards.
GAACGTTAAAACGAGAGAGAGAGAGGGAGAGAGAGAGAGAGCTTAGCTTAGCATAGCATAGCATAGCTTAGCTTCCTCCGCTGCTGACTGGCTGCTAGCTAGCTAATGCTAATGCTAATGGTTCCGGGACCCGTCTACAGAAGGGGAGAGTCAAAATAGCGTCCAGCGTTTCGTGTTTACAAGTTGTCGAAAATCAGTATACGTATCACACGTCTCCCCGGCCGCGGTGGTCAAAGTGCACCGTGTGGACGTGACGGGCCCGTCCGCTCGCCGTCGCGCTCTTGAGTCTTGCCCCTCATTTCGGGAGCTGATTGCGGGTGTGTTTCGTTTGTTTTATAACAACAGTGCGATTCGCAGCGCTTCTCCCCCCCAGCGGGGTGTCAGGAATTAGACGGGACCACTGTCACCCACAGTCGCGCTTTTGACGTGATCAACCCCCCTGGGTGGTGTGCATTTGTGACTGCCGTCTGGTCCACTTCACTGGGCTTTGTTTTTATTTGGAAAGTAAGTTTTGCCAAGCATGTGTGTGTGTGTGTGTGTCCGGCGTTCCGAGACAGCCAGACTGTCTGTCCATTTAAAAAATACGGACGTGATGGGTTCAAGTGATTGGTTAGCACCAGGCTAATGGTAGCCGCGTCTCCCAACCCAGGCAGGTAGGAAGCCCGCTAACGTTAGCGCGACCGTTCTGGTCGTTCGTAGTGTTAACAACACCACAGTTTACCAAGTCATCGGCTATACCCGGTTAGGTCGAGTGTGTGTGTTTACAGGGCAGACTAACAGCCCCGTTTGTGCAACACGACGCTGTGTGGGACGCGTAGATCAGTCTTAAAATCCCAATTTCAAGGGCCATGCCCAGGGAAAGGCCCGTTTCTGTAATGAAGGGGGCTCTGGGCGACGGGGCCTTCTCTGCTGTGTTGCTTGGGCGGATCGCCTTGCATGCTAACGTTAGCTACCGCAGCTTGTGTCAGGCGTTCACTAACTCAAGCTACAGCTGCTATTTAACCACACTGGCTCGGGGACGATTGTTACATCGTTTTTAGTTAGTGAGTTTCCACTGGACGCGATGCGTATTCGGGACGAATGTATTGTATAGACGTGTGTTGGATCTGATGCGTAGTTGACCGGCTAGAGCGTCTGAATGCCTTTTTTATTGTAAAACGTATTTTTTTATGATCTAAAAGCCGGTTATTTTCCAAAGGCCGCGGTTGCACCCCTATGTTGCAGCAGCAGCACCTGTCTCACTAGTGACTGCATATAACGTTTCTATACAAATGTGATGTCATGCACCTTTTGTGTTTTAAATAACAAGACGCCTTTTAACGCGTCAGCCCGTTACGGCTGGCCACCTGTGACACAGGAAACAGCAGTTTCACTACCGTTAAAGTATAAACAATTGAAATATTCGAAGATAATGCTTTTGGTGCTAGAATCTGTGTTGTATCTGTCTTATTATGCATAGAATCATGGTTGGCAGTGTTTTGTGAAATGTAACCGTTCATAGATTTGCAGCACTTCTGTGACAATATACTGTGTATTCGTATGCATAACGCTAAGCTGGGAGGCGGGACACTACCAAGTGTTTTTCCAAATGTTGCATTTAGCTTTAATGTAATGAACAATTGAGCACATATTGTGTTCTGGAGGATTCACATATATGTTGTTGTCTATCCTGGAATGGGGTTTGTGTTTAATGGTCCTGATGCAAGTTCAGGGTTAGGGTTAGGGTAGCACTTCACCGTTTGACTTTCACTAGAAACAGAATCATAGCTTTACAAAACCCCTTTCTAATCAATGTGCCTATATTTGATACATCTAGGGAATGTATATGGAGAGGCATTTCCTAAAGGCATTTGATCAAACAAATAAAACACTCCTAGGATAATGCACTTGTAAGACCAGTTATGGGATCTTTTGTACCCTTAAGCATGTTTTGTAGATTGTTGTTTTTGTTTACCAAAGCTAGGCATAGCCTAGGTCGGCCAACAATTGGAATTAGGTTGTATTGATTGAGACTCCCAACCGCTCAATTTATATCGTGACAAGATTCTGATTAACTCAGACAGGAAACTAGAATTTAAACAAAGCACAGCTCAACAGAAGGCAGCACACAATGTCATTGTTAATTGTGGGGACTGAAATACCACAATGGCCATGCAGTTGTCATTGGTAGTCATTGCATTGGTATCATGATCTACAGAACTTCATGTTGATCCTCTATGTGGACATGGACAACCTGCAGTTATGTTCACTTATGTGTCAGGCACATATTTAAATGGCTGCATGGGTTTTCATTGGAGAAAATGGATGCCAATGAAGTACTTCTGATGTATGCTTTATTTAAGGCAGCTTTAGCTGAAGGCAATAAGAAAGGGTTGTGGCTCTGCCAATAGATTGGCTCCAATGAGCTTCAAAATCTCTGTCATGGTCATAGAGGTATCCGTGCATCCTGCTGTTAAAATTCACTATGGCCTCAGTGTATTTTCTTCATTTGCTGTAGGCTATAATCATGTCACTCAATTGGTTTATTTCCATGACTATATAATACCTGGGGTTTAATTTTATTGTCCCAGGAATTATTTATATCTTGTAGTCTTTTATAAGACCTGTAGCACATTAAAGGTGGTGTGGGTAAGCTTTAAGATCTATTATTTTAGTGTATTTTTTGAGAGATGCCATTTACATCCGCTTTTGGTGAGTGACATGCTTTGTTAGAATAATGTTTTTTGGGGTGACTGCCTTTTCTGTATGTGCCAATTTGGATTTTAGACTACTTCCGGCTAATTTCTGACCAATGCGGGAATCTCTTCCCATATTTAGCTTTGAGGATCCCTCTGGCCTGTCAATCACAGGTGTGTGAATGTAATACTTCTGAATGGTGGAGCAATGTAGGGTGAGCGAGAGCATAGCGGTAGCGGTGCTTATTTGTTTGTTTAGTTTCCAAATCTTGCTCTATTCTCTTTTTTTGCACTCCTCTCTTGATTCTTGAAACTTGCCTAAAGCACCTTTTTTATGCTAAGATGACTTGTAGCTAGCCACATTACAAAAGTTCAGAATCATCAATTATAAATATTGATGCAGGAAGCAAATAAGCAATCCAATCACCATAACACTACCTCTGACCAAGGATAGAAGAAAAAAATACAGGTTGGAAAGCAAATCAAAAGCATAACACAGGCAGTTGCTGTATCTGTAAGGCTTGTACAGTGTGTCCAAGTCTTTATCATTCTGTACCATGTGTGATCCGATAAAGAAGTCATTAAAGTGCAAACTCATTTGGAGTTGCAGCAAGGCCCCCCACAAATTTTCTCCGATTTTCTCAAATTGTCTTCATCCATGCTCATATTTGTTTGCAATTCGTTATTAAATACTGATGTCCTGATTCTGGTTCCAGAAGTTGCTGATGGCACCTTTGTTCAAATTTTACATATTACACAGTACTTCAAAAGTTCTGATGCAGCACAATATGACAAATTATAATATTAAATTTTTCTTTTAATGTAACATTCTTTAAAAAAACATGCATATTAATCTATTTTGTATTTTGGCCTGCCTATCATGAACTCTAGTCTATAATTTTGCTATTAACTATACTTGTTTATGTCTATGATGATTCAGGGTTGATAAGACGGACCGGTTTCAGTCCTGAATTGACAGGTTCCATCATGTTTCACCGATCTCATGCTGGTGTTTAACTAGACTGCCAAGTACTCAGCTGATTTGATCCAGAGTTGGTAGAGCAGGTTTATCTTTTTTTTTCTTTTTTCTTCTCACAGCACGTGTTGTCTATCAATTTGTTTCTCACTCTTAGACCTGCTCAAAGGTTATGATGCATGCAGCGAGAAATAAAGCTAGGACCTGTTCAAGAATCGAGAAAGGGGCCACTTGCTTTTACGGATAACGCTTACAACTGTATGCTCGTCTTTTTTTTTTTTTTACCAGTTTATATTGTGTGATCAAGCAAGGTGCTCCTTTTGACCTTTGCCCTCTTCTTCCCCCTAGGTTATGCAATGGTCTCAGCGGCCCATCCAGACCTCCAGGTGCTTGTGTCCCTCTCTTGCGTGTTCGGACTCGTATACCTCTGCTCTACAGCTGAGGCGGCTGTGATTCCCCTCGTGGCCAGCGCTCCCTAAGAGGCCAAGATTGCCAAGATCTGCCCCGTGGCGAGCATGACGGCCACCACGCGTGGCTCCCCAGTGGGGGGCAACGACAGTCAGGGCCAGGGCCAGGCGCCCGACGCCCAGAGTCAGCCTCCGCTACCACAGAACCAGGTATGCTTCCTGCACCAGCAATACTCGGGGGGGGTTTGGGCGTCATCATTTCAATGCGTCATTGTCAGTGTGTGGCGATAATGATGCATTGACATACTTCGGGAACAGTTCGTTTTATGACTTTATTTTGCTGTTCTCGCCAGAAATTGATGGTGTGCTCAAGTTGATGGTCGTGTGTTTCAGTGGGTCGCTGCATCAATTTAACTTTTCGAATATATTCTTGTGCAGAATGCACAAACTTGAGCAACATTTACATTTGCAATGACGGGAGTGTTGCCAAGAGTGAGCCATTTTGTGCCAGTGTACAATCCTTCCTAGAGAAGTTGGTGGTATGTTAGCCTCCATTGTCGTGGCAAGTGAAAGATTATCTCATTGGGGAAGTAAAACTAAATTCAAATTTGTCCCACGTCACCGCTGACCTTGAAATGCACATCCAATCATCAAACATCTCTTGGCCCCACATCACCACATTATAATAACTTCTTAAACAATGCTCATTCCCTAGGTTGATTTTACGCTACAATATGTGACATCGATGGGGATTGATACACATGTAGGTTTGGGACCGATCAGTACGCAGCCTGAGCTCTTTTAAAGTAGCCAGATCTCATGCATGTGTATTCTCCTGCAGCGTTCCATGAACATTATTCGGCTAATTAGGAGAGCCAGAGCTCTTTTGTACAGAGATAAGTACATCACTAATAAAATCTCATGTGTATTCTCCTAAAAGCTGCCTCATCCGTCCCCAGCTTTTCCCCTCCTCTGCGATGGACCTCTTTTGCAATTGCGTTTATTTGATTATTTGACGTTACTGGTGTGCATTGAGCAAATTGCTGTTGCAATGTAAAATGCCCTTGTTCCCTATATCCCCACAAGCTCTGCTAATATGCAGTGGAGGGGAAAACCATGGTGTTAAGGGCTGCATGTTGACCTGCAGGCAGGTCCAAAGACTGCCACAAAATGAACACACCATATAGTAGGCTTACGGGTCAGAATGAGGATTCACAATGTGCAGACGGTGGGTCCGTAATTGCAATTGGCTGGCAATACCCAACCCATAGCACCTGACACGTCTTCCGCACTGGAGTGGCATTCTCACCTTCTTGTTCCTCATTACTCCCACTCTGCAATCCAGACTCCCCTTTCCTCCTTCATACCCAGTGGCACACACTTGTTTTTTAGACCTCCTCTGGCTATGACTCTTGATCTCGTTTTATCTTCCGGTTTTACATGCGTTTGAATTACAATGGTACCGCGTGAATGACCACAGAACAATGCTACTGGCACCATTGCAGCCACTCACATATTGTAACGGAATTGACCTGCGACCAGAAGAGTGGGAAGCCATGTGTCTCCCTTTAAGTCTCCCTTTGCTGGAGCGCAGACAATGCAGCATACTTATTTTTTTCTGCTCCGCTACAGTTAACGCTCACACATAAGCACACACACAATGATGCCCAACCAGAGGAAAAGGCAGACTAAAGCCAAAGCATCAATGAACAGATCCTCCTGAGCGTGTGTGTGTGTGTGTGTGTGTGTGTGTGTGTGTGTGTGTGTGTGTGTGTGTGTGTGTGTGTGTGTGTGTGTGTGTGTGTGTGAGAGAGAGTTGGTGCGTGTGGGTGCAGGCGTTGGTGCGTGAGTATGCATGCATGCGTTGGTGCGCGCGTGCAGGTCTCTGTTGGTTGGAGATGAGCAGTGTCGAGACGTGAGAGGCAAGCTGCCTATGTAGGTCAGCCAAGCAGAAGGAGCCTTCTGTACACACCCCCACATTTGACAAGTTGTGCAGTGCTCTCCCTCTCGCTCCCTCATACAGCTGCTAACGTTGCCATCGTTGCTCAAATGCAGTCATTAAGTCAGGGGAGCGGGCTCAAGGGAAGAGTCGCTGCTCCTCCGTCGGAGACGCACACACACACACAGACACGCGATTGTCTCTTTCTTCCCCCTGCTTCCTCATACCCCCCACACTTTCTTTTCTTCGTTCCATTAGGGGAACTATTGATAAGTCTGTATTTTAAAAAGCACCAGATTTATACTCGCTAAAAGGAGCACCCGGGGGTTTGAACAGTGAAAACAAAAGTAATTCAGCAGCCAACACTAGGAACACAATCTCCCATCATATTTCTTTCTTGAATAGCCGTTTTTTTGTTGGCCGCACTTAAACACTACTACTACTAAATGCTACTGCGTACTTGGCAGCATTTTCTAAGGCTAGTTTGGTTTTTAGAAATGGGTGTGTTGTGTGTCCTGACTTTTTTTGAACTTTGTGATTGCTGCAGGCCTCGTCCCCCAACTCGTCCAATGAGAACTCTCCAGTGAGCCCACCAGATGAGCCAGGTCAAGGGGACGGACCTCCTCAGCTGGAAGAGGAGGAGCCAGCCTTCCCTCATACTGACCTTGCCAAGCTGGATGATATGATCAACAGGTGAGCAACGCAGCATCATTCCATCGGACCCACTGGAAACACCACCAACTGTCTTTTGCATGAATGTGTCTTGGCACTCTCTGGCCCAACGTGGTGGCTGTTTTTCCCCCCACAGGCCTCGATGGGTGGTTCCAGTTTTGCCAAAGGGAGAGTTGGAAGTCCTCCTAGAAGCTGCTATAGATCTTAGTAAAAAAGGTATGTGGGAAAAAGAGGAGACTGTTTCCTGGCAGATAAACTCTGAAGGGTGTAAACCACGTGGTGTGCACGTGGGTCAATGTGGAAGGGTTAGAATCTGTAAAAGTGCTCTTTAAGATTTCCACTATCGGAGTTCTAAGGCTGGATTTGGAACCCTGACCCAACCCCAGCCCCCCATTTTGTCCGTAAATCATAAATATATCAAGGGTGTAGTGTTGATAAAAGGCCATAACGACGACAATATTGGTTTATTCATCATATAAATTTCCGCCTAATGTGTTTCCCTCAAACCTCTGAGAACGATTAGGATCTTTCGTTTTATTTTTCCACTTCTTTGCAGGACTGGATGTCAAGTGTGAAGCGTGCCAGAGGTTTTTCCGAGATGGTCTCACCATCTCCTTCACTAAGATCTTGACAGATGAGGCAGTCAGTGGATGGAAGTTTGAGATTCACGTAAGTCAACTTAAGATCCATGGATGCTGCTTTAAATTGGTCCCCTCGGAAATTGTGACGCTGCAAATGCAAGGGCATTCATTAGTGGGCCTTAGGCTCAATTAGCATTGTTGCCTCATTCGGCGATAGATAGTTAAACTGAACTGACATTTATTGACATGTCTTCGAATTGCTCCTTTAAGGACCCGGTGTTTGGGCATGGCACCAAGAACCAGATAAACCGCCCACATAATGCTGATTATGTGGGTTGGAAAGGAATGCTGCATTCCCTTGAAGAAAAATCCTTTCCTGTGAAGTGAAAACATATAGGCTTTTTGTACATCATGTTTCCTTGACCAGTATTTACAGAAAACACCACCTTTTCTTTTCTCTCATCCATTAAACACATAAGGTCGGAAAAAGACAGACACCTCCCACGCTTCCATTTTTACCTCTACTGATGTATATTTATTTATATATTTTCTGGGACCCAAGCATATATCTTACAACTCAGGTTTTCGGTAAGCATTTCTAAAGGGATGAAATCAGACTGCATAGCCAGAGGCGATCAATGCTCTTTTTATATCACGCATGAAGGTTGGCTGTTGTGTTGACGAGGAGATGGATGAATGAGATCTACCTTTTCAGTCAAGCAGAGACGCCCACTAAAAATATAAACTGCGCAAACTGCGTCGCTTATTTTCTCAAAACCCTAGGACGTTGCTATAATGAATTGCAATAATGAATAAATGGCTGTATGCGTTCAAGCCGTGGTGCTTTGTAGAGGCTGTTCAGTGCGATGTTGAACCGCTCTGCCTCCTTTTTTTTACAGAGGTGTATCATCAACAACACACACCGGCTGGTGGAGCTGTGTGTGGCCAAGCTCTCTCAGGACTGGTTCCCTCTACTCGAGCTGCTGGCCATGGCCACCAACCCCCACTGCAAGTTCCACATCTACAACGGCACGCGGCCCTCCGAGACCGTCCCCGCCGGGGCCCAGCTGGCCGACGACGAGCTCTTCGCCCGCCCTCCAGACCCCCGCTCACCCAAGGTAAGCCACCCGCGAGACCCTCCAGACCCCCCCCCCCCCCCCCCGCTCGCCCGAGGTAAGCCCCCTTAACACCTGGAGTCACCCATGGGGAGCCATCCTCCTCAGACACTTGCTCACCCAATGGCAGCCACCTTTACTTCAGGTCCGCTATCAACTATGGTATCTCCCCGAAACGGGAAATAATGGTGATCGATTTGATCAATTACATTTTATTTGAACAATCTTATACTTATATGTATATGAGTTTTATATGCATTTGCATCATTTTATATTGACTTGTATCCTTGACCCGCAGTACAGTCTTGTTAAATTATGGATACATTTAAATTTCCTTAAAATGTCCTTAAAAAAAAGCGATGGACTATTCATCTTTTAAAGTCAATGTTGGAAAAATATGTGTAAAGGGAACTTGAACGCACAATCGCAAATCGAATCCTGAAGCATCAGAACACATCCACGTATTACTCTTTCTTTTCTTCAAATATGACCGAAGTAACAATTCCTTTAGGCGAGTTGCCTGTCTTACTAGCTGATGTCTTATTTAATCTCGAACAGATTTTAATAATGCATAAGTTAAATGATTATATGCTAGGGATGCACCGATCCCATATTAGGATATATAGCCCCGATATCAACATTTTAGCTGGTTCGGGTATCTGTAAAAGCGAACCGATCCGCTATAATTTAAAAACATATTACACGACACAGGCTACGTCATGCATGCCGTGACGCGCGAGCATTGAGTGGAGTTGCTGCGACAGAGAGCATGGAGCGCACGAATGGGTCTGTGATTTGGAGATATTTCAGCCTCACCACACCAACTAGCTCGACGGCTGTTTGCAATGCATGTAAAGCGAGTGTTGCCTCTGTCGTATGCGGAGTCCAGCCCGAGGAGCTGGCTCTGCTGGTGGAGGAGTCCGCATACGACCGAGAGGTCCGCGTCGGACAATGGAGCGTCGGAGAAATGATATGGACCTGAAGTGAACCGACAGCTGTCTACTGAAAACATCACTTTCTCCTCCATGTCACATTTCATAATATCAGAGAATATCCCCGTCAGTTCGGCCGCGGCGCAATGAATGAATAAAGATCGTAGTTACTACTTTACAACCTTGTTGATGAGCAACATTTAGAAAAACATGTACTTTTAATTCAGCCTTGGGTGAAGTCGAAGCGTAGCGTCTGTGTGCTTCCACCTTTAATGAATGCATGCCATGCGCGCTCCCGCGGCCAGGGATACACTTCAGAGGGTAACTACATTCACCGGCTTCCTCCATCTTCTGCGCCACCTTTCTAAATAAATGGCTGTTTCTCGTTTTCCGACGGCGACAACAACACGTATACCGTCTCCTTCTACTTCCGGCTCACGGCCCCCGGAAAAGATTTCGAGCATGCGCAGAACGTGAACTCCGAAACATGCTGTTTACATGCAGGTAGAGACCAGACTATGAACGACTTATCTAGGTGTTCTTATCCGATTTAGTCCTGTTGAGGTCTTATTTGTTTAGTTACCCGATTATGACTCTGCATGTAAACGTGCTGATATCGGATTGATATCAGGTATCGACCAATACGCAAGGCCCCGGTATCGGCATCGGAACTGAAAAAGTTCGGTGCATCCCTATTATATGCCTCTGAATATGCTGCATGTACACAACTTTAAATCATTTTTGCAATAGTAACAGTTTTGCTAAAAGGGGTCAAAGTCTTTCTTTAAAGTGCACTGGCATGACTTATTTTGGGCTGCATCCATTCAGAGTTGGGCGTTGGTCTGGCCTTGCCCTCAGGCCCCCAGCAATACAAAGAGAACGGCTTTGTGCTCTGGTTTTATGGTGGGAAAACATAAAGCTCAATTTGTTGACAAAGTTGACAAAACAAACACTTTGTGGCTTGTGTCAGAATGCTGAATGAGTGTGAAGGAAATGTTGCAAGGGAATGGAGTCTGCTGAATAAAGCGTGGGCCCAGAGGTCACTGTGCTGCAGTGCTGCCTGTCTGCCTGTAATGGCACAGGGCCTGGTGATTCTCTGCTGCATGACTAATGTTATGTTCACCATTATTCCTTTTTATTTGTGTATTTAAACCAAATCTAGATTTTTGGTTCAAACCTAGAAAAAAAAAAAAATTTTCTTTGAACAAGGTCATTTATTGGCCATAGATGGATAGATATATATAGTAGTATGAACTAATGCATCATCGGGACTACATAAAGACCTCATACAAGCAGATTTAAAAGTCTTTGTCCAACTAAAACCACCAAGCTTCCAGGAGTACTTGACTAGAACTTGACTCCTGGAAATTGAGTCAGATTCTGCTCATCAGCATTAGATTGATTTTGTTTACTTGCATGCTTAGGCAATCATGAAGTAGGAACAATGTTTGCTCTTCATCAGTCTCGGAAGGGGTTTCGACAGGCAGTAAGGTTATTAAATGAAAACCATAAAAAGCCAATCTTCTAAGAAGTGGCAGAAAATCCACCCAAATCATATGATATAGCAAAGAAGCCCAGAGATCATGGGATCTGTTTCTGCATTTTCTTTCTGATTGAGGTTCTGTTCCTGCATTTCCTCTCTGGTTTAGGAATGTGTTTTTAAATAATCAAGTGCAAGCTATTAATAACGAACTGGACCTATGTAACTGAAATATTTATACTTTCATCTATTGAGAAATCGACAGGAAATGCTCTATCTGGACTGTAGAATAACAAATTAAGTTGAGATCATAATTAAAGCTGAAACTTTCATTCAGCTCCATTGGTTTGGAGAGCTACAATTTGATCTGTAAGTGTTTTTGCCTTTTTAAACATGTTTTGATATTTTTTTGTGTCCTCCTCAGGGCTGGTTGGTGGACCTAATAAACAAATTTGGCACGTTAAACGGGTTCCAAATGCTGCACGATCGCTTCATGAGTGGCCAAGCACTGAACGTCCAGATCATCGCTGCACTTATCAAGTGAGCCCATTAGAAGCGTAAAGCTGGCCGACCTTTTAGTGCACCAGCGAACCTTTACACAAGGTGGCCAATGTGCTCCCTTTTAATAGCTTTGTCTTTGCTATTTCCATCTTAACGCTTTTGTTTTCTTTACGTTCTCCACACTTCCAGGCCTTTTGGCCAGTGTTACGAGTTCCTCACATTGCACACAGTGAAGAAGTACTTCCTCCCAGTCATTGAGATGGTCCCCCAGTTTCTGGAGAACCTGACCGATGAAGAGCTAAAAAAAGAGGCCAAGAATGAAGCCAAAAACGATGCACTGTCCATGATAATCAAGTCCCTGAAGAACCTGGCCTCTCGTGTCCCAGGGCAGGAGGAGACGGTGAAGAATTTAGAGATTTTTAGGTTAAAAATGATTCTTAGGTGAGTACCAAGCACACACGTGCAGTCACACGTCTCTACACTTAATAGATGTTTTCACTGTTCTACATAATCTCTTGTCATTTGCTCAGCTAGTTTTTAAGTTTGCACCGGATGAAAGTCATGGCGTCCACTTCACACGTTTGCTAAACAGTTTTATGTTCTGTCTTTGTCACCACTAGGTTATTGCAAATTTCCTCTTTTAACGGCAAAATGAATGCACTAAATGAAGTGAACAAGGTGATCTCCAGTGTCTCCTACTACACCCATCGGCATAACCCAGAGGAAGAGGAATGGTTGACTGCGGAGCGCATGGCTGTGAGTCCACTGTCGGGTTAACCTTTTCCTCGCCACGGTCGTCTATTCAGTCTCTCATTGGTAACGCAACTCTCTCCTCCCTGCGGTCTCATGGCAGGAGTGGATCCAGCAAAACCATATCCTGTCGATTGTGCTCAGGGACAGTCTGCACCAGCCACAATATGTTGAGAAACTGGAGAAAATCCTGCGCTTCGTCATCAAGGAGAAAGCGCTTACCATGCAGGATCTAGACAATATCTGGGCTGCACAGGTAATTCTGTTTTACAAGCAAAGTTACAAGCAAATATATATACTGTAGTTACAAGCAAATATGTAACTACAGTATATAGTTACTGTAGTTACAAGCAAATATATATACTGTATTCATCTTTTGGTTTCAAGTAATCAACGTAAGGTAGGGAAGGCAATTTATTTTAGAAGCATTTTTTTTTGTCATATTTGTTAAAAATTTCTTTGCATCCCGAAAAAAATCTGGTATCTGTTGCAGGCCAACCATTTTATTCGGGCCCATTAAATGATTGCATAACTTAGCTGTCTGTTTACCTACCTACCTGGCTTCTTGCACGCACTCTGCTCCTGCATCCATTGTGCATGACCGGAGTCTTCCATTAGGCTATGCAAATCTATATCTCACACACTGGTTTCTCCAAATGGCCTCACCTAGCGTTGAAGCCGCCATATTAAGAACGTCTGCTATTGTCATCTCTCTCTCCCAGGCCGGCAAGCACGAGGCCATAGTGAAAAACGTCCACGATCTTCTTGCCAAGCTGGCATGGGATTTCTCCCCTGAGCAGCTCGACCACCTCTTTGACTGTTTTAAGGTGAGCTGGAAGCCTTTTCCCCTTCTCGGTGCGGTTGTCCAAGGCCCACCTGGCACTCCTGGAACCTCAACCCCTGGGCTGAAATGCTCTTTTTCTCTCTGGTCCGCAGGCCAGCTGGACCAACGCCAGCAAGAAGCAGCGGGAGAAGCTCCTGGAGCTGATCCGGCGCCTGGCGGAGGACGATAAGGACGGGGTGATGGCCCACAAGGTCCTCAACCTGCTGTGGAACCTGGCCCACAGCGACGACGTGCCCGTCGACATCATGGACCAGGCCCTCAGCGCGCACATCAAGATACTGGACTACAGCTGCTCACAGGTTGGTGACGGGAGCGCGGTTGGCTCCTGGGTCTGATTGTTGATTGGTGGGACTGCTGCAGGACGGCTGCACCTTCTTTAACCTCAATGAAGGGTGGATGCTGATGATGTCATGTTCATGGTTGCCTGCAGGACAGGGATACGCAGAAGATCCAGTGGATCGACCGTTTCATAGAGGAGCTGCGCACCAACGAGAAATGGGTGATACCGGCCCTGAAGCAGATCAGAGAGATATGTAGCCTGTTTGGAGAAGCCCCCCAGAACCTTAGGTAAAGTATTACATCTTATAATGCATGGAAGACTTTAATGTCTTTTCCTTGTGTGAAACAGTCACCTTGTAGGCGAGAGCACTAAGGTTACAATCTGATCGTAAGATTGGTAACGATGGCTATAAACATTCATTTTATGTCCCAATAATCACATTAAACACATTTTGACTTGAGCTCGTATTCAATGTTGAAATCCGACAGTATTTTGCACACAAAACCATTGAACCTTCAGAAAAACAATTACCTCCCACTTTGTTACAAACCGTACCCCCTGACATCCCTGACATTTTAATCACATTTCCAGCGAGGCTGAGACATGGCAGATTTTCATGAACCGTAGTTTCCGGAGTCTGTGAAGACTTTCCATTCAGCTTCCTTCACGTTCTCTCCAGAGCGCTAGACAAATCCTTTTTTTAACTTTACTCTTCAAACTGGTCTACCACAACATTCAGATCGAGATCAACATTATTTGTGTACTATAAAAAAAAAAGATTTTCTAACCAAATATATATATTTTTTAAATCTTTTTTTCCTCCAGTCAAACGCAGAGGAGCCCCCACGTTTTCTACCGCCACGATCTGATTAACCAGCTGCAGCACAACCATGCCTTGGTCACCCTGGTGGCTGAAAACCTCTCCGCCTACATGGAGACCATGAGGCAGTTCTCCAAAGGTACGCCTCCTGGTACACCACGTCTAGACCCGGTTTTTAAGTCAACCGTTAATGGCTTGGTTGATTTGTAGCAGGGGGGGGCAGCTTTTTCCCGTGTCTTAATGGTATTGGTTTCCGTGTGCAGCGGAGCAGGCAGAGTTCGACCCTCAGACGGTGAGGCCCGGGAGTCGCTACAGCCATGTCCAGGAAGTGCAGGAGCGGCTCAACTTCCTGAGGTACCCCTCCACCCTCCTCCCTCGTTACACGTTGGATCAACTCTGGGCCAGCGCTAAGCAGGGTCGTAAAATGACGACAGCGCTCTGATTTCACAGGAAACACTTATTTTACTTTCAGAGGGTTTGACTATTTCCTTCTGTATTAAGGAAAGATATATTTAAATATGTGTGCAATGCATTAGTGTTATTCTGAGTAAAATGGGGTCAGTCAGGGCCGCCTTTGTAAGTTCAAGGATGTTGAATTCACTTTTTATTACTTCTACTTCCAGGTTTCTTCTGAAAGACGGCCAGCTGTGGTTGTGTGCTCCCCAGGCCAAGCAAATCTGGAAATGTCTGGCCGAGAACGCCGTGTTCCTCTGTGACCGTGAAGCCTGCTTCAAATGGTAGCATCCCCTTCAACCCCCGTCACAATCCCCCCCCCACCCCCACCCCCCAGCAGCATCAGCTCACAGCATCCCCCTCACAGGCTCACTGTCCCTCCGGCTGCCAACAGGTACTCTAAGCTGATGGGGGACGAGCCAGACCTGGATCCAGACATCAACAAGGACTTCTTCGAGAACAACGTGCTGCAGCTGGACCCCTCCCTGCTGACGGAGAACGGCATGAAGTGTTTCGAGCGGTTCTTCAAGGCCGTCAACTGCAGGGAGGGCAAGCTGGTGGCCAAGCGCCGGGCCTACATGATGGACGACCTGGAGTTGATAGGGCTGGACTACCTCTGGAGGGTGAGCCATGAAGCGTTTAAAGGACGTTTGGATGGGGGTCATGGTGTAACTCGTCCTTGGAGCCAAAGGTTCTGTGATGTGACGTCCAATGTTGGCCTGCAATACGTCATTAGCAACCCCCGGGGTGGGATAGCATTGTGGAGGCCTCACTGTGGCCGTGGGGTGATATCGGTTGCATTGGATTGCTTGAACTGTAAATTGAGCTACAGTTGAACTGCTTAGTCATAGTGTGTGGTGTAATGCTAGGGACACTGGAATAGCATTTCCTAACAATGTTAGGAATTATTCTTATTCCGAGCTGTGTTATAAGGAGAGCTGCCGGAAATGTAGCAAACCAGTTTAATGGGCTGCATTTTATTGAGAAGTCCAGTGTAAACAAATGACTGCTTGTTAGGTACGACAGGACGCCTGTCTGGCATAAACAGACAGCGGAGCGGCTGCATGACTCAACAGACTGCTTTCCTCATCCTGATGGATAACAAGACTCTCTTCAATTTGAAATAGTTTATTTTACACGCCAGTCCTGGAATAATACCCACTAGCCCTAGATCTTTTAAAGTGCAGTCACCGGTTATGAATAATTCACATTTTTTTTTATCTTGGTCCATTCTGTTGCCCTTCTCTTTCGGAAGACATTTTTTTGTTTCTTTGTAGATGTAAGTGTTGTCCGTGGAGAAGCAGGGCTACTGAGTGGTGCTTTCTCAGCCTGGATCCCTTATTCTCTTCTAAGTGGCTATTAATGAGGCCTGGGAGTGAGTCACGGCTCTGCATGACTCGAGTGCCTCTGACTCAGACGCATGCGTATAACGAGCACTGTCTCCTGTACGTGATGGAGTGGACCGGGCGGCGGAATTGATTTCTCCTTCTATTTCCTCCCTCCTCCAAGGTGGTTATTCAAGGAAGTGATGACATCGCCAGCCGAGCCATAGACCTGATGAAGGAGATCTACACAAACCTCGGACCAAAACTGCAAGTCAACCAGGTGAAGGAAATGACAGCGTTGGCCCAGCGTGGCCCAACGCTTCTGTCTATTGGTTGTCACGCTCACAGTGTTTGCTCCACTCCTCCCACTCTGGGAACGAGCAATATACTCACTCCCCTGGATCCAAACATTAACCAATCACATCAGTGTATCGGATATAGGCGGGGCCAAAAGCGTTGCTGTTCTACCGTCCAGATACGGCAAGAGTCGTATCTATTGGTTAGCTCCGCTGGTCTCGATACGTCACCCCCTTGTGTTCTTCTGATTGGTCGTAGTGTTATCCAATTGCGTGCATTGCGTTGCATTGGTGCCGCCCCTCGAGTTGGTCCATTTTCATTACTCGTTTCCAGCCCCTACTGCTTTCTAGACGTGGCTCTCTGGATTTCCAGGCTAGTCTCGACTCATGTCCGTCTGCAAATCCTCATCGTGTGCGTCTGCTCCTCCCCGCGCCCCCCCCCCCTCCCCGCCCCCTCCCACACAGGTGGAGATCCACGAGGATTTCATTCAGTCCTGCTTTGACCGCCTCAAGGCGTCCTACGACACGCTGTGTGTGTTGGACGGGGACAAGGACAGCATCAACTGTGCGCGGCAGGAGGCGATCCGCATGGTGCGCGTGCTCACCGTGCTCAAGGAGTACATCAACGAGTGTGACAGCGACTACCACGAGGAGCGGACCATACTGCCCATGTCCAGGTAGGAGCGGGCGACGCGGCCGGTGTCGCGGTGAACCAGGGGTAGGGGTAGGGGGGGGGGGGGGTGGTGGCGGTTGTGGCGCGGTGAGGAGCAGTGGATGGCGGTCCTCTCTTGAGTGAGGACTCCAGACCTCGGGGTTTTCCCATTGACACCCATTCCGGACCGTTGATGCCGTGTTTTAGTTGTGCAGCCCAAAGGCCCAATTACAGCAGCGGTGACCTCATCGTCTACTCCTGTCCGCCTGCAGCATGGCTGCCGGCAGACTTGTAGCATGGACATGTTTCCACGGCGACATGGCAGCATGCACTAGGGTGTCCAGATTATTCCCCGTCGGTGTAATTTCCAGGAGTTGCTCCATTCTCATTGTCAGACAATTTTATGTGCCCTAGTGATTTGTATTATTATTTATTAGTATTATTATTACTTGTTATTTTTGTTCAACTGAACGTATTATTTCCATTGGCCAGATGGAGATATTAATAGCAGTTTGAAACAAGAAGCACAGTGCTAAAATGATTTGAGTTTTTGTGCTTGATTGTATCTTTTCAGATTTTAATGTGGAGTAACGGAAAATTAATTTCTTCTTTCAATTTAGTTCAGTAAAATGAGTTCCACTAAGTAATTACCACTTATATAAAGCCTACTGTGGGCTAACACATACAAATTAAGTACTCAATTGGTCTGGTCTAATTACTTGTGTATATTTATACCCTCTGTTTTTCGAAGGCTGCATGAATCTATACACTATACACTGTCAAACAAAGTCTACATTCAAAAAGGGCTACATCAATATAGGTTAAGCTTTTTAAGCCGTGGCTATTATGTTTTACTTGCCCAATAGCAAAACGTACTTGCCCAAAATGGAAAATGTATGCTTATTAAGAAAATGTTTCACTATAATGCAACATATCAGCAAAATGTCACCTGTAGTAAATAGCAGCCTACCATTGGCAAGTACTACAGCAATCAGAATAAGAAAATGTATTTTTATTGATTTATGGTGATTTCTTTCCTGAAACAATTCCATGGTAAAGTCTATGCCACCAGTCTGTGGGGTGTAATTTGTTGACTGTCCCTAAAACAGATGGCAGCCGGAACGTAGATTTAAGTGCTTTTATATCGATAGCAACAACTAATGTCGTTGTGATCTTTGTCGATACGGTGTCCTAAACTGTCCCCAACATACTACACCCGTAATGTAGTGAAATTGTGTTGATGAATCCGATTGCGGGGTAAGTCAAAACCGCAATCGGTTAACTTTTACTTCTCCGTCCAACTTATTAAGAAGTTGGACAGGCATCTCATTTTCAGGTGTCTTTATTTATTTATTTATTTCTGTTACATTTACCTGGCACTTTGCCAGTTTCGGAGGCTGAAGGAACATAACGAAAGTGCGATCCAGGCAACACGTAACCCGTGTTTTCACAACCTTCTACCCGTGACAGTGCCCTGGAACGGCAGTCAAACCCGAAACTCACTACCCCCGAAGTAACTCATACCAGATCGATGTCCTAAAAAGTGTCCATGGAACGCAGCAACAGCAACCCTTGGTTTTTACCGAAAACCAATGCACAGCGCTGCAGAAAGCTCCGCTCCTGCGATATAGGAGGACGTTTACTTGTAGGCATATTTAGTGTATTTTCAAAAAAAAAAGGGCACTTGCCCGGACGGCAACTACATGTCACATTTTAGTTGCCCGATCACAGAGTTCACCTGCCCCGGGCAAGCGGGCAACCGTTAATGTCGAGGCCTGCTTATGATGATGTTAAAGCTGTACTCAGCGGTAGGGCGTGGATCTGGTTTCAGTGTTGTCGTTCTAACGTGGCCCGTGTGTAAACAAACTGTAAGCATCGTCGGGACGCCTTTTACGCTCCGCCACACGTCTAAGCCCTGCACTGACACCCTGGTTCTCTCTCCCCCCCTCCCCCCCCCAGGGCTTTCCGCGGGAAGCACATCACGTTGATCGTGCGTTTCCCGAACCAGGGTCGCCAGGTGGACGACCTGGACATCTGGTCCCACACCAACGACACCATCGGCTCGGTGCGGCGGGGCATCCTCAATCGGATAAAGGCCAACGCCACGCACACCAAGATAGAGCTCTTCATCGGCGGGGAGGCCGTGGACCCGGCCGACGACCGGAAGCTCATCGGGCAGCTCAACCTGAAGGATAAGACGGTCAGCCCCGCCCTCCCGGTCCGAAATGAATGAACCTCAACTGTTATACTGCAGTCGGGTTATGTTATATGTTTTATATAGTGTTTTATTTTTTAACAATGAACCAATCGTACTGCTAGAGTGTGTTCCAAAATTTTATGTTATCATCATGCTGTCACACTGTTTGATTGATGTGTGTGTGTGTGCGTGTGACTGATGTGTGTGTGTGTGTGTGTCAATGTTCTTGTGTACAGCTGATCACGGCCAAGCTCACTCAGGTGAGCGCCAACATGCCCTCTAGTCCGGACAGCTCCTCTGATTCGTCAACCGGTTCGCCCGGTAACCACGGCAACCACTACAGCGACGGGCCCAACCCCGAGGTGGAGAGCTGCCTGCCCGGTGTGGTGAGTTAACCGCACGCACACACACACACGTACACACACGTACACACACGTACACACACGTACACACACACACACACACACACGTACACACACGTACACACACGTACACACACACACACACACACACACACACACACACACACACACACACACACACACACACACACACACACACACACACACCCCCCCCGGTTGGGTTAATCTATGTAAAATTTGAATATAGACTCATGCAAATGTCTTATTTCATGAACCACTATGGTTACATAAGTTATTCATGGGCCCTTCCATCATGCAGTGCCTGTGCGCTGCGTGTAAAAATTCGCTGAAAATTCGCCTTTCTTCTTCTTCTCCCTGCCCCCCCCCCCGTCCCCAGATCATGTCGTTGCACCTGCGCTACATCTCCTTCCTGTGGCAGGTGGCCGACCTGGGCTGCAACCTCAACATGCCGCTGCTCCGAGATGGAGCCCGCGTGCTCATGAAGCTCATGCCCCCCGGTAGGCCTCAGGCACTGGAATGAAGTAACCCGTGGCAACGCATTGCACCCACACACACACACACCCATCCCCGCACACTCAAACACACACACGCACACACACACCGTGCAGCCTCACTCACTCACTCACTGCTGCGGTCGGGGGGTGTGCTCTGTGCGTTCCCTCAGATAACTCCACCGTGGCCAACCTGCGCGCCGTGTGTCTGGACCACGCCAAGCTGGGCGAGAACAGCCTCAGCCCCACGCTGGACTCGCGCTTCTTCGGCCCCTCGCCCTCACAAGTGCTCTACCTCATCGAGGTGAGCGCCGCCGTCGCCGTGCACCACCACGTCCGCCCCGGTTAGGCTTTCATCCGGTTTGGTTAGGTCGTCATCAGCGCATTGCAGGGCTAACGCCGTAGCGAACCCCCACCCCCCTTCCGTCCTGCAGGTGGTGTACGCCCTCCTGATGCCCGCCAGCGCCACCCTGGGGGAGGACGCCAGTGACTTCCAGTACAACTTCCTGAAGAGCGGCGGGCTGCCGCTGGTGCTGAGCATGCTCACCAGGAACAACTTCCTGCCGTCGGCCGACATGGAGACGCGGCGCGGGGCCTACCTCAACGCGCTCAAGATCGCCAAGCTGCTGCTGACCGCCGTGGGCTTCGGGCACGTCAAGGCCGTGGCGGAGGCGTGCCAGCCCAACACCGAGGGCAGCGTCCCCGTCTCACCGGTTAGACCGCCGCCGCCGCGCACGGACACGCCCTCGCAACCGGTTCCCCAGCCATGTGTAACGCACACCGGCTCTGGCGCTCTCTCTTCATCTCTATTGATCTCTTGCTTGCTCTCGCTCTCTCTCTCGCGCTCTCTCTCTCGCTCTCTTGCTCGCTCAATTACTCTCTTGCTCTCTCTCTCTCTGTGTCTCTGTCTCTGTCTCGATCTCGCTCTCTTGCTCGCTCAATCACTCTGTCTCTCTTGCTCTGTCTCTCACTTGCTCTCTCTCTCTCTCTCTCGCTCTCTCGCTCTCTCTCTCTCTCTCTCTCTCTCTCTCTCTCTCTCTCTCTCTCTTGCTCAATCTCTCTCTCTCTCTTGCTCGCTCAATCACTCTCTCTCTCTCTCTCTCTCTCTTGCTCGCTCAATCACTCTCTCTTGCTCTCTCTCTCTTGCTCGCTCAATCACTCTCTCTTGCTCTCGCTCTCTTGCTCGCTCAATCACTCTCTCTCTCTCTCATTGCCTGTGTAACCTAATGAGTGTTTCCCCCTCTCCCCGCCCCCGTTGACATCTGCTCCCGCTCTCCCCTCGTTCTCCCAGATTAACCAGGCCACTCACGACCAGGCCCTGGTCCTGCAGAGCGCCTTGCAGAACATCCCCAACCCGGCGTCCGAGTGCATGCTGCGCAACGTAGCCATCCGTCTGGCCCAGCAGATCTCAGACGAGGTGAGGGGGGGGGGGGGGGATGCGTGGCGTCTGTAGGCCACTTCATTGCGACCTTGTTGCGTGTGACGTACCATCCTTCATCCTAGTCATACCCCAACACAGTCACATGGTAAGAAATGTTTTCTGTTGCAAACGGGACACATTCCTTGATGTGGCCAACTGTTTTCTAACGGAGAAGGTTGGTGGGTGGAAGAGCATCGGGAGATGCGTACTGCATGGGAGGACAGGCCTCAAGTAGGCCTCGACTGCCGTTTCATGCCGTCTCTGATGAGGCTTCTCTTCCCTACAGAACTTCTTCCAGGCCTCAAAGTACATCCCAGACATCTGTGTGATCCGGGCGATACAGAAGATCGTCTGGGCGTCGGGCTGTGGCACAGTGCAGCTTGTCTTCAGCTCCAACGAGGAGATCAGCAAGATCTATGAGAAGGTACACCCTGACCTGGTGGTGGGCAGCTTGTGTATCCACGTGTTTTGTACCCGACACCGTTCTGTAGTTTGACACACTGAGCTGCGTCAACGTGTAATTCTATTTACAGAAATAACAACCAATTATTTGTTGAAATGGCTCTGCTTTGCGGGGGCGTGAACAATCGAGGCGGCAAAAATAATGTGGAAAGCTGTTGACCCAGCCTTTATTTAAGCAGCCTACGCTCTATATTGGTATTCCACTTCCTAGTCTATTTACAGTAGTCTTCAAACGCTGCGGGTTACTAGAGTGAACCGTTGAACACTGCTGTGATCACCCATTCAATTTTTAAGATGAGATAAGAAGACTCGTACATGTGGCACTAAGCTCAGTTTTTCTCCGTCTCTAAACGCTCTAAACTGTGGGTTGATTGGCTATTGTGGACTTTTTCTCCGGTCTTTATGGTGTGCTTTTCTGAGATGAGTAATTGCGCCTAGTGGCGGGGAGCACCTGCTGACAGCTGACTGTAACCATCTGGAGCAGTCGGGCGCTCTGCCTCTCTCCAACACAACAAGCCCACAGTCTCCCATTCTGGACCGTGACTTTGGAGTGCGTCGCAGACCCATTTTCCCTGCGGGAGCGTCGAATCAGCCACGTCGAATGACCAATTAAACGCTTTCTTTGACTAACGTTTTTTTTGAATAGACTAACGCTGCCAAGGAGCCAGATGGGGAGGACGAGCAGGTATGCTGCGAGGCCCTGGAGGTGATGACCCTGTGTTTCGCCCTCATGCCCACGGCTCTGGACACCCTCAGTAAAGAGAAGGCCTGGCAGACCTTCATCATAGACCTGCTGCTCCACTGCCACAGCAAGTACGTCAGACCCATGGTCCCGTGGTGTTGGTAAGCCGGAACAGCGGCGTTTCGTCGAGGTCTCGGTGAAACTTGATGGATCCCGTGTGTCTGCAGGTCGGTGCGTCAGATGGCCCAGGAGCAGTTCTTCCTGATGGCTACCAGGTGTTGCATGGGCCAAAGGCCCCTTCTCTTCTTCATCACCCTCCTCTTCACCGTGCTCGGGGTGAGTGCCTCAACCCGCTTCTGTTCTGTTCGCATCTGTTCGATACGTTCCCTTCAGCCAGCGGCTCCTAACCTCTCGTGATCTTTGCCACCGGACGCCAATCGTTTCCAGAGCACTGCCAAAGAGCGGGCCAAGCACGCGGGCGACTACTTCACCCTCCTCCGACACCTGCTCAACTACGCCTACAACAGCAACATCAACCTGCCCAACGCCGAGGTGCTGCTCAACAATGAGATCGACTGGCTCAAGAGGATCCGGGTAAGACGACCGCCTCGTTGTGCTTGGCTCCTTTTTCACAATGTCTTGTGTTGGTAACGACGGCCGGTCTAGAGTTCCGGCCTTCTTGGTGTCAGTGTGATGGTGTGTATAGTTAGTAGTGGGAGCGTGCTGAAGGATCCATCCGTGTGTCTCAGGATGAGGTCAAGCAGACGGGAGAGACGGGCGTGGAGGAGACCATCCTGGAAGGGCACATCGGCGTGACGAAGGAGCTGCTGGCCTTCCAGACCCCGGAGAAGAAGTACCACATCGGCTGTGAGAAGGGAGGCGCGAACCTCATCAAGGTGACCAGAAGGAGAGCGCCACGCCCCTGTGTCCAGGGTCCACGCCGGCTGTTGTTCCGAAAGGTGTTTTTCCTCCTTTTTTTAACCGTCCCCATCCTCCCTTATTCCAGGAGCTGATCGACGACTTCATCTTCCCGGCGTCCAACGTCTACCTGCAGTACATGAAGAGCGGCGAGTTCCCCACGGAGCAGGCCATTCCGGTGTGCAGCAGCCCCGCCTCCATCAACGCCGGCTTCGAGCTGCTGGTGGCCCTGGCCGTCGGCTGCGTCCGCAACCTCAAGCAGATAGTGGACACGCTGACGGACATGTACTACCGAGGTACTACCGACCGACTGGGCCACTTGTAAATGAATTGAATGAATGAATGTCTCATCTCTCATCTCATCGTCATCCGCTTATCCGGGGTCGGGTGGCGGGGGCAGCAGCTCAAGCAGGGGGCCCCAGACTTCCCTTTCCCGGGCCACATTGACCAGCTCTGACGGGGGGATCCCGAGGCGTTCCCAGGCCAGTGTTGAGATATAATCTCTCCACCTAGTCCTGGGTCTTCCCCGGGGTCTCCTCCCCACTGGTCGTGCCTGGAACACCTCCCAAGGGAGGCGTCCAGTGGGCATCCTTACCAGATGCCCGAACCACCTCAACTGACTCCTTTCTAAGCAGAGGAGCAGCGGCTCTAATCAGAGTTCCTCCCGGATGACTGAACTTCTCACCCTATCCCTAAGGGAGAAGCCAGCAGCCCTCCTGAGAAAACTCATCTCGGCCGCTTGTATCCGAGATGAATGAATGAATGAATGAATGAAAAAATGAAGTCCTGTATTAAAGAGCAGCTCCGTCTTGCGCTCTTGTCACAAAGCCCTTTCCCCCCCCCCCCCCCCCCTCCTCTTCCTCTCCAGGATGCGAGACCCTGACGGAGTGGGAGTACCTCCCCCCCGTGGGCCCGCGGCCCAACAAGGGCTTCGTGGGCCTGAAGAACGCGGGCGCCACCTGCTACATGAACTCGGTCATTCAGCAGCTCTACATGATCCCGCCCATCCGCAACGGCATCCTGGCCATCGAGGGCACGGGCACCGACGTGGACGACGACATGTCCGGGGACGAGAAGCCGGAGAACGAGGTAGGCGCCGAGGTACGGGATCCCTTTTTAACAGAGCACCTTCTCACCGACGACACCCGGCTGGCGACCAGACAGCATTCCACAGCGACTGCCGCCGTTGATCTTATCCACGATTTGGCACGTAGACTTCCTCAAACCTGTGAACTAGGGGTGTGACAAAAACCGATTTGAATCGAAAAAAATCGATTTTGATTTAAAAGATGCGAATCTTCTGACTCGAACTGAATCGAATCGTTCCATTTTAAAAATGTATCGTTCCTGAATCATATCGTACCCCCATGTATCGAGATACGCATCGAATCATCTTTTATTGGAGAGATGCACACCCCTAACAAATACACTTCTTCTCTAGACTCTTCTCTAGTCTTTGATAAATCTTTTTGAAGGAAATGCCACATTTAGAAGTTAATTCATTTTGTGAAATGATCTGTCTACTTTCAACAAGAAATCCATTGCATCACACCCTCTCGAATTGAGCCGTGCCACATCGAATCGAATCGAAATCCTTCTGCATCGAACTGAATCTAATCGTTCCATTTTAAAAATGTATCGTTCCTGAATCGTATCGTACCCCATGTATCGAGACACGCATCGAATCGTCTTTTACTGGAGAGATGCACACCCCTACTGTGAACACCCGCGTCCCCGTCCGTGCCTGTGTTTTCACCTCGTGGCTTGACTTCACGCAGGTGTGTGCTCCTACCTTACCGCAGAGTAACGTGGACCCGCGCGACGAGGTGTTCAGCTACCACCACCAGTTCGACGACAAGCCGGCCAGCAAGTCGGAGGACCGGAAGGAGTACAACATCGGCGTGCTGCGCCACCTGCAGGTCATCTTCGGCCACCTGGCTGCCTCCAGGCTGCAGTACTATGTCCCCAGGGGATTCTGGAAGCAGTTCAGGTACCAACAACCAGGCTAGTTAGTAGTGTGTGTGTGTGTGTGTGTGTGTGTGTGTGTGTGTGTGTGTGTGTGTGTGTGTGTGTATTTGCACTAAGAGTGGTTCCCGCTCTGTTCGATTGATTGCAGGGTTGATCAATCTAAAGGCAGGAATAAAACGAGGTGTCCTCTAATCCAGACTGGTAAAATAATATCGCGGTGAAGTGCAGTTCAAATGGACAGAAGCCAATTGTCTCCTATTTCGTCGCACAGCTGCCTGTGTGTAAATAATTTGGGAGCTAAAAATACAGCTCGACCTTTGACCTATGTCTGCTTTTTTTATGTCTAGATATTGAGCAGAAGCCCAAGCTTACTTTGCCACCACTTGTTTTTTTTTTTGCTTATCCTCTATCCTTCTCATGTTATTGCTACAAATCCTCCACCCTTTTCTGTTTTTAGTTTTACATGTACTCACTAATGCAATCGTTTGCTGTTCAGGTTATGGGGGGAGCCGGTGAACCTGCGGGAGCAGCACGATGCTCTGGAGTTCTTCAACTCGCTGGTGGACAGTCTGGACGAGGCCCTCAAAGCCCTCGGACACCCACCTATGCTCAGCAAGGTGCTGGGAGGCTCCTTTGCCGACCAGAAGATTTGTCAGGGTTGTCCCCACAGGTGCGCTCTCAAACGTTTTCTCACGACTTTGGTTTGGTGTTTGTGTTTTTTTTTTCTGGGGTTCTTGTGAGCTGATGCACCCTGTGTCCACCTTGTTCCTCAGGTATGAGTGTGAGGAGTCCTTCACCACGCTGAATGTAGACATCAGGAATCACCAGAACCTGCTGGACTCCATGGAGCAGTATGTGAAAGGGGACCTGCTGGAGGGAGCCAACGCCTACCACTGTGAGAAGTGCAACAAGAAGGTAATGCTAGAGCACACACTCAGCAGATACTTTGCCTCGCTTGCCTTCACATTAAACCTGGGGTAGGAGACTTTGGAGAAACTAGCCAGAGTAAGGTACACTTTGAAAGGATCTTACTGAAAAAATCCCTCCCTCCAGGCCTCCCTCAAAAGCCAATGCCCCAAAACACATTAATAGTTTCATTAGTTTTAGCAATAGGTATGCCTTGCCTTGAGGCAAACTAAGAAGGTAGATGAACACGGGTAGGCCATCCAATAGTTTAATTCGGGCCATTTGAAATGATTGGACAGGCTTATTACAGGCTTGCGATAGCCACTGATACTGGATCTTCTTTTAATTTATCTGATTGCTGTCAGGATGTATGTTGAATTTGAATAAATATGCCAAAAATGACTTTAAGGAGACGTGATTCAGAAGTGAGCATTTCCTTCATCTGCCCAGTTATCTTCTTGATGACGTCCAATGGGGGCTGAGGTGTTGAACTGTGACTCACGCCTGTCTCTGCGCTGCTCCCCAGGTGGACACGGTGAAGCGGCTGCTGATCAAGAAGCTGCCCCCGGTGCTGGCCATCCAGCTGAAGCGCTTCGACTACGACTGGGAGCGGGAGTGCGCCATCAAGTTCAACGACTACTTCGAGTTCCCCCGGGAACTGGACATGGAGCCGTACACGGTGGCGGGCGTGGCCAAGCTGGAGGGCGACGACGTCAACCCGGAGAACCAGGTGATCCAGCAGAACGAGCCCTCGGAGCCCTCGCCGCCCGGCAGCTCAAAGTACCGCCTGGTGGGGGTGCTGGTGCACTCGGGGCAGGCCAGCGGCGGCCACTACTACTCCTACATCATCCAGAGGAACGGCGGCGACGGCGAGCGCAACCGCTGGTACAAGTTCGACGACGGCGACGTGACGGAGTGCAAGATGGACGACGAGGAGGAGATGAAGAACCAGTGCTTCGGCGGCGAGTACATGGGCGAGGTGTTCGACCACATGATGAAGAGGATGTCGTACCGACGGCAGAAGCGCTGGTGGAACGCCTACATCCTGTTCTACGAGCGCATGGACTCCTTGGGCAAGGACAGCGAGCTGGTCAAGTACATCTCGGAGCTGACGCTGGCCAACAGCAAGCCCAACCAGGTCAAGATGCCGGGCGTCATCGAGTGCAGCGTGCGCAAGCAGAACGTCCAGTTCATGCACAACCGAATGCAATACAGCCTGGAATATTTCCAGTTCATTAAGAAACTCCTCACCTGTAACAGTGTCTATTTAAACCCCCCTCCAGGTATGCGTATGAACCTTAACTTATTATCTGTTCTGTAAACGGGAAATGACAAAATTCTGTTCCACGTATGCGTGATCTTCCCGTGGCCATTTTGAATGAAGTCTTCACCCCCGACGTGTTCTAAAATAAAGGGAACGCTGGCGCACTAGGCAGGGCCGTGTGTAGCTTCAGCGGCGGCAGGTTAGAAGTTATGAGCGGGCTCTTTGATCTGCCTCTGGATCCAACGATAATAAGTGGCAATGCATTATTAATGAGAGCTGGACCCATGAGTGCTGCAAAGGGGAAATTAACTATGGGGCTAGTCATCCGCGTAAAAGCACTTGTTTGGGATTTAACTTCTGAGATGATTTCGGTGCTGAAGAGCTCAGTCTTTAATCCACCGACTCGTTCAATGTGTTGGAGGACATTGAAAATGAAATGTGTAATTTTTTTTTTTCTCATCCTTAATTTATACACATTAATTATGTGCTCATGGGATTTTCCGTGAATTCCTGTCAGGGTCTGAATTATGGGACGGAAAAAGTAATATTTTACAGATGTATTACAACACAAATGTTGCACTAATTTACGTCTACTCTGTGCCTTGAACCTTAAAGGTGCAATGTGTGAGATTCAGCCCCTTATGCTTAGTAAGCGGGAGACTAACTGCCTGCGCAACTGTGCAAAGCAAACCAGCATAGCTGTGCCGGTAGGGTGGATTGAGTGGTAGGGGTTTAGGGGCCGTTCATGGTAAGATTCTTGTTGACCAGGGGGTGTGGGCTGGCCAGCATTTCTAATCCGTATAAATGATCAGTTATAGGGTGTGATTGTATTGCCAACATCATTGAAATCACTATTGATCAGCATTGACTTCAGATACGTCCAGTTAACGGGGCTTGTTGAAAACGCCCCGCGTTGCGACTTAAATTACGTGACGTGACGAAGACCACCCCGGTGGAATAAGACTCCAGGCCCTAAAGACTTTGCCTTTTCCACACTTTGTGTTCTCCAGGGCAAGACCACCTCTTGCCAGAGGCAGAGGAGATCGCTATGATTAGTGTCCAGCTGGCCGCCCGGTTCCTCTTCAGCACAGGGTTCCACACAAAGAAAGTAGTGCGTGGTCCCGCCAGCGACTGGTGAGTTCCCCCTGCTTTAAAAGAAGCGGCCTTGAAGCCACCGCCGACCGCGCTTCTTCCCTCCGTCTGATTGTCGTTAACGTAAACGTCTCCCTTTCCCCCCCCACTCCCGCCCCGCAGGTATGATGCCCTGTGCGTCCTTCTCAGACACAGTAAGAATGTCCGCTACTGGTTTGCACACAACGTCCTGTTCGCCTACGCCAACTGCTTCTCCGAGTACCTGCTGGAGTGCCCGAGCGCCGAGGTCCGCGGGGCCCTCGCCAAGCTCATCGTCTTCATCGCGCACTTTTCCCTCCAGGACGGCCCCTACCCCTCCCCCGTCACCTCCCCCGTGCCCGCCACTCAGGTTAGTCGCCTCCGGTCGCCTAGCAACCACATTTTTAAATCTTTTTATTTTTATCGGGAGCGAAAGCCGTCGCGCGGGGTTGTGTGATGACAACTTTTCACGAGCGGCTGACGGGCCGGATGAGGCCGGCTTGCGATCGGGAGCCTTTATGTTTTGAGTTGTTCTTTTGTGTTTTTAATGTTACGCTGTCGGTGCACATACTGTCAACTCTGAACGTCGTCGTGCCTCGTCTTGAACGCCGTCGTTGTTTCTGCAGGGCTGTGACAACCTGAGTCTGAGCGACCACCTCCTGCGCGCCGTGCTCAACCTGCTGAGGAGGGAGGTGTCCGAGCACGGCCGCCACCTGCAGCAGTACTTTAACCTCTTTGTGATGTACGCCAACCTGGGTAAGGACGGCAACGACGCTCACCCGCTCTTGTTGTGCGCACGTGCTGCTGCTCAGTATGCCCTCAGTGGCCCCGTTGGAACATTTACCGAAGGTGTTCCCCGTTGACTAATGTTTATTTATTGAAGGTTTTATTTGAATAGGGACACGTACAAAAACATAGATAAGCGTGAAACAATCATCTGATCGTATGCATCATAGTGTTTTTAGCCAAAGCTAATTCACGACACTTGTCCCTAGTAGGGCTTTTGGTTCAAAATAATACACATTAACATTATTACAAATAGGAAAATTAAAATGGAAGAGAAAATAGGACATACAGAGAGAGCACAGTGTAAAAACCAAATATGAGAGCAAGATTGTTGCTGAATGAGCCACAATTTTGTGTTTCTTTTGAATGTGAGAAATGTTTTCAAGGGGTCGGCAATGAGTTCCATAACTTTGTCCCTTTCATTGAAAAGGCAGTTTGAGCAAAAGATGTTCTGCGGAAGGGGATACTACGACTGCCTTTTGACGTTGCTCGGATGGTGGATCTTGTACCACTGTGTAGTCTTGTTATTGTCTTGCAGAGCAGTTGGGAGCAGCGTTATTTTAGACATTTGTAGACCAATTGAACTAAGATTAAGAAAATAAAGTTAAGACATAGACATGATGTTCATGCTTACTACGGTAATGGTTTTTAATCTTACCGTAGTGTTTAATTGATCAATTATTGAATAGGGTGTTTGCTCACTAACCCTAACACCGACCCTTATGCTAATGCTGTATAATAATGCCTTTCACTGCATTAAAGTGGGACTATGTCCCATGACATTCCACCAGTTGTGAGTGTGATTACCCGTTGCAAGCCGTTTTGAAAATCGGGCTCTTCTGACATCACAAGTGGGCGTGTCCACCTAGATGTGCGCTGGATAGATCAGTCCACCAGCCTACCCCAGTGGACTGTAAATGACAAACGTTGCTCATCTATCCGTCACACGTCTTGGTGGACACGTACCACTTGTGGTGTCAGAAGAGCCCGATTTCTAAAACGGCCTGTGACGGCTAATCACACTCACACCCGGTGGCATGTCATGGGACCTTTTTAACCTGGATTAATTAACGGTTAATGTACCCTTATTTTTAAATTGTTAGCGTTTTTTGTTACCTTTGTGCTAGAAACCACAAAGTCTAACCTGTTCCACCTCCCTGCTGCCTCCGACGGACAGGCCTGGCAGAGAAGACCCAGCTGCTCAAGCTGAGCGTCCCGGGCACCTTCATGCTGGTGGCGCTGGACGAGGGCCCCGGCCCCCCCATCAAGTACCAGTACGCTGAGCTGGGCAAGCTGTACACCGTGGTCTCCCAGCTGGTGCGCTGCTGCGACGTCTCCACGCGCATGCAGTCCTCCATCAACGGTGAGTGCCGCAGCGACGACTATAACGGCGTGTTCATGTTCGGCGAGGGGTAGGCGGTGTGGAGAAACTAGAAACTAGAGTACGCTGGATTATGAAACTATACAGCGGAGAGAAAAAAATCCCAACCCTCCCACTTCGGGCCTCCATGCAAAGCCTCTCCTCTTAAACACATGACTAACTCGCTAGTTGTAGCGACAGGTCTGACTAGCCTTAGCTGGCTAGGTATGTAGACAGACCGGTATGCCGTCGAATGGCTTGGGACTGGCTTGTCACAGGCCTGCAACAGATTTGCAACTTTTTTTTCCCCAAGCATTTGATTAATTGATTGCTTCAGAATTCAGAATGTAAATAGAGAAAAAATAAATATGGCAAAAAGAATGCTTATAAAAATAGACCTACCATACCTTCAGGCTAGCAGCAACACATACAGTAGCTATCGCAGCAAAGTGAAGCCACTGGCGTGACGAGGGAGGCCAAACGTGGGCTCCCTCGCGTGCTTGATCAAACCAGCCACTCTGAGCTCTCTATGCCGTGTGGGCAGAGCTTGGAACTTAGGGCTCCTGCTGACGGAAGAGTAACAATGCGGTCGGGTGGCATCGTTACTGGCGTGGGCGTAATGGGTGAGAGGGCGTTACGCGTGGCCGGTCCAAAACTCTGGAACTCCCTCCAACTTGTAGTGCATCAAAGCACTTTGCTGTCCACTTTCAAATCACTGCTCAAAACTCACCTATTCGCTCTGGCCTTTCACTCCTACCCCTAACGCGCCCCCCCCCCCCCCCCCTTTTATTTACTGTTTAGTCGTTTTGTTTTTTCTGTGTAGTGTCTGTTTATATTGTCCCTGTTTGATGTTTAATGTTATTTTGACCATTACTGTACAGTGTCTTTGGGTGACATGAATGGCGCTTTAAATCAAATGTATTATTATTATTATGATGATGATGAATCTTATCTTGAATGCTAAACATTGTGCTCTCCCTCCCACCACCAGGTAACCCCCCGCTAGCGAACCCTTACGGCGACGCCAACCTGACCACGCCGGTGATGCCGGTGCAGCAGCTGGTGGCTGAGATCCTGTTTGTGCGGACCAGCTACGTGAAGAAAATCATCGAGGACTGCAGCAACTCTGAGGAGACGGTGAAGCTGCTGCGCTTCAGCTGCTGGGAGAACCCCCAGTTCTCCTCCACGGTGCTCAGCGAGCTCCTCTGGCAGGTGAGGGACCAACCCTGCAGACGTGGTTCCCAACCGGTAACTGTTCACTGTCTGGCTCAGTGGTTCCCCAACCTGTCACTGTATTAACTTAACTGTCTGACTCATTGGTTCCCCAACCTGTCACTGTATTAACTTAACTGTCTGACTCATTGGTTCCCCGACCGGTAACTGTTCACTGTCTGTCTCGGTGGTTAACAACCTGTCTCTGTAGTCACTGTCTGTCTCGGTGGTTAACAACCTGTCTGTAGTCACTGGCTAACTCAGTGGTTAACAACCTGTCTCTGTAGTCACTGGCTAACTCAGTGGTTAACAACCTGTCTCTGTAGTCACTGGCTAACTCAGTGGTTAACAACCTGTCTCTGTAGTCACTGGTTAACTCAGTGGTTCCTTAACCTGTCTCTGTAGTCACTGGCTAACTCAGTGGTTAACAACCTGTCTCTGTAGTCACTGGCTAACTCAGTGGTTAACAACCTGTCTCTGTAGTCACTGGCTAACTCAGTGGTTAACAACCTGTCTCTGTAGTCACTGGTTAACTCAGTGGTTCCTTAACCTGTCTCTGTAGTCACTGGCTAACTCAGTGGTTAACAACCTGTCTCTGTAGTCACTGGCTAACTCAGTGGTTAACAACCTGTCTCTGTAGTCACTGGCTAACTCAGTGGTTAACAACCTGTCTCTGTAGTCACTGGCTAACTCAGTGGTTAACAACCTGTCTCTGTAGTCACTGGTTAACTCAGTGGTTAACAACCTGTCTCTAGTCACTGGCTAACTCAGTGGTTAACAACCTGTCTCTGTAGTCACTGGCTAACTCAGTGGTTAACAACCTGTCTCTGTAGTCACTGGCTAACTCAGTGGTTAACAACCTGTCTCTGTAGTCACTGGCTAACTCAGTGGTTCCTTAACCTGTCTCTGTAGTCACTGGCTAACTCAGTGGTTAACAACCTGTCTCTGTAGTCACTGGCTAACTCAGTGGTTAACAACCTGTCTCTGTAGTCACTGGCTAACTCAGTGGTTCCTTAACCTGTCTCTGTAGTCACTGGCTAACTCAGTGGTTAACAACCTGTCTCTGTAGTCACTGTCACTGTCTCTCAGTGGTAACCAACATTTCTTGGCTGTAAACCCATTTCTAGCTCTTAAAATGGATTTGACCTAAACTTTTCCCTCTACCTTCTGTGCGTCTGCTTCCACACAAATTGTTTTCAACAAATCAATGTCTGGTGGAAATGCCCTGGTGCATGTGGATGCACAGCTCTGTTATTTTGAATTGCTCATCACTATGAATCATAGGCAGTTTGTTTGTATATGCCATGCTAATGAGACCTTTTAAAAATATATACATGTTTTTGCTGATATTATGGATCATGAAATATCTCTGACGATCACATGGATGGGGCGAGTGCCTGAGGCTTATGTGTGAGCGTTGTGTGTCGTGTAGGTGGCGTATTCTTACACCTATGAGCTGAGGCCTTACCTGGACCTGCTGCTACAGATCCTGCTCATCGAGGATTCCTGGCAAACGCACCGGTAAGGCTGCTGGCCTGCGAGTGGGTGGGTGACATTTGCTTCGCATCAACCCATCCTGAGCCTAAATCTGTCCCTTCTCCGGTCGCGCAGGATCCACAATGTGCTCAAGGGCATCCCCGATGACAGGGACGGGCTGTTTGACACCATTCAGCGCTCCAAAAACCACTATCAGAAGCGGGCGTACCAGTGCATCAAGTGCATGGTGGCGCTCTTCAGCAACTGCTCCGTGGCGTACCAGATCCTGCAGGTGAGCCTCGGCAAGTCCCTCGGTTGTGACGCCAGCACACGCCACCCACAGCGGTGCCCCCCCCCCCCCCCCCCCCCCACCCCTCACTCACCGTGCCTTTTGTTGGGACTCGGGCTTGTGTCCACAGAGCAACGGTGACCTGAAGCGCAAGTGGACGTGGGCGGTGGAGTGGCTGGGGGACGAGCTGGAGAGGAGACCCTACACGGGGAACCCCCAGTACACCTACAACAACTGGTCGCCCCCCGTCCAGAGCAACGAGACCTCCAACGGCTACTTCCTGGAGCGATCCCACAGCGCCCGCATGACCCTGGCCAAGGCCTGCGAGCTCTGTCCCGAGGAGGTAATGAGCCGAGGGGCACCGCCTCCATAACCACTCTTCCCCCCCCCCCCCTCCCCCCCCCCTCCTCCTCATCATCATGTGCTCCATAAACCCTCTCTATGCCGGGGGTTGATGCTATCAACAGAGGCCTGGGGTCGTATTCAGATTTGATCATGACATTGAACTTGTCCGTCGCGGTGGCGATACGCCCCGCTGGAAGTATCTAAACCGTCTGGACAAGATGTCTTGGTACCACGGTGGATCCTTGATGCTATGGCTGTAGTTTACTGTCAAGAAATGTCTCTTGCCACACAAACCAGAACCGGGACTAAAAGAATAGTTGACAGATATCTGATTTGAGTTATGCAGATCATGGCCGCCTGTAACCAGACACTGCCTTGTGAACAAAACCCAAAGTTTTACAAAGCACTTGTACTTTCACTTCTGGTGCAGTCCCTGTTAATCAAAGGAACTGTATTATTAAAGGCAACTAGTGAATAATTGACATGCACCACCCAAAAAGTGGGTGGTGCATGAAGATCTTAGACTTCTATCCAGATTCGACATGGGTTGTATAAAACATCAGAATCTTGTGGAGTCCTCTGCGGGCACACTTTATCTTTTCCATTTACAAAGCACTTTTTTATACCCATTGAGAGATGTCAATTTGGCTTGAGGCACCGTAACACAACTTTTTTACTTGATGAAAGCCTAGTTTTAACCTTGCTCACAACCAAGTTAACCCTGACCCACCCTACCCGGTATTTAACACTAGGAAATGGTTCTAAAGCATTATTTATGTTTTTATCTTCAATGATCCACATTGAAAGAAGCTCGGGGGTTTGGGATTTTCTTGTGAATACGACCCCAGCTGTTCATCGCTCCTCTAACTCTCTAATTCTCTAACTTGACGTACGTACACCCTATCAGTGGTACATCAGTGAGGGACATTGTGTCGTTAACCTGTGGACACTTCTGCTAATGCACAATCATGTCGCTGTGTGTTTTCCTTTAGAGTTGTAGGCTTGCAGGGCTTGCAGTTAAATAGAAAAGTGTACACGCTTTTGTTAAAGGTTTATTTGAGTTGTTTGTTTTTATTCAGTTTTTCCTTACTATAGTTAGGGCTTTTGAGTTTTCGACATTCTTATTCGAGTGTTTTGCCCCCTGCAGGTGTATATATTTACTACATTTTCCTCTTTTTTTGTTCATTGACCTGCATAATAACACAAGTAATATGTCAATAATGTGATAAGCCAAATTGATTTGATATTTGATTCCTAATTGATTTGTTGATTTAAAAAAAAAAAAGAATGTATTCCAAATCAAACGATTTGTGAGATTTGACAAAACGAGAAACGATGACAAGCTGGAATGGTTGAATGAACATGCACTATTAACTGCCATTTCAAAATAGTGTCACTTAACGAAGCACGAGGCTGTGTCTGAAGAAGACGCCACGATGCCGAAATCGTCCTCGCCACAGCAGCTTTTGCCGGGGGAAGGCACGGGACAGCAGCAGCACACTGTAAGACTCAGATACCCCGACTGCAAGCTTCCTCCGCCACTGTCGCCGACACCTCGCCCACCCATCACATGACAGGCAAGGTGGTAGACCGATCAGACAGACGGACGGACGGACGGGACAGACAGACAGACAGGCGGCCAGACTGACTCCCAGCGGCCGGTGGTCAAGGGGAGAGGAGGCAGACCGCCGCTTATCGCTTGTCTGCTTCCCCGCCAAACATGGTGGTCGTTAATCCTTTTCCCCAGCTGCGGTGAGTGGTGAGAACAGCTTTGTGCTGCGGCCCAGTGGTCAGTCCAGGCAGCAGAGCTCAGAGCCAGGCAGCCATCTTCAGCCTAACACCGATTTTAAAACCAGCAGAGCTGCTTGCTTTCCCTCCCTCTCTCCCAACGCAAAGCGTGGCGCAGTCAGCCGCCGGCACGACTGATCGAAAACTCGAAGCCTTGGCTATAGTTTATGAAGGGCTAGTTTTACTGGCAGGATTACAATAGAGGTTAACACCTTTTTCAGCTCCTAAATGTAGCAAGCGCATCTGTTTTCCTTGGCTTTCTCGCATTTGTTAAGGCTCTTGCTCTTTTACCGACCCTCATAGAACGTCCAAGGACTAACGGAGTCGTCATTGAGTTATACTTGAAGTATAACTGTCGAAGACGAATCACTATAGTAACCCAGAGTAGGTTGTCATGGTAACGCTCCCCCTCCCGATCTTGATCGATATCCTGCATCCGCCGTCAGTTTGTGTATTCCGTTTATACTTGCATTGTGGTGTGATGGATTTATTTCTAATGTCACTAATACGTAGCTTTACAAACATGCAGATGGGTCAGTGTTGAGCCCAGCAGGACAGCCCTCTATCCCAAACCTCGCTTTGTCTGACTCTTTGTCTTTCTGTGGGGAGTTTGGTTCCTGTGGCTAGTTATGCATGCAATGCATAGGACAGGTTTTCCTCGCGGAGATGGATACAGTACACGTCGTTGCATTCAGTGCAGTACATCTCCATGGCTCACGTTGGTCCAGTTTTCTATCAAACGAATGTCCACATCCACCTTACCCCGATCTCTGAATATTCAGGCCTGCGGTACCGTAGGGCTGCAGTGTAATACATCTCATTCATTTTGTAATGAAACGGTCTGAAGGATTAGTCTCCCACACAATTATTTCCTGCTTACCTCCTAGTTTACGATCCCAGATAGACCTCATAAGTGCTGTTCACCGGGGCGTCCTCTGCACCAGCTCACTCCAAATAATACCTACAATTTTAGACCGTGAGTCACGGGGGGGTCCGTTTATAAACCGTGTGTTGAACCGTCCCCAGGAGCCGGATGACCAGGAGGCCACTGAAGACCAGGACTCTTCCCCTCCAGAGGACACCTCCCTCTACCCGCACTCTCCTGGAACCACTCAGTTTCAGCAGGTACAGCCCCAGCCCCTCACCACACCACACCCCCCCACACCCCCGACACGCCCATGTTCAGACAGGGCCGGTGTGTGTGTGTGTGTAACTGCTCTGATTGTTGTTGTTGTTGTTGTTGTTGTTTTTTCTCCCATCAGAACAACCACCCCCACGGGCAGCCCTACACGGGGCCCGCTGCCCAGCACATGAACAACCCACAGCGCCCCGGTCCTGCCACCGCCCCGGTCACGGGCCCCTCCCTGACCCCGACGCAGACCCCGAGCCTGACGCCCGCCCCGGGCCCCGCTCCCGGCCCGGGCCAGGTCCAGGTCCAGGGCCCGGGGCTGGGCCTGGGCCTGGGCCCGGGGCCCGGGCCGCGAGCACAAGAGAACTGGGAGAGCACTGAGGAGGTGACCCCGGCGCCCGCCCCTGCTCCAGCGCCGACTCCGCCCAAGGAGTAACACACGGCCTCCTTCCTCCCCAGCCTCCTCCTCCTCCTTCCTTCCTCCTCCTCCTCTGCTGTGCCTCGAGCCTCCGTCTCCCTGCTCTCCCTTTTTCTCCTCCCCCAGATCGACAGAGCTTCTCATCAGAACGTGCCGTCTCTGTCTCTCTCTCTCTCTCTCCCCCTTTCTCTCTCCCTCCGTCTCTCTCCCCCCCTCTCTCTCTCTCTCCGGGCCCCAGGGCAGGGCAGAGCGTGGCCCACGGGCCCCCTCTCCAGGCCAACTCACCAGAGTCTCTCCCCCAGCGTCCTGCTAGTGTGCAGTGGGTCTGTGGAGGGGGGGGGGGTGTTGCTTCCCCCTGGTCTGGAGATGCCGGCCCACGTGACGGGGGGGGGGGGGGGGGGGGAGGGCCAGTCTAAGGCTGCGGAGGCGAGCGAGCGGAAAGTTGTAATTTAAAAAAAAATGTAAACAAAAAAGGAAAATGTACCCAGACCTGACAATGCTGATGCGCTTGTCGACACGACAAAAAGGTGTACATAGTATGTTAATGTTTTGACTGTTCAAGTCCCCCTGTAGCATAACTGCCTGGTTTGCTGTTGGGAGATGTTGCAGATCTGATGAAAAACAAAATGGATACTATAA
Organism: Micromesistius poutassou; assembly: GCF_964030765.1. Lineage (NCBI taxonomy): Eukaryota > Metazoa > Chordata > Actinopteri > Gadiformes > Gadidae > Micromesistius > Micromesistius poutassou. Next base: position 18,831,668 of record NC_140284.1, on the reverse strand, counting down.
ATAAACAACAAAAAAAATCCAAAAAAAAATAAACTCTGTAAGAAGACAAACTCCTCTTTGTTTTATCACCCATGCTCCGCAGTGAGGTTTGGTCTGCCGTCAGACAGTTACTGGTCATTCAACTGTAGGAGGACGCATTGTTATCATAAATGTATTATTAAGATCCTTGGCAACCATATGACCCATGCCAAATCAACACACAACACACACGCTGTGGTTGGTTTAAGAGTGAGACGTGGAATGGTTAGGGTGAAGTTTTACGGTGTTTTGGTTGATGTGAAAAAGCGGTGATGCAACATTGTTCTGAAACTCATTGCCTTTCTTTTCTTTCTTTTTTTGGTTCTTTTTTTTTTTTTTTTGTTCTGGTAATTAATTCAATCCTTTCTTGAAGCTCTAGTTAATATGCTGTAACATTTAGCATGGCTTCTCACCAGAATAGTGTAGCCCAAGGGAAGACTTGTGACCATAACAAAAAAGCTGTTGCTCTTAATCCACAGCTCCAGAGGGGACTCGCCCTCTGGGATTACTTTGTTTATTTTTTACTCATCTACCCCTTGTACATTGAGGGCGCTATTTTGAACCAATGTATGAATAAGTGGCTTTTTCAATTGCACATTATAAACCTCCAACTTCACATTCGGCAGTCCGTTTTTTGGTGGGATAGACAGACAATTCTGAGAAGAAAAAAAAAATTTAAACATGCAACAGAATTGCCACTGGTGTACACCTGGTGTACCATAGACTGTGGTTTGCTTCTGTCTCTCTTCAGTAGAGCCAATTTCCTAGACTTATTTGCCCATCAACTTCCATTCTCATGGAGCTGGCCAGACCAGGTGCCTTTGACTGCTGTCCAGGAGAGGCGACTGATCCTGAGCAGCGGTTTCTAGACATCTCTGCCTCCACCTCCAAGGGGAATAGGTCCCACAGCAGGGTTGTACTTTAATAGAAGCTGGTTAGTCATGTTGCAACTTGAGCTAAAGTGTAATTCTGTAGGAGTAAAAGCTAACCATCAGTAAATACTGTATTTAATTGGTAACTTGAATGCGTGTATTTTTGGGATTTCTTGTCTAAAACATACCAAATACTCCTGCAAATGAAAATATTCTGCCCACCGTATTATATTTAAATATTTTGCTCTTATTTTATAGAATTTATTTTGTTGTATTTCACAAAAAATAGATTTGATTTAAGAGGAACATTTTTGTCCGTGTTATTTTTAAAGAGGATATTGACTGTACAGAGTTCTGCGCCCTGTTTTTTGCCGACTTTTGTTTTGGCCATGGTGTGACGTTGAATTCTGGAGCTACAGTCGCGATGTGAACTTTCACTTTGAGGTTTTTTGTGCACAGAAATATAACAGAAGCATTGCGCCCTTAGCAAATAAAGAACATGGAATCTTGTTTGTGTCTTTTGTACTAATGTTTAAGTTGAAAACTTGAAGCTTGGCAAATAAATCTGCTAGTATGCAACTTACCAATTTCTGATGACCTAAGGCAAGACTAAACATACTTAACAAGTTGTCTTGGCCAGTTTGTAATTTACTGACCGTTCACTCTATTCTGATTGGTCACTAATGGCGGTGAAAGGCCTTCGCCATATTACCCTCATCGTGGTTTATTCATTTACCTACAACCTAAGTCCAAAGATACAAATAGTTTACTTTGGGGCAATTCTTCTGATGTTTTCCAAATACAGCCATCCTTCCATCCAACTTTACACTTAACATGGGCACAATAAAAAGACAAACAGGTATTTTTTGGGAATAATTTTCTTTTTTTTTTATTATCATCAAGAATCTCAGACTTAGTTCTCCTTCTCCTGGACAGTCTTTGTTCCGCGCAGTCTGCCGGTACGGCGGGCAGCGATGAGACCAACCTTGCGACCAGCAGGTGCGTCCCTCCTGATGGTTGAGGGCTTACCGATATGCTGATGGTTACCACCACCGAAGGGATGCTCAACGGGCTGCACGGAGGAGAGGAAGAAAGGCCACGTCAGATTTCCAAAAGGAACACCCGTTATCGTCCCAATAATGTTAATAAAGTACATAGTATGAACTCCATCATGCAAGTCACTTCAATTTCAAAACGTAGGGTACATACGTTCATGGCGACACCACGGACGCGTGGCCAGCAATTCCTCTTGGCCTTGTACTTGTGGTAAGCACGACCGGCCTTCAGGATGGGCTTGTCAATACGTCCACCGCCAGCGACCACACCTGCAAAGGAGCCCAGCCGTTAAAACACGGCCAGTATGTTGCCACGAAATGAATGAGGTGCGGTCAACAAAACGTCCACATTTGTTTGCAATGGATTCTTCTTTTGAGTTGAAAAAGCAGCTGGGGTTGAAATGCCAACAAATCTGATGTCTCCCAAGGAAAACGTCTTACCGACAACGGCTCTGTTGGCAGAGGCAATGACCTTCTTGGAGCCGGAGGGCAGCTTTACCCTGGACTTCTTGGTCTCTGGGTTGTGAGAGATGACCGTGGCGTAGTTTCCAGAGGCACGGGCGAGCTTGCCCCTGTCTCCGGGCTTCTCCTCCACACAGCAGATGATGGTACCCTCGGGCATGGTTCCGACGGGCAGGACATTGCCGATGTTCAGCTGAGCTGTGGATCAGAAGGTCGACAAATTATTCAACTGCTGGTAGTAGTGGGACGGTGTAACACCAACACAAAGAGAACCCTAATGTCAAGCTGAACCCACGTCTAAGATAAGCTGTTAAACTCTACAACAGGGGATGCTGTACCAGCCCCAGCTCAACGCACGTACATCAAGCGAGAAGAAGACCATCAAAGGCCATCATTGATTCCTTATGATGATGCATAATAAAGAGTTTCTAGCACCAACAGCCCGCAACATCTTTATAATAACCTGCAAATGGTTCGCAGGAGCTGCACAGGCAGGAAGAACACTCCAGAGAAACACCATTAGACTACCATATCATACCAACATCTATTCAGCTTCAGAAACCAGCCAACCCCCCACCTTACCCTTCTTGCCGCAGTAGATGAACTGTCCGGTGTGGATGCCCTCGGCGGCAATGAAGAGCTCCGTCCTCTTCTTGAAGCGGTACGGGTCACGGAACGCCACCTTGGCGAGAGGCGCGCCACGGCCGGGGTCGTGGATGATGTCCTGTGACGTGAAGGGGGTGTCCCACGTGTTAAAAAGTGCCATTCAACAGGCCCGCGTCGTTCAAAAATAAAAGCGCTTGGGAAAAACTGAATGAAAACGGGACAGCCGTGTGACTTACCTTCACGATCCCCTTGATGTAACCATGACGTTCGGCGAAGTCAATGTGACGGAGCTTGGCGGCTCCTTTCCTGTGATGGACGTGGGCTTTGAACACCGAGCCCGCACCTTTACGCTGTCCTCTGATAACACGTCCCATCGTGTACTGAAACCGACAAAAAGAATAATGTCCCAAGTTAGTTCAACGTCTCTAGAGTCTTGAATGTAATGTGTTTGTTCACTCAATCTACAATCCAAGTTCATCTATTTCCAAGCGCCACAATTCACGGGTGAAGTTAACTTGGCTAGCTGGTGCATGTTGTGCCGGTTAGCATTACTGAGCTGGATAAACAATTATCTAGGTAACGTGCAATAACCAATTAATGTAGTTGAACAGGCTACTTCGGAACTACACATTGTCTGCGTATGAGTTTGTCTAGTTTTTAAATCGGCTCCGAGACCGGCCGTTCACCCGACGGTGCTACCAGGCCGTGTCACCGACCCACAAATTACATGTCATTTTAGCGCGATAAATCTATTGTTTTTGTTGAAATACTCAATGCGTGTTTTTCGTAGGCCTTTATTAAACATAGTCTATGGGTTTTTGCGTTCGGATGAATTACGCAGGAGCGTGATTAAAGCAGATTTGCTGTAGAGGAAAAACGTAAACGTCTCATACCTAAACCCCGATGGCTGAAAGAGGAAGTGCTCGGTGGCGGCGGAGGTTTTCTTCCGGGGAAATAAAGAGAGGGCTGATGGGAAGTGTTCGGGAAAACGCTTTTACAAGTTACACATTTAAGTATGAAATATCAAAAACACGGGGATGACTATTTCTTTTATTTCTTTTTTAAAACAAAAAAAAATCAATAACGTCATATGTTGTATTGGATGTTAAAATTTTCGACCAGTAGCGTTCGTAATATATTTTTTATTATTGTGCGTGGTTTCTTAAAGTGTTTTGAACATTTGACAATAATAAATTCCGATATTTTGTTATCGTGTAAAATGTGGATAATTATCTATCGGACTTAATAGTCTGCACAAAATTCATCGTAATTATGAAAAAATATTATACTGTTCAGTTATTTTCCAGCAGGTGGAGCAACTATGGCAACTAGAAGAGTATCGGTGAACTAAAAAACACCACTTCCATGTTGAAATAAAAATAATCCATCAATTAGAATTATCGTTGAAGGGATAACCATACTTGGAAAAACAATAGATACGATGGAATCCGGTTATTTGGGGACAAATAGGCTGCTCCCAAAAAAAACAAAAAAACAGAGAAACTGCTTTTGCGTGAATGCAACAAGTCTGTGGCATAGTCTGTAAATACTGATAAATAGCTATTGATATTTATAAAATAGTCAATATGCCACAAAACGTTTTATGGACAGAACTCAGAAAAGTACATGCAAATTTTGTTTGGATTCTCAGCAAATCAAAAGGATAAAGAAAACATCGCGATACCCGCCCGTTCGCCGGCTTGCCCTGTACGCACCGTGGCGATATCTCGCGGTAGCACACGGCTCTGTCTCTCATTCCACCACGGTCAAGCTTGCCTGAGGAAGGTTTCTGGTGAACAGCTCGGAAGAAAAGCGTATCATTTTCGGAAGCCCATAATTTATTTTTCATTCATTTAATTTAAATAGTCAACCCTATTACGAATACATACTGAGTGGATATTGATCGATTTATCTTTTGAACCTGCGTGTTTGTGTTTAAAAAAAAAAAAAAAAAAATAGCTCTAGCTAAGTGGCCGTGCTAACAAAGAAAAGCCTTTCTCCTGAGAAATAATCCCCCACGATTCTCTTTAGTTATGAGTCATGTGGTCGTCGATAATCAACACGGTCTAGATCAGCAGGTGAGTGCTCTCCCTTGGTTTCACCATTTACGAATGTACTTATAGTTTGCTTCTTTTTTTTTTTGCCGTGCGCATTTCACCAGCGGATCGGTGCCCCTGATCGGAGCCTGCTAGCCGGTTAGCTCTCCTAGCCTAGCCTAGCCCGGGCTAGGCTAGGCTAGGCTAGCGGTGGCTGCTGGCAAAATGGTGGTGGAGCTCCTAACGTCGCCATCGCCGAGAGTCATGGCGGCGGTCTCGCTGCTGCGTTTTGAAATCAATTTTTCCCAACCACGTTTTATACTGTCGTTTCCGACATGAACACGATGCGCCGACGAAACCAGCGGGTCGTTGATGTCGTATAATTGTGTGTGTTTTGGATGTACACATTGTGCGCTAATGGATAGGTAAACTGGTTGGATCACTCTTTTTTTTTCTTTCTGTAGCAGAGACTCGGGTACCGGCCGGTGTGGTGTTAGCTTAGCGAGGCCCTCAAGAGCTTGAAACGTGGCGCAGGAGGAAAAAATATCCGGGGTGATTTTTTTTTTTGGGTAATCTTCCTTGACAGCGGACGGGTTTTCTCCCATCTTTTTTTTTGTTTGTTTTAAACAAAAGCCGGTAATACGAGTTGGATCCGTTTTGGTTTTGTAGGCATGACGAGTAGTGGCTTAGGGGGTCTCGGCACTTGATAATGTAAATCACAGTGAAGAGACGATGTCAACCCGTTTTGCATTCCGTTTAACGTGTTTACGTGTTGATGCGTTGTAAATTTCCGATGTCAATCTGGAATAAGGACATTCCGTGGTCGTTACGTCATTGGCACCTCCATTTGCACTGAACGCTGTGTTAACGCGGACATGTGCGAGTTTCAAGTGTCATTAAAAGTCGATACTCAGGTTTCATCCCGACATTGAAGTGCTTTTTCACGGGGTTTTTTCCTCCCTTTTTGGAAAAAAATGTCTGACTTAATTTGTTTTATTCCTCCTAGCTTGCTGGCCTAGACTTGAATTCTGTTGACGGACAGGGCGGAGGAACCGGTAGTAAGTACATATTCCAACAACTAAACCATTTCTCAATTCAAATAATTGTGTTTTAATTTGTGAATGTACCGCAGTATTTTACAATACCCCTCCAACTTCCCTAGGGCGTTACATTCCCCCTCACCTGAGAAACAGAGAGGCTTCTTCCAAAAATGGTAAGTCCATCCAATCTAGTCAATGCCTGGGACAGACTTGGACAGGAACAAAATATGTGTACACTTCCGTTGTAATTTCTCCTGACTGCAAACCATTCATGATGGCACTTTTCATCTCTTATCATAATTAAAAGACACACTTTGTTTTGGTGAAATGATTGGGAGGGTGGAATTAGTTTATTGAGAAAGCATAACCTGTTTTTTTGTCTCTTAAAAGCCTCCATTGTGATGCAGTACATGACATCAAATGTCCTAGTTATTAAATTCAATTATAGTGTTGTTATTTACCTACTGAAAAAGGGTTTCTTCTATTTTGCTGTTCTTTGTTCCACAGCAGGAAATGGTTATTTCACTGATAGACAGTATGGTTATTCAGTGGCACCAGTAAACCTCTGTAAGTCCCTATTGTGTGTTTTTCGCTGAGGGCAACCTGCATTCCCAGCTGCATGAGATGGCCATGTACGCACCAGCAAAGCCAATGTGAAGAGACTGGGCTAGTTCATAGCTTCTCACAGCCACTCAAACATGGCCATGGCCTCATTATTTATTGATGTGCTTTTCTCTGCTGAAATGCGTGAAGTGAATTTTAGATGAATGTTTGTAGTGACTACAGACGTGCTGCTGCTATTAACCTGGCAACACACAATCAGGGCGAAAGGGCATTAATGCGCAGAATAATATTGTCAATTTTATTTTATTTACTTTTAATAAGCCGCCGATTAATTGCAGCTTGTATAAGCTTTGTATGTAAAGAAGTCAATTCTTCCTTTACACCCAACCTGTGAATTGTGGAAAAGAGGTTGCCTATAATATCCTGAAAGTCTCTACCACAAGCATGCAGCATTGCATGCAAAGTGTAATGAAAGATGCTGACTTAACTGATGCTAAATGGGATAACTGGGTGGTATTAGGTGCAAAGTAAATGTTGGAGTTATTGTTTTTTTCAGCTTGGACCAATAATGACGGGCACAACTTTTCATAGCCTGCCTCCACACCTTTTACCCAGGTTACCCAAGACTGGGTGCTCAAGAGCTTGCCTTTTACCATGCCTACAGTGGTGGTTGGCCAAACAGATGTGGTACAAATGGATACATCTGCATGTTGTGCCACTGACCCATCTTGAGTTATATTGCTGAGCAGTACTTATCACTATGCATCATCATGCCCATCAAGTGGAAACGATACATCGTTTTAGTAGGCAAAGTAAACGGGGCCTGTGTCCCCATAACATTTGTAGTTGCTTCTACTGCATGGTGGTGGTGGTGCCTTGAAGTTTCTGCACTGCAGCTCTAGGAGTAGGCCTGTCCTACTGACTGTCGTGGCATTGCTTTAGACTGGCTATCTTTTCTGATCACTGTTAAACAATCACTGTACTATTTGGGAAACGATTTGAGATTGAGTTGTTTGAAAAATCTGAAGTGTAAGGCAAACTGTTCCCTTACTGAAAAGTCTAGCATTTCCACCTGTCAGTGACTGTCTTCTAATGGCAAAATTGTGTCAAATTGTGACTGGATTGTCAGAGCCTACGCTTGTATTTCTGACATAGGGAATTCGGATATTTTGGGAAATTACTAATGCAATTAGGTTACTCTATAGTAAAGTACATTTATGCTGTTCTTACTGCAGTAGCGGAAGCTAGTTACCATTGGTAGAAGATGGGGTCTAATTTAGATGAGTCCACCCAATGCCCAACAGTATTGCTGATTTTTGGACTTCTGAACCAACTAGGTGATGAGTCAGTGGGTTTTGTGAGTGCTTTGTCAGTGTTAATTGAAAGCCAGTTGTTGCCATTAAACTGTTTATGACGGCTACATTTTGCTTGCTCATGTTCACACGTGGTACGGAATGAGTGTGTACCCGTCGCCCAAGCAGTGACTTGGGTCTGCGGTGTGACATTTGTCCAGCACTTGCCTTCTTGTTGTACTTGACACCCTTTTTGCTGCTTGGGGCTGCCCCCATGCTGCTGAGGTATCGTGTGGCTGCCTGGCGAGCAACGTGAGAGACCCACGGGCTCATTTATACAAGAAAGCTTGTATAAAAAAAACAAACCCTGATATTTTCAACTTGACACTGAATGTTCCTCTGATCATTTGGTTAGGGGGAAGTATCCCATAATGATGCTAGGGTTCACTGGGGTTCACATGCATTGGTGTCCTCGCTCTACTTACTTGAGCGTCAAAAAAAGGTGAACATTGATAGCCATTCTGGACTTCAGACTGAAGCTACACACACACACTTCTACACACATTAAATGTGGTTGCTCATGGGGATCTTTTCTTTTTTTTTTTTTTTCATGTTTTGTCATGAAGACTCATCCGGCTGGGACAGTGGACATAGCAATGGATTCGCGAATGGTATCCATGAGAACCGTGTGAACCGGGGATTTGGAGGGCGGGGAACGCCTCGCAATGATAGAGGTGGGCGCGGCACCTGGGTTGGTCAAAGGGGCGGCGGCTCGTTGACTCATCCGATACAGAATGCATGTGGGAATAGCCCATCGTGCCTAGTAGTAATGCAGAACCATCACATTTGACACGGCAGAACACTAAAGTGTTAATGCCGGAATAGGGTCTATAGGCTAATTTTAGCTTTTGGCTAGTAGACATTAGTTAATCCCAAAAAAATAGTTTGCTCGTTGGCAATACTAACGAGTTTGGACGATTGTGTCAAAACGCAAAGCCGAAAAAACGCACTGTAGGTAAGGCAGTTTTCAATCGGCCCGTGGGCTGATCTGACCCGTTGCTGTGCTTTAGGCTTCGGTGGAGATGGCGGTGGAGGCGGAGGCTGGTCTGCGCCTGTCAGGGATGCTAGGGATTCCTCCTACAACAGCTTCGGAGGGCGCTCTGATCGGGGCAAGTCTGCCTACTTCAACGACCGCGGATCAGGCGGGTCTCGCGGAAGGTAAGAAACTGCTGTAGTGACATATCGGCGGCGCTGGCGTGTGGCCGGGGTCGTACAGGTGAGAAAGCACTTGGGGCCAATCTGACGTGTTGTTGTTTCAGGTATGAGCGCGGGGGCTATAACAGTGGAGGAAACAACCGCTGGGGGGAGGACTCGAGAGAGGAGGAGGACTGGTCCAAACCCACTGCCGCCAACGAGCGCCTGGAACAGTAAGAGCGGTTCTCATGAAGCCTTTTGAAAACAGCCCGGCCAATACTAGCCAGCTGTGCTTAATTTACACTTGTTGTTTTGGTTTAAAGTGAGCTGTTCTCTGGGGGCAACACCGGGATCAACTTTGAGAAATACGACGACATTCCCGTGGACGCTACTGGAAACAACTGTCCGCCCCATATCGACAGCGTAAGTCCCTGCCTAATGTGACCTTTCAGACACTTTGATGGCAGATATGACACTTAACATTTATCTTTTGATGACTCTTTAAATTTGTTTTGTTTTTTCTGTCCTGTAGTTCCACGATGTCGAAATGGGAGAAATCATTATGTGCAACATTAACTTGAGTCGCTACACCAGACCTACTCCAGTTCAGAAGTACGCCATCCCAATCATCAAGACGAAGAGGGATCTGATGGCCTGCGCCCAGACCGGTGAGTGCTCACATGCAACCTCCTCTTGGTGAACGCCTCCGCTGCTATTAAGGGTTCACCCTGAACGGTTTGCGCTGAAGGGCTGAACCTCAATGTGTTTCTCGCTCCCTGTGCTGTCTTCTAGGTTCCGGGAAGACGGCAGCCTTCCTGCTGCCGGTGCTTAGTCAGATCTTCATGGAAGGGCCCGGGGAGGCCCTCCAGGCCGCAAAGAACAGCGGCGTAAGACCTACCGAGCAATATATTTATAACCCTCGGTAACCACACACGGTTCACAGTCCCGGCGTGTGCGTTACCGTAATGCCTTAACGCCGCGCTCTCATTCCATCCGCAGGAGAATGGAAAATATAGCCGCCGCAAGCAGTACCCGATCGCCCTGGTCCTGGCTCCCACCAGGGAGCTGGCTCTGCAGATCTACGAGGAGGCCCGCAAGGTGAGTTGTTTTTGCATTTAGCCGGCCGCCGTTCAACCCGTCCTAACCAAATATTTGAAACGGGTATGCTACAGCTCCCCCTGACACCCCTCTCCTTGCCACAGGTCGCCTACCGCTCCCGCGTTCGCCCCTGCGTGGTGTACGGCGGCGCCGACATCGGCCAGCAAATCAGAGAGCTGGAGAGGGGCTGCCACCTCCTGGTGGCCACACCCGGCCGTCTCGTGGACATGATGGAGAGAGGCAAGATCGGGATGGATTATTGCAAGTGAGTGTACCCCCTTTGAGCCGCAAGAACCAGAGCCCTCGGACACCTTATGGCGCTCAGACCCATGACCAGCTGTGATTGTCCCCGTAGCTACCTGGTTCTGGATGAGGCTGATCGCATGTTGGACATGGGTTTCGAGCCCCAGATCAGACGCATCGTGGAGCAGGACACAATGCCCCCCAAGGGCAGCCGGCAGACGATGATGTTCAGCGCGACCTTTCCCAAGGAGATCCAGGTACGTTTTTAAGGACTGCGACTTAACCGGTTGCATTTAAAAAAAGATGCTGCTTTTCGTCATCAGAGTCCCATGCAAGCGTTGACTTTCTGACGCCCTTTGGTTCCTCTCCCTAGATCCTTGCCAGGGACTTTTTGGAGGACTACATTTTCCTAGCAGTCGGGCGTGTCGGCTCAACTTCTGAAAACATCACCCAAAAGGTGGTCTGGGTGGAGGACAATGACAAGAGGTCCTTCCTCCTCGATCTCCTCAACGCAACAGGTTAGGAACTGTCTTCAACCCGATGGACACATCAGGCTCGATTATCCCCCCCCCCCTCGTTTTTCTGTCCCGTCGTCAACCAATAGTGAACCCGGCTCCGTGACTTGTCATTGTATTTCGTAAAATCAACTATTTAATTATGGCGTTAGAAATTAGCCAGTGAAATGACCTACAGCGTCAGCAGGATTACGTTTTTAAAAGTAAAACTGTATTGTGTAGCTTGTAGGCAAACGGTATTCTTGCGGTAAAGACGGTTGCTTAAACATGTGGTTAAACACTGTCTCAAAGCTGTTGAAGTTGTGTACTGAACAGCATTGCGTTTACTGGCCAACTTGGTTTTATCTTAGTCATGCCCACTGATGAAAATGTGCCAGAGACCCCAGAGAAACCTGGTGAGTATATTTATAATTGCAATTCAGTCTGACACCCGTGTCAGAAACATCACGTCCCACAGCTCATCCCCCTCACCCCCCTCCCCCTCTGCTCTCCAGACCCTCAGTTTTGAATTCTTTGACCCCCCTCTGTCATTTCTGATGGGGCAATCCTCTAGGCCGAGCAGGGGTGTTTCCATAGCATTAGGTGGTTCGAAAATAATAATTAAAAAAAACGTAAACGGGAAAGAGGCACAGCATATCTGTTGGATGTTTAAGTAACGTTACGCCCGTGGGAATAACTCTATTCAAATCTTTAAGTTGCAGAGCTTATACGCAGGGCCTCGTGAATAAGACCAAATCATGGTACAAAGTGTAGGATAGATCTACCCCTCTTTGGCATGCTAAAACCGTCAGCACCCGACCAGCCTTCTTCATCTAGTATTGTGTATGTCAGGCACACATACACAATACTCGCCGCACTCATCTGTTATCCCCATGGGGATGGAACACGACGAGGCTGAGGGCATGGCCGTGGGCGCTCTCTATTCGATGCATTACGTAGTTCCTACACCACCAAGTTTGGCAACTTGACAAATGTCTGTTAAGAGCGTGGCACAGACGGGCACAGGTCGTCTAGTGAGGGACTAGGTCTGTGGCTCCATTGGGCGACGTAGCTGAGCTATACCACTGTTGACCTGGAGCTGTGCCGCCGGACACCCCTTCTGCCATCCTTTTTTTATAGAAAGCTTTCATTCTGATAACTATTAATGGAAGAGATTCTTTGATAACGACGATCGGCGCCGGAAGAATCTGAAAAGTATCAGAAATCCTACAAGGGTCGTTAATGTAATGGCTCCCACATTGGTGTTTGGGGCCAAATTGAATGCTGATGGTTAATGGTTGTCAGTCAATGCAAAGCTTCTTATCATGGCTTCCTGTCTCCATTTTTTTTAGTTGCCCTTTTGTTTACTCTTTATTGTTTAGTGGTTCCTTGTAGTACAACTCTCCCGTTCGTGCTCCATCACTCCTTTCCACCCCCCGGGGCACGTTCGGTTGGCCCCTGCAGAGCTCCACCTGGTTCTCACCTGGTCTTCTTCTCACGCCGCTCCTCCTCCTTTGCAGGAAAGGAATCTCTGACTCTCGTGTTTGTGGAGACCAAGAAGGGCGCCGACGCCCTGGAGGACTTCCTGTACCGCGAGGGCTACGCCTGCACCAGTATCCACGGCGACCGCTCCCAGAGGGACCGAGAGGAGGCCCTGAATCAGTTCCGCTCCGGACGCTGTCCAATCCTCGTGGCCACTGCTGTACGGGACTTGCTCACGTCACTTGCTCACCGTCCTCCAGCTGAGTGCACGTCCTCCCTGGCTGTGATTAACTCTCTCTCTCTCTCTCTCGCTCTCGCTCCCTCTCCCTCTCTCTCGCTGTGCTCTTCCAGGTGGCGGCCCGAGGTCTGGACATCTCCAACGTGAAGCACGTCATCAACTTTGACCTGCCCAGTGACATCGAGGAGTACGTTCACCGTATTGGCCGTACGGGACGTGTGGGCAACCTCGGTACGTCGTGTTCTCATCATGATGGCTGTTCTGAGTCGAAACGCTGTCTGTGGTTTTGAGTCGAAACGCTGTCTGTGGTTTTGAGTCGAAACGCTGTCTGTGGTTTTGAGTCGAAACGCTGTCGGGGGGTTTTGAGTCGAAACGCTGTCTGGGGTTTTGAGTCTAAACGCTGTTTGGTTTTCCGTGGGCCACTGGTACTAAGAGTTCCCCCTCCTCGTTGTGATCAGGTCTGGCCACGTCGTTCTTTAACGACAAAAACAGCAACATAACCAAAGACTTGCTGGACATTCTGGTGGAGGCCAAGCAGGAGGTTCCATCCTGGCTGGACAGTCTGGCCTACGAGTACCAGCACAAGGGCCCCACCCGCGGACGCGCCAAGAGGTAACTCCAGCCCGGCCAGCTCGTCGGTGCCATGTTCATTATGACCCCCCCCCCTCCCCCCCCCGGGGAGAAGGGCCTTCAGCCACCCGGTGTGAACCACCATTCTGACTTCTGCCTCCCTTTTCTAGCGGTCGATTTGGAGCCAAAGATTACCGTCAGTCTCCCGGCGGCGGAGGCTCCAGCGCCTTCGGCGGCGGCGGGGGCGGTAGCCGGGGCGGCAGCCGCGGCACTGGGGGCTACGGCGGAGGAAACCGCGGCTTCGGCGGCGGAGGTCAGTCACTTCTCTATTGGTTTGCTTGTGCTCGCCCCCGGTCTGCTTGTATGTAGCCATCGACCGATATGTCGGCCCGCCGATATTATCGTATTTTAGCCAATTTTGTATTTTTTTTTTTCCTTGCGTGATTTATAGACGGTTCCTTAATAAATGTTCCCTTTTTTTAAATTGAGACCTGTAACATTTGTGATCATCGTTGTCATTTTTATGATGTACAGTGAGGGAGCATGAGCAGTATCGGCTCAAGAAAATCAGTATCAGTCATCGGCTAAAGCTGATTAAAAAAAAACAAATCGGTACCGGCCCTAAAAAGTCCACATGGGTGGATCCCTCGTTGTACGACGGCCCTTTGATGTCTGAAAGTACACATTGTTCTGCCAACACATTTCTCAACACGCTCTCGTCTCGATCCCCTCCAGGCGGCTTCGGAGGAAACTTCCACAGCAACGACGGCTACGGCGGGAGCTACAGCAACTCCGGCAACTCCGTGGACTGGTGGGGCAACTAGGCACCGCAGGAGCAGGTTGCCATGCCAACCCAGGCCCCACGGAAACCACATGTAAACTTTAGCCAGACCATAACAACCCCTTTCCCCCCCCACACCCCACCCCACCACCCCACTCGCCTCCCCCCCCCCCCCCCCCCCTCTGTGTAGCTCCATTGACGCACAGTACATTACCGATTCTCTGCCTCCCCCCCCCCCCCCCCCCCTCCCCGTATTGCTTCCCGCCAAACGGAAGTGTGGCGGTGTGATGTAACCACCAGCGTCCCCCAGGAGCCTGCAGAGATCCGCACACCTCAGAGAACGAGCATGGACGCTGACATGCCAAGTCCGACAGCAACCTCGGACTCATTGTAAAGAGTATTTTTTTTTTTTTTTTTTTTTTTAATTATTATTTTGATGGAAAAACCAATAACCTGAGGATCATTTGTATGTTGATGTACTGTGCCTTTTTTGAATCTTAAAAGGAAATCTTATGTTATCATTTCACCAAAAGAACTTGGCCTAGAGCTCTAAATTTGTTATTACTGTTTTGTTATTTGGTGAAAAAGCAAAACAAGCTTGGACTTAATCAAACCTTGGCAAACACTGGGGCGTTATGGCTTACCCGAGTCATGATTCCATTTGATCTTCAAATTAATTGCAGGGACATCATGTAGCCTTTTCTACACATGGCTAATGGCGCCATCGCAATAGGATGATTCTCCACTGGGACATTCCCAGCGCGAGGAACAAAACTGATTCCAATATTAAGAGACAAAGAGTTGGATTCCTTATCTTTTTGCGCTCACTCTATCCTGGACAAGCTCCATTTTAAAAGGACATGGTAGTCTTTGAAATAGCCATTCCTATTGTGATCTTAATTAACACGGTCATCAAGCTTGGTGCCAACGCTCACTGAGACTAAAACTAGGATCTTCAATGCTGGAAGTTACTACTCCACATTTCTCAAATTGACTTGACAGTGTTACGGCAGCTAGTCTGCCACCAAGTGCTAGCTACATAAAATGGGCGGTGTTTTTTGTTGGTTTTTACTCGAGACATTTCGGTGCGGGGGGAAACGTGCGCGGTTAAACGTAAAAAAAAAAAACCTAAGTCCGTTTTCTTTGGTTTCTCTGGAATGTTTCTCTTAAACGTGTATCGAGACAAAAAATGCCCGCCCCCCAGAAGGCGGCGGCGGCGGCGGCGGCGGCGGGGTCAACACGACCGCATATGGACCACGGCATCGGGGTGGGGCGTAACACATGACGTTGGTGCTGGGCGATCGGAGGGCCAACCGCAGGGCCCGGACGTTATTCTACGCTTGCGAGTGTTTTGTTTTTTGGTCAAGAAGGAAAGGGATGTGAACGGAGTCGCAGGCTTAACTTAATTACAAAGGTTTTCTCTTTTTCAAGCTGCGTTGGAGGCATGGTTCATCTTAAAAGCAAACAGGCATTAGAGTGGTTCACAGGTCACACCGCAGTCCGGTGGCAGGACGCACAGAGGGGCACGGCTGCAAGCTCTCCGGCCACGTTTGGGGTGGGAGGGGAGGGAGGGGGGGGGGCGGCGGGGGGTGGCGGGGTGGGGGGGGGCTGTGGGTCCAGGTTGGGTTTAGGGTAAGGCGTAGTTTCAGGGGCACCACCATTGTTGTCAGTGGCTTTGGTTTCCATTGCTGCATTAACAAACCGTGGCAGGGAGGCAGGCCAGAGATATATATATATTTTTCTTGGAATAGGGTGTCCACTTCCTTATGGGGACATAGTACTGTCAACTCCTCCGGGGGTTCATCTGCTCAGACGTGTGTAACAAAGCCCTGGCGCCTGTGAGGCTAGACCAGGCGTTTCCTCTCAGAGAGGAGCAGCCAATGAGAGGAGGGATGGGAGTATTTCACCTTTTTAGTGCTATGTGTTGCCTCTCAGGTGTGTTGTGCCTTGAAACTTTTTTTTTTTTTTTTTTAAAGAAATTGAACTAAAAGCGGATGCACTGACGGTGTTGAATTTAGGATTGAATGGTGCTACTTGATTTAGGTGTGTAGGCCCTTTGTACGTATGTGCCCATCGAGTTTTACAAAAGTTATTTTATTGCACATCTAGAGTTTTATATAGATGTCTTGGATATATGTCCTTAAGCTTCCAAATGTTTGTGTGTGAGTGAGGAGGTGGGCGAGAAAACGCAGCTTGTTTACAAAGGGGAGGGGTTCTCAACGTTAAACCAGGATTTATTTGGGACCAGGGGATTTAGCAGTTGGGGAATTTAGCCATTTGCACACAGATTTCTAGATTCTACTTTTGCTGCTAGTTTTGTGTAATTTATTAAGCATTTTTGACAAATATTTATTTTTGTAAGCCTCAAAGTGATTCTTTGAAAGTTTCAGAAACTTGACCAAAAGACAGTACAAAACACTGGCACTTGAATGTTGAATGTCACCTGTATGCGTGAAATTTATATATTTCGGGTAGTGTGAGCTTTTTAATGTTTAAGACGCATTGGACTCCGTAATTAATATCCACAGCTGTTTCAAGGCCTTCTCAGGGCCATACATCTCGATTAGATTCCCAATTGGCCATCAAATTGGAATGGAATTGACAAAATGCCAAGGTTTGGAGTAAAGTTGTGTAAAGAGCAAATCAATTTCCTAAGCGTATCGGTGCAGAAGTGTTCAGATTCTCCAATTGTGTGCATTGTTTATGTTTCTTAACTCTAATTTGACCTGATGACTATATATTT
The DNA here is from genome assembly GCF_964030765.1 of Micromesistius poutassou. Taxonomy (NCBI): domain Eukaryota; kingdom Metazoa; phylum Chordata; class Actinopteri; order Gadiformes; family Gadidae; genus Micromesistius; species Micromesistius poutassou. The sequence continues at coordinate 18,814,880 of NC_140284.1, read as the reverse complement.
TTTTCTCTCCAGTGAATGTCTGGCACATGGCAATCTGTAAAGAAACAAACATGTGGTTTATTCTCCTGTTGTTGCATTTGCATTATATGGTAGCGCTCGTTTTTTCCCCCCCCACCACCACCGAGCGAGTGCGGAGCAAGCCGTCACGGAGGCGGTGGTCTCCACGGCGACCGCCGCCGGCCCGCCTGGGGCCTGCTCCCCGCTCCGGTGTGGGGGGGGGGGGGGGGAAGCCGAGGGCTCTTTAGATGTAGCCGTTGCTTTTCTGTACTAGCCTAGATGCTAATGCACTGCATGAGGAACACTCAGCTGTGCGATTAATGTATGATTTTACCAAATTAAAGTTTGAATGCAAAAGTATCTGGAAAAGAAAGCATGTTTATTGTTGATTTGCCGAGGAGACTGTTGTTGGCTGGTAGCCCTTGGCAACGTTGTGTAGCTGCAGAGTGGGGATGGTAGCAAAACTGCGTTAGGCATAAAGGTTTACTTATTTTTTTGAAAAGATATATAAAACATTTGTATAGTCAACCGTGTCAATGTTTTGTTTTTTCCACCCCCCCCCCCCCCTCCCCCCCCTGAAATGTCATTGGGACACAGACGCGTCGGTGCCCCAACGCTAAAATGAGTGGATGAATAAACCTGTTTTTGTCTTCACGACGACGACTAGTCTATGGAGCGAGTGTGGAGGACTGTTCTCACCAGTTCCTGCTGCTCCACAGGTGGGGCTGTCCCTCACAGCGTCATGGACATCTACTCTGAAATCCCATCGGTTGCTACTTGCTGCTATGTGATGTCGGGTTGTGACATATTTGCCCTGCTTCTCAAACCAACAGTACACCTCTGAAAGCCGGATCCTAGAAATGGTACTGTCCATATATACCCCAGCATTGATATCTATGACAAAGTACTAACATGATCAGTTTTGATAAATTCGAGCCCTTTTCTCGATCCCACTGTGTGTGTGTGTGTGTAATCTTTAATCTGGGAGTGCTACGTTATGTGTTGAGGTGACAGCCCTGCGTTTGCTCCCAGAGTGGTGCTTTTTTTTTCTGCTAAATCCTGTCGGCCGTCCATCATCTTCACCCCCCCCCCCATCCATCCTCCATCCAGAGGATTTCACTGCCATTAAGAGATGGATGTTTGTGTGTGGTAATGATGGAGTGCTTCAGCACACTAACCCCAACAGGGGGAATGGTTTGCACTTAGTAAAGAGGCATACACGACTCTAATCCGTCCAGTTTCACAACTGTCGGGCACACAGGCTCATCCTTTGTATGCAGTGGCTTGCGAGCGGTAGGCATCTAGACAGACAGACATGGGGTAGGCAGAAGGGGGCCGCATGTGCTGATATGCAGACCATGAAGTCGACCACACGTTCACACGGAGGCAGAAAACGGCATCAACCAAGAAGTAAGAATCTTTTCAAATTCATCCATCATTTTTGCGTTTCACAAAATGTAAGCAATATTTAATGGTTATTGTGTTACATAGCTGTTGAATCTCTGTTGACCTGTTTACACATTTAAGTCATTGACATTTTTTTTTTTTTCATCTGGTATATGCTTGTGTGATATGTGGTGCTCTTCTAGGTCTAATCCTGGCATGTCCCACATGAGAGAAGACCGGCATGTTGGCTGTTACCGCTATCACTGGTCAGTCTTTCTCGGTTCCCTGTCCCTCTTCGTTAATTCGCTGCCTCATGGGATAGGTTGTTGGATAGCTTCTTCTTGATGTCACTCCATTTGTCTTAATCGTTGATGTGGGGAAATATAGTTTTGTATAAAATGCATTAAAAAAAAAAAGGCCTTGTGCAACTTGGAACCAGATCTAAATTAAATTGAAATTGAATAAGAAAATGTACATACTATAATGTACATACTATAAAACATACGAGAGAGAGAGAGAGAGGGAGAGCGGGAGGGATGGATAGATGGATGGATAACTAGATGTATATATCTACATCTATAGAGAGAGAGAGTCCAGTTTGTCAATAATAGATTTTTTTTCCAATGCCCTAAGACCCACTTCCAGGCTGGGTTTGAGTGTAGTCAGCGGCCCGTCCTGCCGCTCATAGATCTTCCAAATGATCCCATTAAGAGAGAGAGAGCCCAACTCTCAGCCACCAGTGGATCGAGAGGTGAAACTCAGAGCACAGACAATGCCCATTGTTGTCAGAGCTAATCTCTCTACCGTGTAAGCCTTCTTTCTTAATCACATCGTCGCTCCGCCACGACAGGCGGCTGTGAAAGAGGCCGTCTAGCCTGGAAATAGTCCCGTCTGGCCTGCCTCCTTTCGACGTGATTCCACCTTCCAACCCTTCCCTTGGCCCTGCCACGAGGGCCCCCACAGCGGCCTTTGGTGGTGTGTCAAGGAGGCTCCGTTTGAGCTTGTGTTTGGTGGTTCAGAGGCTGCTACTGACTATTCATCCAGCACTGCTCTCAGGTTCTCTGTCATCACTAGCTCTTCTAGTTCAGGAGACGCGCAAGAACGGGTGATGTTACCGTACCAAAATGTCATCGGTTGCCGTCAAAAAGGACCCCAGTGGGCTTTTTAATCGATCATGTCAGACCTGGGCTTGAATCCCTGCTTGTGACCTGCTGCCCTTGTGTGGTTCCCACATTTTTAGGTGATTTTCCTTTTAAACTCCTCTCGGCATGCACGGGATGCCGTGAACATGCCGCGTGAACCCTCCCCCCCCCCCCCCCCCGCCAAACTGACCAGGATAAAAGTAAATCCAATATTTTATAATATAATATTTTTATTAATAGTTTGAAGCACAGGCAGCGGTCGATTTAAAGGAAAGCTCAAAGCTTTTTGAGATGAAGAATTTCCACGGTAAACTCAACCTTCTACTTTTCCCCTCTCCATAATAACATAAGTATATACTTTATGAGACAGGCCAACAGATTATCAGTTAGATTATCACTTGTTTCGTTATCAAGAGCGGGCCTGTATAACTACATTGAGCCAGAAAATGAGAGCATTTCCTCAAGCGTACAAATCGAGTCACGTGACATCCCAGTCGTTAATTATCAACAGTATTAGGAAATTCACCTGTTGAACAATTGTGACCTAAAATTAAGCCAGAACTGTTATGGGACGTTGAGAGAAGGGTTTGGGCCGTTCACCGTATGGGACAGAGCCTCCGAGCTGCATCACATAAACCAGGTGGATTCCCTTTGCTATGCAGTAAACCTGCACCCTGGAAATCCAGAGTTCTCACGAGAGCACTAATTGAATTTGCTCAGCGAGTCACTCCGGGAACGAGCAATAGACTCACTCCCCGATTCCCCTGGATCCGAACATTAACCAATCACATCGGTGTATCTGATATAGGCGGGGCCAAAAGCGTTGCTGTTTTACCGACCGGATACGGCAAGAGTCGTATCTATTGGTTAGCTCCGCTGGTCTGGACACGTCACACCCTTGTGTTCTTCTGATTGGTCGTAGTGTTATCCAATTGCGTGCAGGGATATTTTCAAACGCATGCTTGGTTCCGCCACCTCGAGTTGGGCCGTTTTGATTACTCGTTGCCAGACCCTACAGCTCTCTAGACGTGGCTCTGGATTTCCAGGCTAGTAAACCTGCTGTTTCATCAGGGGCGCAGGTCAACCACGACCCTTTTGGGTTTTGAAACCCTCGGCTCCCGTCTCGTGCGGTCACTAAACGTTCTTGGTTTTGTTCCCTCGCTCTCTTCATGCTCCCTTCATGAACCCCGGCGTCGTCCACCGCCGCCGCCACAGTCTCCGGGCTGCTCCTGGCGCTGCTGCTGCTGCCGCTGCCCCAGGCCGGGCTGGCCCGCTGGGCCTGTGTGCGCGCCTGCCCCTCCTCCTGCACCTGCACCCAGGAGAGGAGCTGCAGCGTGCTGTGCGACCGCTCGGCCCTGGCTGAGCTGCCCAAGGAGTTCCCCTGCGAGGCCTCGTCCATCAACGTGGACAAGAACCGCCTCAAGTTCCTGTCGGAGCGGGCGTTCGGGACCCTGCCCTCCCTGCGGAGCCTCTCCCTGGACCACAACAACATCTCCTTCATCACCCCTGGAGCCTTCAAGGTCCCGCCTCAGCCCCCCCACCCCCGCCCCCCCCCCCCGAACATTCACCCAAGCACCGTTTTTTTTATTATATAAGAAGAATTAGGGGCCGACTGATATGGATTTTTTAGAGCCGATCTTTTTTTCATCAGCCCTAGCCGGTGACCGATACGCCGATGACCGATTTTCTTGGGCCGATATTTGGAGCCGATGCTGCTTTTGCTCCCTTAATTGGCATCATAAAAATGACACAATGATGATAACAAATGTTACAAGTCTCAATTTAAAAAAGGAACATTTATTGAACTGTCTGTAAATCATCATGCTGGGAAAAATATATATATATATATTTAAAAAAAAAAATTGGCAAAAAAAAAATGAACAATGCTGATACAAGTATGGGACGATATATCAGTCGATCACTAGTGTTGCCCCTTCATCACCGTCCAGACGTTCCCCACTTGCTCCCCTTTCACTCCCGCTGTTTTCTGACCTGATCAAACGCGACCCGTTCTCCCCGCCCAGGTGTCGTGTAAATCATGCCGGGAAAAAAATATAGAAAAAATATATATACAAAATCGGCGAAAAATAGAAATCAGCCGATACGATACACGTAAAGAAAACGCAAATATCGGCCGATAATATCGGCCGGCCGACGTATTGGCCGGTCACTAATAAGAATGCTATGTCTAATCCTATTGGCATATCCACATTGAAAAAAGTGCTGCTTCCCTTCCAGGGCCTGCCCAACCTGGTGGACCTGAAGATGGCCCACAACGAGTACATCAGCTACCTGCACACGCGCACCTTCTCGGGCCTGAAGAAGCTGGTGCGCGTGGACATGTCCGACTGCAACCTGTTCAGCATCCCCGACCGCATCTTCCTGGACCAGATGGCCCTGCGGGAGGTGCGCTGCTTCCAGAACCACTTCCGCAGGATCCCCGGGGCCTTCAGGGACATGGTGAACCTCACGCACATCTACCTGGAGAAGAACAAGATCGAGGCGGTGGCCTACAACTCCTTGATCGGCCTGAGTAACCTCAGGTGTGCGTCTGTTGACCTTCAACGTGACCCGAAGCGATGATCGTAAGCGTTAAGAATCCCCCGGGTTGAATCTGTCAAACGCTGTTTTGCAGGTACCTGAACCTCGAGGAGAACCGCATAAACGTCGTCCACGACCTGTCCTTCCAGGACCTGCAGCGGCTGGAGAACTTCTACCTCAACGACAACCTGCTGGCGGCGCTGCCCCAGGACCCCTTCAAGGGCCTCACCCGCCTCAAGATGCTCAACCTGGGGGGCAACCTGCTGACCAACATCTCCAGGACCTGGTTCGGCGACCTGGCCGAGCTGGAGGTGCTCTACCTGGACCGCAACAGGCTGCTCTCCATCGAGGAGGGCTCCTTCGAGAACCTCACCAGCCTGATCACCCTGCACCTGAACAGCAACAACCTCACCGCCTTGCCCTTCCCCGTCTTCCAGCCCGTGTACTTCCTGGGGCGCCTCTTCCTCTTCAAGAACCCCTGGGAGTGCGGCTGCTCCCTGCAGTGGCTGAAGGAGTGGATGGAGAGCTACCAGCTGGTGCGCAACATCCCCTGCGCCGCGCCCTCCTCCGTTGCCGGCCTGGACCTGGGCGAGGTGGTGTTCGCCCGGGCCAACGGCTCCTGCGTGGACCCCCCCGAGCTGAACGCCACGGTGGCGGCGGTGCCGCGGTCCACCACGGAGAACCGCTTCAACAGCCTCATCTCCCGGCTGCTGCAGAAAGAGCTGCAGGAGGAGGAGACGGGCAACCTGACGGAGGGCTTCCGCAACGACACCCTGACGGACCCCGAGGGCGCTCTGCTCTCCGTGGCGGGCGGGGGGGCGGGGGGGGCGGGGCGGGCGGCCCGGGCGGTCCACCTCCTCCTCCTCGCCGCCGGGTTCCTCTTGAGTTTGAGCGCCTGCTCGGAGATTGGCTTCCACGCGTTCGGAACATGAAGGGAAAAGGTGCTGAGCGGCGTGTTGGGATCGGCGTGTTGGGATAAGAATGTGCCAATAAGACGGATGGTTCGGTTTTGGAATCACTTTGAAGTAGTGATGATAAGAAGTTGGAATGCTTTTTTTTTTTCCCCCCCTTCTCCCAAACGTATGGTTTGCAGTCTGAGGAACGCGTGTCTCAGTGAGTGATTTCAGCCACGCTGTGCCGTGAGACCTGCTGGACGCAGAACATTGAGGCCCTGGATGTGGGCTTTACGCGTTGGCTTTCAACACATGGGGAACCGAACTGGTCATTTGAAATCAGACGCCGTGGCCGCATAACCCCACACACAAAGGACATCGGATACTGTGTTGCAGCGTCACATCCCCATTCAGTTTTCTCTCGCAGGGAAAACCGAATGTGAATACAGAGGAGATAAGAGCGAGGTTTTTCCCACCCCCTCCCCCGCCCTCCCCCCTCTCTGTATTCCCCTCCGAAACAGATGCACGCTCTCCCTCACGGCTCTGTCAATGTCAGTTCAGCTGCTCTTCATAAAAGCATTAATCTTCTTATGGCATTCAGTGTGTGCTCTAACCTAGGGTGTGATGTAATAGAGAGACATTATTATCTCATCTGCTCCCTGGGGATGGAACTTTGACCCCTTCTATGTATCGGACCGTTCTTAATGCATTCAATAACATCCTTCGCTGGCTGCCGGTTCGAGGTGACATATGGGCACCTGGGTAAAGCGGCCGGGCCGGGCCAGGCGTGTGTCACATGTAACATGTCGTGTGACCACACCGATGTTTCTCTGTGTTTCATTGGAAACATTGTCTTCTGTTACTTGGCACTGTAACCCCGAAAAAAAATGTTCGTACTGAAGAACCTGCAACATTATATTTGCATACATTCTTTTAATTCCTGGTTGTATAATGTTAAAGCAGCGTAGCCGGGGTCCCAGATGCTTGTTTGACTTGTTAAGAGTGATACTGTCTCACGCAATATATATATATATATATATATATATATATATATATATATATATATATATATATATATATATATATATAGAGACATATATAATTGTTTTTCCTTAATAAATAAAAAGGCAGTTTTAACATTAATCTGCCTGAAAGAGCGATTTCTTTTGCACACGAAAGGCGTTAACATCCCCGGACGATGAACTTTAGTTAATCTGTGCTCATGTCAGCCCTCTTAATGTGGGATTAGACCCGACTAGCAGAGGAGTAGGGACATGGCCAAGTGGACGCTCACTCAGGCCCGTAGCCTCATCTCCATTTCATCTTTCCCATTAATCAGTGGTGTAACGTAGCTACTTTCATCCTGGACCATCTAGAGATGACACATGCGTATATGAGGACCGCTATCATCGACTCTTTCACTACAGCGGCACAAGGGGAGACGTCCATGTTTTGATGAAAAAAGGTTCTATACCAAACACGGCCTGACCCTTTCCCTTAGCGTTTGATATTCCTCATGTTCAGTTTTCCTCTCGTCAGCGCAATGTTCGGCACATGATTTAAGTGAACCATGTGGTATCAACTTTCTAAAACTTTGCTGACAATCACAAAGAATAGTTGTTCTGGTCTTCCACTGTGTCAATGTAAATTATGGAAAGGTTCTAATGAAATATTTGCATGAACTGGCACTTTCAATTACAACAGTTGTAATGGAAAGTTAAACGTGAGAAAATGTTTATATATACATTATATTACACATTTAATATCTTTGTTTTGCTATCCAATCTTATGAATGTTATTAGATCAAGAAAATCAAATATAGATTACAGTGCTGTCCTGAGGTAACACGGGATGTTTTTAAAACATCAATCCGATATGCCGTTATATAATATAACGTAATATCGTGTCCTAGCTCTCGTTCCAATCACTCAGGGGAACTGATAAAAAAAAAAAAAAAAACACAGCAGAAGGCAACACTTTCCTGAGATTGCATGCTTTGTCCAGGGTCACCCAACACCGGGTACAGAGCACAGAGCTTTCAACAACAACGTGTTGTCCAACGCAGGACAGTAAACGATTCGGTTATACGAGCAGCAGCAGTATAGTCGGCTATTGCGTTTCATAATAGCAGGGGGTTGTTGAATAGTTGGGGCCTGACACGTATTCATTGGAAGAAAAAGGTACATAAAAATCATAAGAATTTGTTTAGTAGTAGTGAGAGTTTGGTCCTGCTTTAGGTTTAGGTGTCAGTTAATCAGAAAACGGACGATCCGTGCCTCAATAGGATGGCTTGATAATAGGACAACTAGGAGGTCAACGCGAGTAGCCAGCTCTGTCAAATGATCCAACTCCTGTATTATTTATCAGCCCAAACACCATTTGCCAACGTGTGTGTGTGTGTTTACATGCGTGTGTGTCTGTGAAAGAAGAGACCCACACCGTTGATTTTTCACCACATAAAAGGAAATATATTTTTAAAAAAATGTTCATACTGAAGAACTTTTAACATTGCAGAGTCATTTACACAGGGGCAGTCCTATGCCACACGTCATATTCATATACACGGTTATTCAGACGCACATGTGGCCTCCCCTTCCCATGCGAAGAATTCACTTTGCAGCAATGTGCGCGGCGCACATCCTGTCCATACAGATACACAGCTGGAGATTTAAAAAAAAGAAATCAGCATTTCATCTTTCATTGGTTAAACTTAGTTTAAAACATTAATACTCTCAGACAACACATTTCTGAAATGGCAAATGAAGAATAACATGTAATTCTTCCCCCACATCGCCGAAGTACGAATCGAAATTTGAAACAATGCGATTTGTTTATTGAATTATCTTTTTATTTTTTACAAACACATCTCACATATGGTTTATCTTTACAAACGCGTTGTTTTAGAAATGCTGCCCAAAATGCGAAGGATGTGCATAGGTGTCAGGGTAATGGCCGGCTGTCGGTGCAGTCAGAGTCATTTCCTGGTTCCTCTCGCTTCCCTTGGTCAGGTGCAGTCTTCAAAGCAGCTGGAATGTTCTTTTTTTTTATTCATCTACCACCTTCTCCACCTTCTGTGGTTTCTCTCTTGGAGGTTTCAAACAGTTAGGGGATGCAAGGGGGAGGGGACTGGGAGGGGAGGGGGGAGGGGGGGAGATGGGGGGGGGGGGGGGAGATGGGGGGGGGGGGGGTGCTGGGGTACTGACAGGCGGCATGGAAGCTTGTGAACGTCCACATGCAAGACACCTCATCTGGGAAAACCTCTAAAGACATACATGGGTTCATTTAGGAGAGATGGTGTGTGCGTGTTTCAGTCTGTGCGTCTGCTTAGTGTGTCAGGGTCTTCAGGGGTAGCTACGGGGCCACGCCTCCGTTGCCGTGCCATCCGAAGGACGGAGGAGCTGCACCTGAAGGGCACTACCAGAGTGTGTGTGTGTGTGTGTGTGTGCATGGAAAGGATTCATATATATATACTGTATATCATTCATAAATAATGAGGGTAGCTGATGTTATCTATACTAGCGATGGTCGCACACTTGCATTTCAAGTGTGCTCTCCCCTCTTCGAGTCGCACACACACACACACACACACACACACACACACACACACACACACACACACACACACACACACACACACACACACACACACACACACACACACACACACACACACACACACACACAGGGGCTTGACACGATAAGAATTACAACACCTGACAGAATTACTGCATGTGTGTGTGTGGTCATCACACACACACACACATCGCGGGCTCGGATACCATATGAGAAAGGGGGGGGGGAGGGGGGGTGGAGGGGGAGTACCGTCTTGCTAAAAGAAACATCTTGAAAGAATGTCTCCTCGCCTAGCTACTCACAGACACGACAATACTCATTTTGCTTTACATCGGCCTACAGAGCGCCAGGACTGGGAGGGTGGGGGGGGGGGGGGGGTGGGGGGGGCAGGGGGCAGGGTCCGTCCCCGGGGGCCAGTACTGGGGGGTCGGTACTGGCCTGTTGATGTGGTGGTCTGGTGGTTGCGTCGGTGTCAATGCAGCGTGAGGTTTTCCCATTATATGCTTGGTTGGTTGGTTGGTTGGTTGGTTGGTTGGTTGTTAGTAGGTTCGTTTCGCTCTTTTCCTCTTCTCCCGGGAACGACGGGAGGGGGGGGGGGGGGGGGGGGGGCGCGTTTCCAGTTGCTTTGTTATAGGTCAAGAGGTCAGACGGGGGGAGGAGTCAAGAGGTCAGAGGAACCAATGAAGTAGGTCGGCGGAGGAGGAGGAGGAGGAGGAGGAGGAGGAGGAGGAGGAGGTCAACCGCTTGGGGACAAGAGACGGGCAGAGGGGAGCTGGCGGGTGTGGGGGTCGGATCCACGCTGGACGGGGGGTTGGGGGGGGGGGGCGGGGGGGCGGTCAGTAGACCCAGGAGACGGGCACCCACTGGTTGGTGGTGCACACCAGGTCGATGGCCTCCTCCAGGTGGCGGATGGTCTCGTCAATCTCGTTGTTGATGATGGTCTGGTCGAAGTAGTGGGCGTAGGTCTTCTGCAGGATCTCCGACTCCTTCTGCAGCCGCTGCAGCGACTCGTCCTGGTGGTGGTGGTGGTGGTGGGGGGGGGGGGGGCACAGAAAGAGAGGGTGGGGGGGGGGGGGGGGTGTTGGTTAGAGACGGTGGAGGCGGGCGGGGGGGGTCGAGGGTTGACGCACCCTTACTCTGCTGTGAGGAGGAGGAGGAGGAGGAGGAGGAGGAGGAGGAGGAGCGCTGGGGTTCTGGTGGAGGCGCTAACTCTATTATCTCAGGAGGAGTCTACTACGGCCACGCACTCAAAGGGTCGCGGTGGGTGGCGGAGCTTCCCCCCCCACCCCCCCCCCCCCGCCCCGCTGACCCCCGGGGTCGTACTTACTGGCAGCGTGCGGCACCAACGGGGCACCTGGGTCCCGGCGCGAACCACAAACCAAACCAAACGCATGCAGCGTGCAACATAGAGAGGGCAGGGCAGAGAGACAGGTCAGGGCAGGGCAGAGAGACAGGTCAGGGCAGGGCCCAGAGAGACAGGTCAGGGCAGGGCAGAGAGACAGGTCAGGGCAGGGCCCAGAGAGACAGGTCAGGGCAGGGCAGAGAGAGACAGGTCAGGGCAGGGCAGAGAGAGACAGGTCAGGGCAGGGCAGAGAGAGACAGGTGAGCAGAGGGCCCAGAGAGACAGGTGAGCAGAGGGCCCAGAGACAGGTCAGGGCAGGGCCCAGAGACAGGTGAGCAGAGACAGACAGACAGACAGACAGGTGAGCGACTGCCACTACCAACTGTCAGACTCCCCCCCGCTCCCCGCGATCACGTCACGGGGCAGGTAACGACCTGTCTGGTCTTAAGGTGTGTGTGTGTGTGTGTGTGTGCGGTGTGTTTCTGACGCCGCCTTCAAACAAACACCTCCACATTGGCGTCATTGCGGGGAAGAGGCCGCCGCCGCCGCCGCCGCCGCCGCCTCCCCTGGAAACACCCTTTGTGTTAGCGGACGGGTTAGCGCCGCAGCAGCCGCTAACAGGTTACGCGAGCGGTAGCATGTGTTGAAAGAGCTGCCCTCGGCGGTCACATGGCGCCGGTGACACTGCGTTCTAAGCAGGGGCATTAGGATGATACGGAGAAAAAAAAAGAAAAAAGAAGCTCCAATCCTATCTCTGTCTAAACCGGTTCCTCTGTTTGCAGTGACTCAGGATTATGAACACAACCAGCTGTTCAGCCACCTGGCACACTTGCTTCCTCCTGGAAGTGTGTGTGTGTGTGTGTGTGTGTGTGTGTGTGTGTGTCTGTGTGTCTGTGTGTGTGTGTGTGTGTGTGTGTGTGTGTGTGTACCTCGTTGATGCCGGGGGTGATGGTCGGCGCGGCGATGAAGACGACATACGGGGCGAACTCGGCCGTCCTCAGGACCTTCAGGGCCTGGAGGAGACACAAGGTCAAAGGTCACAGGTCAGAGGTCAGCCCGGGACACACACCGGTGACAGACACACACAAGACAGAGGACCGTGTGTGTGTGTGTGTACGAAAGTACGATCCTTGTACCGCACACACACACACACACACACACACACACACACACACACACACACACACACACACACACACACACACACACACACACACACACACACACACACACACACACACACACACACACACACACGGCAAGCAATCCGTGTACAATCCACCCAAACACACAACAAAACAATCCCTGCACAGACACACACACACAACCATTCACAAACAAACACACATACACAACATTCCGTGTACGACACACACAGAAAACAACGTTCATTGTACCACACACACAAAACAACAAGCCATACAAAGACGATACACACATGCAAAAGAACAATCCGTGTACGACACACACACACACACACACACACACACACACACACACACACAATCCCATGTATGACACCATCCATAAACAGACACACACACACACACACACACACACACACAACAATCTGTTTACGACACACACAAAACAGAAATCTGTGTGTGACCACCACACTGACACACACACACACACACACAACAATCCTTGTACGACACCGTCCATGCACAGACACACACACACACACACACACACACCACAATCTGTGTACGACACACACAAAACAACAATTCTTGTACGAAACCACACACACGTACACACACACCCCCACCCACCCACCCCCCCACACACACACACACCCACCCACCCCCACACCCCCACACACCCCCACACACACACACACCCCCACCCACCCACACCCCCACACACACACACACCCCCACCCACCCCCACACACGTACACACACACCCCCACCCACCCACACCCCCACACACACACACACCCCCACCCACCCCCACACACGTACACACACACCCCCACCCACCCACCCACCCCCACCCCCCCCCCACACACACCCCCCCCCCCCCCCACCCACCTGGGGCTCCACGTCCAGGATGGCCACCAGGCCGGTGTGGTGGATGTGCCGGATGGTCTCCAGCCGCGTGCCGTACATGGCGTCCTCGTGGCTGCCGTACTCCAGGTACTCGTTGTTGCTGATGTCCTGCATCATCTGGTCGTGGGACACAAAGTAGTAGTTCTTCCCGTTCTCCTCCTCCTTCTTCGGGAGCCGGGTGGTGTCTGTGGTTGGGTGGGGGGGTGGGGGGGGGGGGGTGGTGGTGGTGGTAATTGTGGGGGTGGTGGTGGTGGTGGTGGTGGTGGTAGGGTGGGTGGTGGTGGTGGTAGGGTGGGTGGTGGTGGTGATGGTGGTGGTAGGGTGGGTGGTGGTGGTGGTGATGGTGGTGGTAGGGTGGGTGGTGGTGGTGGTGGTGGTGGTGGTAGGGTGGGGGGGGGGGGTGATGGTGGTGGTGATGGTAATTGTGGGGGTGGTGGTGGTGATAATTGTGGGGGTGGTGGTGGTGGTGGTGGTAGGGTGGGGTGGTGGTGGTGGTGGTGGTAGGGTGGGGGTGGTGGTGGTGGGGGTGGTAGGGTGGGGGGGGTGATGGTGGTGGTGGACAGACGGCCACGTTGGGTTTTGTGGATGAGAGAAAATGTGAGCAAACGTGAGAGTCATGATTCTGTTTTTAAACGCCGTATTGATCATCAAGATGGACAAAAAGGTGGGTGTTGTTTTAACTCAGACCCACTTGGCTCGACTGCATAACAAAAATGCAATTACAGTAAAAAAAACACTTTTTATTTTGTAAAATTACAAACTGATTGTTGACCTGCTACCATTGCAGTACAGGGCGTACAGTGAATGTGATGCAGACACTATTAGACCATAGATCTACATATAGATGTACATACAGACACCTTTCACAGTATTGCCTGTTAGGGGATGGATAAAGCCTCTTACGTGGGATGGGGTAGGCGAATCTGTCGGGGTGTTTGGTGATGAGCGTGTTCTTAATGTGTCTTCTGCCCACACCGTGTGCACCTGAGGACACGGACACACACACACACACACACACACACACACACACACACACACACACACACACACACACACACACACACACACACACACACACACACACACACACACACACACACACACACACAGTGTCAGACAGTAGTCCCCCAGACCCAGCCCCGTGGTCTGGAGGGTTGGGGTTAGGGGCGAGCAGGGCCCCCCCCCCCCCCCCCCCCCGCCGGCCGCCTCTCACCTAACAGCACCAGGGTTTTCCTCTTGAAGGCCGGGAGTTTCACAACCTCTTCGTACGTGACGAGGTCTAGTTGGTCGAACACTGGGGAGAGAAGGGGGAAGTGAAAAACGTGAGCATGGCCGATGTACAGGAAACCTGGTCCAGAGAGCTCCGTCTAACCATGTGCCAAGGACAGAGCGCGCCGCTCTCTCTCTCTCTCTCTCTCTCTCTCTCAGCCGATGGCGAGCCGCTCTCGTTGTGCGTTTGTCATCGTTTCGACGACGTGGCGATAAGCACAATCACACTCATCTGGTGTGTTTGTTTGTTTGGAGGAACAGCTAGTAAATCGTTTTAACGTTTCTTTGTACAAGGAACAGTTCCTCTGGGGCCTGTGATGGCACATGGTTGGACAGCCACTGGTCCAGGGGGAGTGGGGATGACGGTCATCTAGTGGGCGTCTATAAAAGGTGGACGGACACGAGGTAAAGGGTATAATGCCATCATAGAGTTCACAGTGTCGGAGGTGATTTTGAAACGACTACATTCCTTTATATTATAGTGTTCACACCAACCAAGGGGTAGCAGTAGAAACTAGATTTGCCTTTTGTTCCAAAAAAGCTACTCTGTTATGAAGATGTTATTGTTGAAACGGCCATCACAAACAGGATGTGGGGATGTTTGTGTGTTCTAGCACGCAATCGTTCTGTCGCCAGGATCCTTCCCCAGCAGGGTTTACGCTAGGCGAGTGTTGACGTCAATTATTCAGCCGGGAGTACAAAGAGAGGCCATCCCAGGGCAACGCATTAGCAAATGAGATTGCCGGCTACTGTCCCACAACTGTGCCACACTCAACACAGAATGAAGAGTCAAAAGGTTCTTCATACAACCCCCCCCCCACCCCACCCCCCCCCCCGGTAATGTGAGCCGGGCATCTTGGGTAAAGGCTGACATGTGAAATACAATACCCACAAGGCACTTGGGGGAGAAGCTGACTCTGGCTGATGGCCTGCTGAGTAAGGACCAGATGCACTTCTACTGTGACTGTGACTGTGTGTGTCTACGCTTGTGTGTCTGCGTGCGTGCGTGTGTCTGTCTATGTCTGTGTGTGTGTGTGTGTGTGTGTGTGTGTGTGTGTGTCTGTGTACGAGATGTTTGTATCGGAGTATGTATGTGCTGTGTGGCAAGTAGAGATTAGAGTAGTGTGTGTGTGTGTGTGTGTGTGTGTGTGTGTGTGTGTGTGTGTGTGTGTGTGTGTGTGTGTGTGTGTGTGTGTGTGTGTGTGTGTGTGTGCGTGCGCGCACCACAGTCCTAGTCAAATCAGGGACATGTCCTCTGTGTGTATTACGTTACTGGTTTCGGTCATGTGTTTGCAATCCGCTTAGGGTTTTTGTTAGTGCATGTGCCCCGGACCAATCGATTCACAATAATTAATAATAATCAATAATAATAATTAAGTGAATTTATATAGCGCTTTTCTAGACACTCAAAGCGCTTAACGCCGGTTAGGATCAAAGCGACCCAGACACGACGGGAACCCACACAACGCGCTCGGAAAGTTTCAGTCTGCCGAGAGATTGTTCTGTGGTTCTGGTTGGTCACCGATGGAAAGTTAACTGAAAACACACACTGGCACCCACCGTGGAAATGATCCACATAGCAAAGAACGAGGGAGAGTGGGGCTAGAGAGAGAGAGAGAGAGAGGGAGGGAGGGAGGGTGCGAGCGGGGGGGGCGAGGAGAGTGAGAGAGGGAAAGAACAAGAGAGAGAGAGAGAGAGAGAGAGAGGAAAAACAAGAGGGTGAGGGCGGGACTGAGGGCAAGACAAAGAGAGCGAAACTGAACAAGGAAGTGAAAGTGAGTTTTAATCATGGAAAAAGCTGACTCAGAGAGAGAGAGAGAGCGAGAGAGAGAGAGAGAGAGAGAGAGCGAGAGCGAGAGCGAGAGAGAGAGAAAAAGAGCGAGAGGGCGAAGGTGCTTCAGCCACTGTCACTGGTTGTTACTTACATGCAGCGAGGCCGTTCAGAATGCAATAGAGATGAACAGGGGGAAGGAGTCATCATATGGTCGGTTACAACAGCAGAGAACATCACGCATACAGTCCACACGGGACGAACCCCCCCCAACCACCCCCCAGCCCCCCACCCAGAGAGACGGACCCTCAAACACAGTACGACGGTGTGTGGATGTGTGGGTGGGGAAGGGGGGGCGGGGGGCGTGGGGTATCCGGCCAGGCCACACGGTGATAATAAAACCAGGGTTTGAGAAAGTGAGACGATAGAGGCTTTCAGGCACGAGAAATGGCTGTGGGCTGTGGTGATGATGATGATGATGATGATGATGATGATGATGATGATGATGATGATGGACGGATGAGCGACTTGCAAACATCCAATCGGGGTGTGACAGCGGTTCATCTCTGGGGAGTAAGCACGTGGGGGATGGGAGGTGACGGGCTGCCTAAGCCAATGAGCATGCTCATGCCGTATCTTTCCACCGACAGTCGAGTTCTCGAAGCCTTGCCCATTACTTCCCTACACCAGAAGCTCGTATTAATTTGTGATCGGCCTACTTCTATCCGAGATGAAGAGCTAGGATATCAATAATTGAGTGTCAGTTACTGAGGCTGCTGTAAGCCACGCCACGGCTGTAGAGTCTTCGAAAGCAGAGGCTATCTTGGTTTGTTTTAGTAGCTTGTGTGACGAGGCATTTTAGCTTATCAGCGTAATACATTCGTTAAAATCGGGCCTAATGCGTCAACTCAAGCTGGGGGGAACTCTGTTTGTCAGATAAGGGGGGGGGGTGCGCATTTATGTAACGCTGCTCTGGCGTCGGGTGGGCTTCAAGGGTAACGGCGTTGTTGGAAGTGCTCCATCATGTCATGAGAGATGCACGCCGTCAGTAAGAAAGGGAAAATTGAGCTGAACACTGCACACATGCATGCATGAATGCATGCATGGAGAGGGCTCTCGCATGCAACGCATTCCCATGCCCTATAACACAAGCTAACGCATATAAGCACAAGATGCAAACACCTCACACACACACACACACACACACACACACACACACACACACACACACACACACACACACACACACACACACACACACACACACACACACACACACACACACACACACACACACACACACACTGTGTGGTGAAGAATCTCTTGAGTATTGGCTTCAGACTCTCCTCCCCCACCCCTCCCCCAGCTGCACTCGGCATGGAGAACGCCGATCCGATAAT
Source organism: Micromesistius poutassou (assembly GCF_964030765.1). Taxonomy (NCBI): domain Eukaryota; kingdom Metazoa; phylum Chordata; class Actinopteri; order Gadiformes; family Gadidae; genus Micromesistius; species Micromesistius poutassou. The sequence goes on along the minus strand of NC_140284.1, from coordinate 18,797,512 downwards.
CCCTCGCGAGAGAGAGAGAGAGAGAGCGAGCGAGCGAGCGAGCGAGAGCCTACATGTGTGACGGACATACGATGACATCTTAGTAGAATTAAAAAAAAAAAAAAAACAACCAATGACAACGGAACACGGACGAAACAAGTGAATGAATCCAAAACAGATCCAGACTAATCCTGTTCCCCCCCGTGTTCCAGCCTAGGGGAGCCAGGGGCCCCCGCGCCAGGGGCCAAAGGACCCAGGCTGAGGCGGACATAGAAGCCCCCCCCCTGGGCGCCTGAGGCGAGGGGGTGTGTGTGTCGGTGTGTGTCTGCCATGGGCAGCTGTGCTGGTGTTGGGCTGTTAACGGCCACTTCAGAGAAGTGCCCCTGGCTGCTGGTCAGTCTGTCAGCCTTAAGGAAATGTACTTTTTTAGCTCGGCCTTGTCATCGCGTGTCATTTGCCCAAAGATAGACGCCCTGTCCTCGCTGTACTCGTGGTTGAGTCACAAAGCACCAGGGCCGGCGTAACATTTCCTCCCCCCCCCCGTAATTATTATTAGCAACATGGCTGGGGTAACCTTCGAGTCCTCTGGCCTATTTCACTGAGCTGCCAACGTACTACGGACCGGAGAGAAGGCACCGGGGGGTGCTCGTCGGGTGTGGCGCTATGCGACCAGACCGATTTAATTTGTGCCAAGACATTTTATGTTACAGGAGACAACCTGACACTGGCCCACTGAGAAAGACCTGCACGCAATCACACACACACACACACACACACACACCATGGTTTTTTTATGGTGTACATTTTGTACGCCAGTGTTCAATTACATAGAACAGGGTCAGATACCGGATACTCTAAAGCCCTCCGGAGACCCCCCCCCCCGGCCCTAACCCCCCCCCTCTCCCTCCCTCTCTCTATCTCTCTCTCCCTCTCTCTCTCTCCCTCATAAACTCAAAGGCACATGCTAAAACACATGCCGGCCTCCCTCCTGTGTGCTCCTATTGTCAAATGCCTTTATAGTCACAGTTGTTCCCTTCCGTCAACAAATTCCTCTTTCCACCGGCCACCTTGGCTTCACCGTGCCCCACCCCCACCCCCACCCCCACCCCTCCGTCCCCCTACGACGTACCCCAGGAGCCACTGCTCTGCCCTGCATCACGTGGCCCATGGGGACTCACCCGTCTGGAGGTGCCCATTGCGCCTCAGTGCCCTTCTGTGCTCGCTGCTGCCCTCTTTGGACAAATTTCATATATACGGTAAATGGTCAATGGACTGCATTCATACAGCGCCTTTTCTAACCACTCAGAACGCTGTACAACATGGCCGTAGCGTTCACCCATCCGTCACACCGACGGCGGCGGTGTCAACCGTGCAAAGGTAACAGCCGGCTCCGTCTGCAGCCGTTCGGGGGCTCTTCGGGGTCACTGCTCAGGGACACCATTGACACTCTGCTGCACTAGGAAGAGCCGGCGATCAAACTAGCAACCTTCCACTTACCAGTCAACCAGCCGCTCCACCTCTGTGAGCCACATGATCCACCCGTTAGCTGTAAGGTGCCGCACATTTAAAGCTGCGTTTATTTTTGAATTGTGTTGAGAAACTGCATAGCCAATCGTCAGCCATCGGCGAGCCGTTAACAATTCCGATTGGACGCTGCACCCTCCCACTCGTCTCTGACCATACGGGCATCTCTCTCCCCTGATTGGGCCGGGGGGGAATCTATCCCGTCCATCATAGACGCCTGAACTTCTCAATGGCAGAGAGAAACAGGGGAGGGAGGGAGCAGAGAGGGAGGGGACTTAGGGACTTTTGGCCAAAAACAGGCTCTCTTCTGGCCTCTATTTAAAACTCTCAGATCTGACCTCACCGCACCTTTAAAGACTTGAATGACGCTGAAGGGCACCACCTGGCAGCCTGTGTGTCACGTGTGCAGTGCGTGTGGTTGCACACGCTAACATGTCCACAGACACATTCTCCCCCACGTGTGTGTTACACCTGTCATCTGACTACAATTTAAAAAAAAAGGGACTCAACCTGGCATGGAAGTTCTGAACAATTTGTATATATACACAGTAGAATCTTAAAAGGCCCTTTCACACACACACACACACACACACACACACACACACACACACACACACACACACACACACACACACACACACACACACACACACACACACACACACACACACACACACACACACACACACACAAAACACGAGGGGCATTCATGGAGATCGCAGGATTAACAAACAATGATGTATGAGTGTGCAGACATACACGAGCACATGCATGTGTGGGTGGGCGGGCGCATTCACAAGTCATTGGATGCATGTATGTGTGTGCGTATGTGTGTGTGTGTGTATGCGTGTGCGTGTGTGTACCTGCGTTGTGCTTGGCCAGATACTTGTCCTTGTACTGCTTCTTCTTCTTGCCAAACCAGGTGCAGCTGGCCTGCTGCTCCTGTTTCGTCTTCTCCATGGCAATACACGCCACGCGCCTACAACACACACACACACACACACACACACACACACACACACACACACACAGAGTTGATACAGACGCCAACACAACAATCTAATTGGATCCCCCATTGAGGGATATAGGAGTTAATTAAGTTCCGAGGGAGGGAGTGTCTGTGTGTGTGCGTGTGTGGAGTGGACACATCTGTTGTACTGTTGTACAAATGATAGCCTAGTGTTTTCCTCAGACATTTTCTTGGTGAATGTGTGCTGGTGAGAATCCTCCCTCTCTCTCTCTCACTCCTCATCACCTGCATCCCTCCCTCCCTCCCTCTTCTCACTCTCGTCTCACCATCGCCACTCTGTGAGAGTCATTCTATTCATAGTATTTCTGAAGAGTGCCAAAGTGTGTTCGATGCGTACGACTGCGAACGCCACCGTAGTAGTAGTTTCATGCTCTGCTGGGATACACTGAACCGTTTTAATGTGCTGTTATGTCTGTCAGCGTTGGTTTCCCTGTTGCAAAAAACTCTGAAAAATAATGCTCATCCATCCATCTATCCCTCTCCCCACTATCCTCCATCCCCCTCCCCCTCTCTCTCCATCACCTCACCATTTATCTTGCACTCTATCATCCCACTGTCTCTCTCTCTATCATCTCTCTCTCTCTCTCTTCTCTCTCCATCATCCCCCTCCCTCCCTCCCTCCCCCCTCCTCCCCCTCCTCCCTCACCACTCCTGCAGCTCTGGCGAGGGGATGAGACCCGCCGTGCCGTTCTTGGTGTTCTCCAGCTTGCCCTGCCACCAGTTGTGGTCGTCCTTGGAGATGATCTGGATGATGTCGCCCACGCAGAAGCGCACGCCCGCCTCCTTGCAGGGGATGAGCTCGTCCCGGGTGGGGTCGTACTCGAACTGAGCCCTGACGTAGATCTGCACCGGCGGAGGGCGGAGGGTGGAGGGTGGAGGGCGGAGGGTGGAGGGGTCGGGGCGGGGGAGGAGGAAGAGGAGGAGGAAGAAGAGGAGGGTGGAGGGGTCGGGGCGGAGGGGAGGAGGAGGAGGAAGAAGAAGTAGAAGAGGAGGAGGAGGAGGAGGAGGAGGAGGAGGAGGAGGAGGAGGAGGGAGGGGGTGGGGGAAGGGATGGTGAGAACACGAGTAAGAACTGCATCAACGGCAAAACGGAGAGAGCGCAGAGAGGAGAGCGAATGGAGAGTTAGGAGGAGAGTCGATCGGAAAGAGGGAAAGAGAAACGGTGAAGGAGAGGAACGGTGAGAGAGCGAGACACTCGATCTGGTGGTTATGGAGGGAGGGTGGCCTTGGTGTATTCAGGGTGGGGGTGCGGGGGTGGAGTGCGGCGAAGTGTTGGGTTTCGTTACCAGGGTCGGAGAAAATGGTCGCCGCGACAACGAAGAGGACGTCATCACCATCGCTCCCCCTCTCTCCGTCTCCCGGGGCTGACCCGGGCACAGCCGGCGCAGTAACGAGCTGGCTGGCTAATTAACCCCTGGCTAAAGCTACACAACAACGGCCGCGGTGGCTTATCTAAAGCCCCCCCCACACCCCCCCACCCCCCCCCCCCCCCTCTGTATCCGGTATACAACAGGGCTGTGTGTTGTCATGGCACCCCTCCTGATCTGGGTCCTCAGGAGTCAGATGCTGTCGGACACTTGGGGGCCGTTCTGATTGTTTATCGTTTTATGTCTCCTCAAGCTGTCTCTTACCTTGATAGACATTTTATCCTTGATTGTAGGTCTGGCTTCGATCTAGGATGTGAGAGCAGCACGCACGCACACACACACACACACACACACACACACACACACACACACACACGCGCGCACACACACACACACGCACACGCACACACGCGCATCATGCAGTAAAACGGACACAGGATGTGTCAGAGGTAAGTGGGGTTGTGTTTGGAGATGAGGGGTGGGCCGGGTGAGGTGATTGGAGGGAGGGTAGGATGTTTTTAAAAGGGTGCTTCTGAGGCCCACACAGACACACACCTCAATCATGCCTCTACCCACTACTACTGCGCACGTTCGCCCCGAATAACACTTCGCAAGGGACTACAGCTTTGACTGCTTTTTCAAAATCTGATGCTGCCCAATCCAACCCTAGACTCTACTGCCCTCTACTGGCAGTACATGGGACTAGCTCCAACACATCTGAATGAGGACAAACCCCAACAACCAAGCCATTGTGGCCACACACACACACACACACAGCTGGGGGAGGGCGGGGAGGGCGGGGGGGGGTGTCTGACATGGAGGTCGACTGAGGAGTTAGTGCAGCAGTAACAGAGTAACAGGCGTTGAAAGGCGTAAAGGAGGAGATCAGAGTAAAGAGGAGAGATAGATGTAGAGATGCAGAGAGAGAGACGGGGACGTGGTGGACGGCAGCGTTTACCTGTCGGCCCTTGGGTTGGATGGAGGACGGCAGGTCCTGTGGACGAGAGAGAGAGAGAGAGAGAGCGAGAGAGAGAGAGAGGCAAAGAGAGAGGGAGAGACATTGTGTTAGACACACAAGCCAGAGTTAAGACTGAACAAGGTACAGGCCCACAAAAAAAACCTGATCAAGCGATAGAAAACCATCGGCGTAGAAACACCAGGAAACCAAACATGCAAGGTGCATCCCGCTCTGCGGACCACAGCGCTGGTGGGACCACAGACGGGGAGAGAGAGAGAGAGAGAGAGAGAGAGAGAGAGAGAGAGCCGGGGGGGGGGGGGGGGTGAGGTTAGACTGGTCATGGTTGAGCGCCCAAAGCAAGCAGCAAAACCAGCCAAGCAGCGGCAGTGGCGGCGGCAGCGTAACCACGTCGACAGCAGGACAGCACAGGTCCCGGGGGTGGTGGTGGTGGTGGGTGGGAGGGGGTCACCATGGAGAAGCGGCTTTAAGGCTTTAAGGCTCCGGCAGTTCAAAGTGCACTCATTACCGCGCGGACCCCCGGGGGCACAGCATCCATCGCCGGCCACGCTCGCGGGGTCACCGCACACGGCCCGCTGCTCTGGGGGAGCGGTCTGGTCCGAGGGACACTCGTGTACCAACAGAGAGATCTGACACGGGCTACAGGGGGGAGGTCCAGGGGGAGAACCAGCCTCCCCCGAACACATCCTCAGGAAATGAGAACTTTCCGATATGGGACGCAGAATACAGATAGGGGGTGGGGGTGAGGTGGGGGGTGTGGGTGGTCTTTGTCTCTGTAGAGTGGACTACAATCAATATTAATTCTGCACCCTTACGACCACACCACCCCCCCCCCCTCTGGAAGATGACATCTTGGTGACAACAGTTGGGTCAAGCGTTGTACCCGCAACCGCGGAGAAAAAAAAAAAAGAGAGACTCTGACACTGACTGGAGAGGAGGTCACTCCCAGGACAACAACAACACGGAGGTGACGAGAGCAGGGGAGACGGGTGACGGTGGCCGTCGGTTCTGATTTGAACGGGAAGTCACATGACGATGACGATGACAGTGACGATGAGTCATGGGCTCTTGGTTGTCTGGAGGGTGGACTGGGTCGAGGGGGGAGGGCTCCTTACCAAGATAGAACTGTTAATGCTGGAGTGGCCGTTGGCAGGGGACTGCCTGGATGTGGAGGGGGACTCTTTCTGAAATCAAGACACACAGGTCAGCAACACGCCCCACACACACACACACACACACACACGGACACACACACACACACAGGGACACACACACACACACACGTACGCACGGACACGCACACGCGCACACAGACGCACACCCCCGTGAGATGAACCACGAGACCGCCGAGAGAACCAAGAGTGTGTCACCAAGAGACCGCAAGAGTTCTTTCCCAGTCTTCCGGCCTGCAGATAACATATTCCACCACCAGGGGGAGCTTGACTGTCACGACAGAGCTCGGGGGGGCTGGGTTTTGATGGTTGGATCATTTTGAAAGTTGTTAGCATCACGTTGGAAAATGTTAAGTACGGGATCAAACACGCTTAAGGTCAATTAGAAACCACGTATTATTATTATATTGTTATGATTAGTAGTACATTCAGTGAGGTGTTGGGGGGGGTGATAAATACTGCTGTGCTGCTCTAAAAAGCATAATAAAAGCCACTAGCGATGAAAGGCAGCACAAAAGGGAAGAAAAAGGGAACATTTCAATTGAGTCAACAGAGTCAAAGTAACCATTTACATTTACCAGTCTCCTGGTCTCTCTTTGTGGTCATGAAAGTGAGAGGTGTCTGCTCTGGGGCCCGGGAGGCCCCGTCACTCAGCACCCAGTGATGGGTGACGATTACGTCAAATAGGATTACATGGGCCATTCACCATCGCTACACCGTCTTTTCATGCTGGTGTTTCATGTGGTGTGTGTATGTGTGTGCGCTGTGTGTATGTGTGTAGTGTGTAGTGTGTAGTGTGTGTGTGGGGGGGAGTGTTCCGGTGGTATCTTGGTTTTGAAATTTGATTGCAGCATAAACTCCCACACGGACACACACAATGTAGAAACACACACACGCTATATTATTTAACCACACACACACAGGCGAGCACAGATACCTGTTTGGAAATTAAAGATGCTGAGGAGTTAGTAGCAAGAGGAGGAGCAGGAGGAGGAAGACTTACCTCACACGAGGACCCCTGTGTCCGGTAACTTGGCACTATCTTGAAGGTGATGCTCCCTCGCATATCTCTCTACACGCACACACACACACACACACACACACACACACACACACACACACACACACACACACACACACACACACACACACACACACACACACACACACACACACACACACACACACACACACACGATTATTGGGCCATAATTATAGACATGAAGTACTTACAAGGTGAAGTGGTGTGTTAATAAAAAAGACACACACACACACACACAATGTACACACACACACCCACACACACACATAACCCGCAATGTTATTGCAGGTTATGTCACACCAATAACACACCAGCATCCTCTGCAGCTGCTCCACCGTCTGGTTGGCCACACTGATGCCGTTGATCTCCCTGATCTCATCTCCTACATGCAATGTTCCTGCAACGACACAACACACACACACACACCAAGTGAGAGAGCGAGGGAGAGCGAGAGAGAGAGAGACAGAGAGATGTAGTTATGACTCATAATGTATACTGTACGTATTCTGTACCAGTATTTGTAATTAGCTAGCCTCTAGAGGCTAGCAAATTACAAATTGTCTGTCCTCTGTGTAATGGAGCAACGCTAGAGACTGGGAGTCTAGTCTCTGGCGTTGCCTCATTACACAGAAGACACAAGCTAGGCCCGGGAGCCACGCCCATCGCCACTATTGGACTGCACTGTGTGTGTGGATGTGAGGAAGACGGGTTGTGTCCAGTGTGTGCATATGTGTGTGTGTGTGTGTGTGCGTAAGATTGAGTGAGTGTAACAGAGAATAGAGGTGTGTTTGTTTATGTGTGTGTGAATGTACCGTACCTTGTCTGTGGATCATTCCCCCGTGCATTATCCTGGCTACGATGCAGTGGTTCAGGTCGTTCATCTTCAACGTTATGCCCTGCGCACACGCAACACACACACACACACACACACACACACACACAGAGAGAGAGAGAGCAATGGTTCATGGCAAATTCATAGTCATACTTCCAAGTCCTATTATTGATACATACAAAAAAACACATCTAAACACAACATGGATGTGAGCCTGTGTGTGTATTTAAATATATATACACTTATGTGTGAGATATGTGTGGCCACGTGAGAACGCATGGATTTTTGTATGCAATTGTGAATGTGCACGTGCACATTCACAATTGCATACAAAAATCCAGCGTGTATTCGCGTGCACCCCCCCGCCCCCCCCCGCCCCCCCTCACCATGGGCTCGTCCGTGTTCTTCTGGAACTGCACCAGGCGGACGCGGGTCACGTTCTCCAGGTCCATGTCGCGCGGCGGCGCTCCCGGGGAGTCCCCGTTGAGGTAGGGCGAGGTGGGCGGCGGCGTGACCCTCAGGGCCTCGTCGCTGTACACCTCGTGGGCCACCACGTCGTGGGTCTGCAGCAGCGCCTGGACGGACACGCACTCACGCACACACACACACACAGACACAGACACACACGCACACACACACAGACACACACGCAGCACACACACACACACACACACACACACACACAGACACAGACACAGACACAGACACAGACACACACAGACACAGACACAGACACAGACACACACACACACACATTAGTGCTAAACCAGGTCTTCCTCCGCCTAAGCTGTGTGTGTGTGTGTGTGTGTGTGTGTGTGTGTGTGTGCATGTGCGTGTGTGTGAGAAACGCACAAGGGCAAAGTTCAAGGAAGAGCCATGGCTGGAAGCACTACAACAAAGAGTTAAGAAATAATTAAGAGGGACACCGAGAGAGGGAGACGGGGGGAAGAAGAGAATTAGAGGTAGAGCAAACCAACTTGACGCTGAACCTTTTCCCCCCTCTCTCTCTCTCCCTTGGCACAACATCGGGCTCCGCGGGAAGCCTGTGTTTCAGCACAACCTCTCTACATACACACCGCACACGTTCCAGAAGCGTCCCGACAGCGGCTCACTGAACTACACAAGCAAAGAGTGCGTCGGAATCCGAAAGAGAAGCGAAAAAAAAAACAACAACCCACGAACCAAATCCAAAACAGTGGGAGAGGGCAGAACATGAATAAATCCTAAACGTAATGACTGCCTATGGTTTCCGAGCGGAAGGCACTTTGAGCGCGGCGGAGGCGGCTTAGCGGAGAGAGAGGGAAACAGCGGAGACGCACCGTGTCATCTGGAACTTTTTTTCTCTCTCGCCACGTTTCGCAAACGAGCTTCACCGGGGGCTAACGCGACCAAAAACGGGAGT
>NC_140284.1:18759006-18787988 GCF_964030765.1 Micromesistius poutassou | reverse complement strand
CACACACACACGCACACACGCACACACGCACACACACACATGCACACATGCACACTGATATACAGTGGAAGTAACTAGTGACCCTGAATATTTTCTCTTGAATGGATCATATCATTAGTATTGTCATACAGTAGCAGTGCTTATCTACGGCCCACCAGATACCCACACCCCGCGCACACAATCCTACGCACGACGTCTTCACACTGACTTTCAGAATGATTGGCTGACCCTCGCAGGGGAAAAAAAAACAACAAACAATCCAATGCTAAAGAGAGGAGCCATTTTAAACAGCTGGGAAAATGACAGGGGCACCACATTCATGGTAAGTGCTTCCATTTTGTATTTATTTATACCCTGTTTCCACTGTAATGGATCATTTATTTACCTGAATAGGACATGGGAGGAAACGTCCCATTATCGAACAGAGAGAGCGGAGGAAGTAGGTAATGAGATAGAAAAAAAAAAAAAGGGCAGGCAGAGTGTATTAGTAAGAAAAGATAGATTTACAGTATAAATGGAGAATAAAGAGCGTGAGCAGTGTTTGAGAGTAAGACAAAAGGATATGGAAATAGAGCGAGAGTGAAAGAGAGAGAGAGAGAGAGAGAGAGAGAGAGAGCAATTAGGAGAGAGGGATAAGGGATATAGAAAAGTGGGACACATGAAGATACAGTAAATAGAGAGAGATAAATAGAGAAAAGGAGATAGAGAGAGAGGGAGAGTTCCTTTGTTTCCAGATCTGTTTATACCGCAGTCATTCCACTCCAATTAAAACTTGCAGGGATCCACCATCACCAGCCCCCCCCCCCCCCCCCTCTGCCACCTCTCTCTCTCTCTCTCTCTTCTCTCTCTCTCTCTCTCTCTCTCTCTCTCTCTCTCTCTCTCTCCTCTCTCTCTCTCTCTCTCTCTCTCTCTCTCCTCTCTCTCTCTCTCTCTCTCTCTCTCTCTCTCTCTCTCTCTCTCCTCTCTCTCTCCCCTTCCACCCTCCTCGGCCCAGGAAAGATTTATTATTTACCATTATTTATCACTTCATCCCCGTGACGGATTGGGCCTACAAGGCTAGAGAGAGAGAGTGAGAGAAAGAGAGAGGGGGAGAGGGAGGGAGAGCGAGAGTGACAGAGAGAGAGAGAGAGAGAGAGAGAGAGAGACATAGTGCCCGGCTGGAATTAAAACTCTTATCCAAGTGTAATTCACTTTGATTACTACTCTCTCCTTCTACATCGGGGTAAAGCCCTTCCGTTCCCTCCAGAGAGATGGCAATGCACGCTGGATATCATCCTGCACTGCATGAGTGCACACAGTCCGCTGGTGCGTTAGAAGTGTGTGTGTGTGTGTGTGTGTGTGTGTGTGTGTGTGTGTGTGTGTGTGTGCCTGTGCATTTGTGTGTGTGTGTGTGTGTCTGTGTGTGTGTGTTTGTATGCATGTATTCTTTTGAGTTTAAAAGGTAGTGTGTGTAGAGTATTTGGGTCTTATTATGTGTGTGTGTGTGTGTGTGTGTGTGTGTGTGTGTGTGTGTGTGTGTGTTGTGTGTGTGTGCATATTTTAGTTGTGTGCGCGTGTATGTGTGTGTGTGTGTGTGTATAATATGCTTGTGTGAGTATGTGATTTATTTTCTGTGTGTGTTTTGGTGTGTGTGTGTGTGTGTGTGTGTGTGTGTGTGTGTGTGTGTGTGTGTGTGTGTGTGTGTGTGTGTCCCCGACTCTCTGACTGTGTGTGTTTGTCGGGTGTCTTTCAGCCAGACCCTGAACGACGATGGGTCGGCGGGCCAGTGTCACTTCTCGTACCGACTGACTTTCTACTGACGGTAACTCGCCAAACTCTCCCCAACACTCCACAACACACACACCCACGTCACTACACACCCGCTCACCTGCTCTTCCCCGCCTGCTCTTTATCTGCTGCCTGCCTTCTGTCCACGGTTCAGCCGACAGAGCAATGAGCGATGTACGTCGTTACCCCGGCTGTGACGCCTCGGCTTCAGTCGGGATCCTCTCTGACACTCCGTCAATGTCACGGGAGCCATTGGGGGGCTAATGATCCGACGCGGGCAGATGAAACCGCGCGGTATAGACCTCTAGAATGGGCTAAAAATAGACGATAAAAATCACGCTACGTGTAGCGGAAGAAACTCGCCGGGGAAACTCCAGAAGAAAGAAAAAAACAATCGAGACGGCGCCTTGATATTTGACTTCTGTGGTATGCCACTTGTAGATCCCTCTCGCTTTGAAGCTACTTTCACCTCCCTCTTAAGGGCTGATTATGGTTCCACGTTCACGCAACGCAAGGGGGTCACGGAGCCGTTACGTCCTTGCGGACCCTCCTTGCGTCCACCGCGAGGGCCTGACGTGCGCCTCCTAAAAATTGTAACCTTCCATCGAGGCGACGCAGCCGCGAGGGCTGTGATTGGTCCGCTCACTAAAACCTGACGCAGAACCAAAAACAGGTTCACGACTGCGTTGAAGCGTCTGCGTGGTCGTTGCGTTGTGTGAACGTGGGCCCAGGGCCCGTGGAAACATATTCAATAGCCACACTGTCGCGGTAGACCATAATGGCAGAGTTCCACACTGGAAGAGAGAAGACATGTCAGACGCAACAAAAGGAGAGCTTGTTTCTTTACGTCGACCACCGGAAGCTGCGGCCTCACAAGGGGACGGATGACGGAGCGATCAATCGCGGCTCTCGCAATAAATCTCGCAAAGATCCCAGCAGCCCAGGACAATAAAGCAGAAGCCCGTACCGCTGAGGAGGAGGTAGGAAAACGCGCACGGTGTCCCGGGCTGGACCCTGCCGCTGATAGATGGCATCAGAGGTTACAGATAGACTCTGAAGTAGCGTTGGTGCCGCAGGACGGCTGATTGAAAGTCGTGCCATGTTGTTTTTAGCGGTTCCATTAACCGACTCGGCCTCATTAGTTATACCACTGGGTTGGGGGCTGCATAGCAAATCGAGACCGTCGAATTTCAGATCCTGACTGTTTCTTTGTCAGCCTGAAATGTCCAGCCTGTGATCAAACGGCCAGTAGGGCTCTTTTTTTTTCACTTCATGTTTTAAATGCTCCCTGACATTCTGGGAAAACCGCTCCACTTTCCCAGCGTTTGGTTGCCTTGAGGCCAAGGCCCAGCGTTTGGTTGCCTTGAGGCCAAGGCTTTCCGAATGACCGTTATTGCAGCCCTATCATTCATTTCATTCGTTCATTATTTACACATTAGTTTAATTTAATTTCATACTGCATTTCATTGGATTTGTCCCCATAATGATGATATCGTTGAATCTAATCTAATCTATAATGTGGTTGCATTCCTCCCATTTCGACAGCAGCATATCGACGTGGCCCAAAAAAATGGGATTTGATGAGCGATTGAAAGAAAGCCCCCCCATCCCCCGCCCCCCATTTTTTTGCTTTTTATCCAAAACAGAGCGACTCGAATGAATCGACCGGGAGATTGCAGTGACTGTGTGGCGGGGGGTCTGGATGGTTGAAGGGGCGTGTGTAGTGTGTAGCAGCTAGGGGTGGTTAGCGCACTCACCCACCCCCGTCCCCTCTGTCCCTGCCGTCCCCCAGACCCCCTCGGCGCTGCACACCACGCTGCCATCTGAATCCAATCCACGGAGTGACGGATTAGGAGGCAAAGCGACCGTGTCACATTTCATATCAGAGCCAAGCTGCAACCAGGCTGGTAGGCCGACCTCCGCCCAGTCCTAATAACGCATACGCGCTGTTTTTTATAGCGGTGTGTGTGTGTGTGCGTGTGTGTGTGTGTGTGTGTGTGTATAGTTAAATAAATAAATGCTCGACGACAATGAATAATAACTGGTGCCAACACAGCGAACAATAAATAAACCCTAACGGTGGCATTCGAAAATATTCTATACTTGCTTCTGCAGCTGCACTGTAAAGCTTTCAGCCCTACACAAATGCACGTTTGTGCGCGCGCACACACACACACACACACACACACACACACACACACACACACACACACACACACATATACACCCTCGCTCGCACACGTGTAGCCTACGCAAATGCACACACACAAACGCACACGCATGCTTACATGCATACTACACCCCCCACAGCTCACACTTGCACACCCCTATAAACACTAAACTCCCCCCCCCCCCCCCCCCCCCCCTCAACCACCCCTCTCTGACACACACACACACACACACACACACACACACACACACACACACACACACACACACACACACACACACACACACACACACACACAGAGAGAGCTGTTATACAACCTGTCCCCAGACTAGGCAGCATATGCTGTATGAGCGTTGCTGTGTGAGTGTTGCGGTGGTGGAGACGGGTCTCACCGTGACTAAGCCTGATGTGTCAATCTGCGATGGCGCAAGGCCTCTGGCTATCACAGCGCTCTGCCGGGGCTGGCATCAGTGCCATATGCCCACCACCACCACCTCAGGCAGCCAGGCGACCAGAGACGACACCACCGCCGCCGCCCCACACACCAACAGTCCTGGCCAGGATTTATGGAACACTAACAACTCGCCCACTTTCACTCACACACACACACACACACACACACACACACACACACACACACACACACACACACACACACACACACACACACACACACACGAGCAGCAGGCACACAGACACGCACACGCACAGACACGCACACGCACGCACGCACGCATGCACACATTCACTCACACACACACACACACACACATTCACTCACACACGCACACACAGACACGCACACACACACTCTCTCACACAATGTGCTAATGAATGTGTTCAAGATGTGTACGCTGAGGTTGCTGTATGTTAAGCTTGTGCACAAAGATGATTGTCTACTCTGAAGTCTCTGACGGTCTTATTTGACGGTATGAGGAGTCCTCTAGTGGCCGACTTTATTACTGCAGTTGGAATTTATAACGTGAAATAAATCGTGAAATGTTTTCCCTCAAAGTTTGGAGCTTTAATTACTGGCTTTTATGTCCCACCAATGCATTGGTTTAAGCACAAATGTCTGATTATACTATTGTATGGTTACCTCGCCAGAGCTTGTCATTTCTCACCAACATACACACACACACACACACCCGGTGTAGATCAAAGCAGGGTTTCTTTGAAAATGACAGTGAGTTGATACTTAATGGGATTATAATGAGAATGCTGAGCCATCTGTCTTAATAACATCCTCGGGCCCCAGCGAGATAAGAGAAGGCCTTTTACCCGAAGCAATTGATGTCTAGCCTGGTCCTTCTGTTTGCATTAGCAGCACACTGCTGCCATTCATACAGATAACCATGGTAGCCCGGAACATTAGCTTTTGATATCCCCTCTCCCCACGCATCAATCAATACAACAAAGCAGGTACGAACACACAAGCGCAGTACGGGTAAAAGATTTATTTGACTGTTTGAACTTTGAAGGTTGATTCGTGGTTGTGAAAGAGTTATAATATACAATGACATCAAAGCATCCGTTCAAGGGGTGCAGTTTGTTTGCCTAGAGTTGGAAGAGTTACCGAGGACAGAAAACAAGGATCCGAGAGCTACAGCAATCAGATGAGGATCAATAGTTTAATTAGCGTTTGTGTTATTGGTATTCATTCCTTACAGTAAATATGGACCTTCAATGGTGATCCTGGTGTACAAACCGGAGCCCCCAGTCCGCCTTTGAGAACTGAAGGGCGAACGCAAACGAGTGAGGGATAACACAAAGTAGCACTAGGGCTTGGTAATGGCGTCGAGCATATGGATCACAACAACACAGAAACACACGCATGTACCTTTGCTTAAACGGAGGTGAGTGTCTTTGAGTCTACCTGCTCGGGTGAACAACGCTGACAGAACGGATACTAGAACCTAACCTGTATGAACTAAAGGTTGTTGTTTTGTTCATCTTGGTATTTCATCATCCAATCACTGGTTGATGGGACCTGTCACCTCCATTAAAGGAAGGGTTTCGGGCGGGGCTGAGGATACACAGGCACTTCAGAGAAAGAGACACAACACCACGACTTCAATTAAGGCACAGCTACTACACCCACAATATACATCTTTCTTTAGGGATAAACCACACACGATCCCTTCAATTGCACGTGTACACACACACACACACACACACACACACACACACACACACACACACACACACACACACACACACACACACACACACACACACACACACACACACACACACACACACACACACACACAGTTGACTTACATTAAAACTCTTCAAACTTCAAACTGTAGCTTTTTAAGCGCACAGCAGTTGATTATATATATATATATATATCTGTGTATTGAGGAGTTGCACTTGACTGGATCATATTTCCTTTTTACTTTTCAACAAAGAAATATAATAAAATGATTAAAAAGGATGGAAAAAATCACAAGACGTCTCATCATGGAATGTTTTGGAAGTTACATGCAAATTAAAATGCAGAAAAAAATTATTATTCTTCAGGAGTACTTCAGTGATAAACACCTATGGTGTTTTGTCTATTTTCTGCATTTATCTTTTATTTCCAAAAAGACAAAAACTGAGGAAAAATTATAATTTTGTTTGGACTCAAGCTATATGTTATTGACTAGTGCAGGTCATTTCCTCCTCAAATAATAAGGGAAAACAAAACGGCAGATTAACTCCAGCCCCATAGGAGACACAGAGACAAGGATGAGAGCATCAGCCAATAGAGGTGAACTACTGTCATTGTGTAACACAATGTAACACAATTTGTTTATGACGCATATACGAACGGGGTTGTTCTAAACCTAAACCGACTAACGTAACGTCTCATCAATGCATATATCTCATATCTGATTAGCACTGAACAAACCACCCTCCTCCGCTAAAAGAAAGAAACAAAAAGCCAAAGCCAAATAACTAAAAGAAGCATATGGTCTCATTTACTCTGCAGAACATACAATCAAATGCTTTAAGATGTTTTGCAACTTCCTACAGTAACCACCCACAGCAGCTTACTAGTGACCTACTACTAGTATTCCAACCACAGTAAGAAATTCTCAGTCATCTTGTATTGGACATTGGCACCATTCTGGTCTAACCTAACCTGCTGTTGTTTGGATCAGGCACCCAGGTGACCAGACGCAACATGTGCATGAGGGAAAACAACCCATAGGCACGCGCGGGAACCCAATGCGCGAGCACACGCACACATTGGCGCTCAGAAGGTGTACACACACACCCAACATGAGTGTGGTACATACAAGCACGCTCTTACCGAGTTACATACACTGTGAATGCATTGGCAATGTGTGACGTTTTAAATGGACCACCCCACCCCTTGCTCCCTTAATAACTCATTTGAATGTCTGATTCCCAATGACAATCCGAAAGACGATTGGAATTTTCTTAAAATCAGTAGTTTCCATGGCAACGGTTCTCTTCAGCTCCTCAATCCCTTTTTGGATCCCTACTCTCTCTCTCTCTCTCTCCCCCCATCCCCTGTCTCTCTCTCTCTCTCCCTGTCCCTCCCCTTTCCCACTCTCTCTCCATCTTTCTCTCTGTCTGTGTCCTCCCGCTCCCCACTCTCTCTCTCTCTCTCTCTCTCTCCTCTCCATCGTGGATAGACCGCCACTAGAGCGCTGACAGATCAGTGTTGTGACACAAGTGGAACAGTCTCACTCCCGGGGGGACGCGTGGGGTGAGTCTCAAACGATGCCCTGATACCCTTTACGCACTTCACTCATTTATTCCGCAGGGCGGCCCACAACCAAAGAAGTACGGTAAGAGGGTAATGGCGTCGGTTGAGGTGCACCCCACGTCGGGACATCCAGAGGCGTAAGACGAGGCAGGAGAGCGGGAGCAGGGGCTTGAGCTGCCTTTAGCGCCGGGGGCACAACCCCTTCTTATAGGCCACCAGGCCGGCTGCCGTGGCAACAGACAGGAAGGCGGTGAATCCCAGGAACTTCAGGAAGCCGCCCACCGAAGGCAGGTGGCGCTCCATGAAGGTCTCTTCGAACGGGAGAGCGATGACGTCCTGCAGGGGCACAAGAAGGAGACCCCAGGAGCTCCGTCAAGAAGCTGCTTTGTTTAGATCTTTATTTTTTTTTTTTGTGATGATTTGTGCTCGTGTTCAATGCACAGCAGAACTGGCACTTTACCAAAGACTCAGGCTCCTCTTGCCAGACTTTATTCTGGGGGATTTTACCCATGGCGTGCAAGATCTGCAATGGAAGATTTGTGTTTAGAAATATATCCAAGCACCACATCATATGTCAAACACACAAAACATAATTTAAGTCATATTTAACCAGAGGGCAAAGGGGAATTGCTGTTGCCTTTTGAGACCATTCAGATATTCAAGTTTCGCAATGTTTATCAGGCTGGCCTTGGTTGGGCAGCAATTGAGATCCTAATATGGCCATGGCCTTACTGTACCTCGTATAATTCTCAATAAATTCTGATTGGTTGTTGGGTCATTTAC
This sequence comes from Micromesistius poutassou, assembly GCF_964030765.1. Lineage (NCBI taxonomy): Eukaryota > Metazoa > Chordata > Actinopteri > Gadiformes > Gadidae > Micromesistius > Micromesistius poutassou. The sequence goes on along the minus strand of NC_140284.1, from coordinate 18,779,541 downwards.
AGCTAAATCGCTGATAGCTATTTGCATAAAGTTGAGCTGTTTTCAACTCTCATTTACAGCTGTACAGCTTTATAGCTATCGCTCATGCGTTGTATCGCTCCTATCGCTTTTTCGCCCATGTCTAATAGAAAGTGAATGGGCATTTATCGCTCGTATCGCTTTACAGCTTTTGGTCTGACCGTACAGTTACACAAAAGATCTCCTGCCAATCTGATTAAATAACTGAGTGACGTCCTTCTCTCCTAGCTCTAGATTAATCCAGTTGGCAGTAAAGCAAAGCAATCCCCTGATTTCTTTCCATCTTCAAACATTATTCAGTCTATTTTTTATACAAACATTCTTTGTTTACTCTGTAGATTTCTGCCTTTTCCTCGGGCGCCACCATTATTTTTAAATTGGCCCACTGCAGCGATCTGTGCTTTGACATGAACTGAAAATCCCTCGCCCGAGCACTGATTGGTCCTATTATCTTTTTTGGAAAAGGCTTTCAACGGGGGCCAAACTGATTTGCAAAGAGCAACAGGATGTGAACTCGCAAGATCAGGACAGCCTCACGAGGCTTATGATTGGTTGTGGTGTGACTCTGGTGGAGATTCTAGTCTCGTTTCATCTTATAACACAACAGTGGTTTGGTGTCCGTCCGTTTGTCCGCTGACCTCCCTGGCAGCTCGCTCTCCAGCCTGGACGGCCCCCTCCATGTATCCGCTCCACTCCGTGGCCGTCTCTGTGCCCGCAAAGAACAGCCTGTCTACCGGCTCCCTCAGCACCCTGGGAAGAGGCACACACACACACATGCACAAAGCATGGAGCTCTCGTCGCGTTGAACAAGTCTTTCGGGTGAACGGCAAAAGACATGAACAGACAGAAGGGGCTTGTAACGGCTAATCACACTCACACCAGGTGGTGTACTTTGCCCCCTTTAAGGGTTGGCATGAGGAGATGGTACCCAATAACTAGCAGACTTGATCCTTGACCTACCGGCCAAACTGAGTGAGGATCCCGGGAGGGAAGTAGGCAGTGTAGCAGCCTCCAGAGTACTGCTCTTCACACCAGTTCTTCTCCTCGTAGTGGATAGGCTGAACACACACACACACACACACACACACACACACACACATCAAGCCCTATCCAAACGTGCGTCACTGTTTATCGCGATGCTCACACGAGGTCTCTCTGGAACTCACGTGTAGAGCGTCCTCGGTACCCAGCACTTTGGCGAAGAGCTCGCAGATCTTCTTCAACCTGCACACAACACGCACAGCTGAAGACGCAGGCTGTTCCGGACCCACACCGCTTAGACAACGTATGGTTAGAACCCCAGTTTAGACCCATGTGGTTTAGACCCACAGTTTAGACACAGGCTGTTGACTCTCACACAGTCAAGACACGGTATGGTTTAGACCCCGAGTTCAGACCCACACGGTTTAAACCAAAACAGTTTAGACCCACACGGTTTAAACCAAAACAGTTCAGACCCACACGGTTTAAACCAAAACAGTTCAGACCCACACGGTTTAGACTCAAGCATTTCCATAACCAAGACAGTATACAGACCGGAGAGTGAAGCATTGTGGGAACACGTCTTTCCGTTACCTTGCTTCTTTGCTCAGGACTGAAAGCTTCCTGCATTTGCGGGCGAGGATGAATCTACAAGAGAAAGGTCAGAGACAGAAGCATGAGACATGACTAACTTTGTTCCTCACACCATGTCCTGGACCGCTGCTAAGCACACAAGACGGCTCGGCAGTTATAAGACCAGAACCAAATGAGTTGTGTTCACCCCATAATCGCTGGGACGCTCCCATCTGGCTTGGTGTCGTCCAGCGTGATGCCAATGGGAGCTTCTTCGTCCTCAATGACCATGGTGCCGCAGAAGCCTAGGCATAGTCACACGCACACACACACGCGCGCACACACACACACAGACACATGGACACATGGATACACACATGGATACACACACGGACACACACACGTTATTAAGCGTGAAACACACACGGGGGACTTCACAGTTCACGGTATGTCACAGAGTGTCTCATGCAGGAGGGTCCAGCCCCTAATCCTTACCCAACTTCCGCCAGAAGTTCTCCTTGTAGTACACCATGCACTTGATGACCGAGCCCATGGGCACGCGGTTGATGAGCTGGTTCCTGAGCGGCGGCAGCTCGGGGTTAAAGTGCATCTTCAGGTTGAGGGCTGGGGGCGTGGCCACGATCACATAACTACCCTGGAAGGACGACGCAACCACACACAAGCACAGGCAGACACACACACACACACACACACACACACACACACACACACACACACATGCAAACACGCATGTACACACCCATGCATCCACACAAACACACACGCACACACACACACACACACACACACAAACACACACCCATGCAGAGTCAGCCACATCATTTCTCCAGGAGAAATGTGACCTCTAGGTGGCGGCAGAGGACAATGTAAACGTAATGTAAATGTGTGTTGGCTGAGGACGGCCACTAGGAGATCATTACACTGCTCATTCAGCTATTTACAAGACAACCTGGTGTAAAACCTCTGCTACCGGGATCCTGACGACCCCTGACCTCGCTCCTTTGTCGGGGAGGTCTGCTGACATCAACGTGAAAGTCATGTGATACTTCTCACCAGCAGACCTGTCTGCTTCCTGCTTCCTGGCTTCCTACAAACCCATGTAACTCTGCTGGTCAGCTTTTGCTGTTGTTGTCCCTTCCTCCGCTACTACCGCAAAACATACTCTAAATGTAGACCTTAGAGAGCGACCTTGTTTCAACGTCAACACTAACCCTTGTGCCCTTTATTTACAATTTGTATCGTATGCTTTGAATATTCCCGGCCTCACTCAAGGCCTTCACTGGTGCTGCCCCACGCCGACGGAACTCGGACTCAGTCTCAACCAGCGCCCAAAGTTAACACCTGCCTCCATCCGATGACTGATTTGTTTTAATAAGGTCTTTCTTCCATTTGAATCCACCAGACCTCATTTATTAATCTGTTCAACCTTTGCAATATAGTTTGTTTCAAAAGGTTTGTAATAAGACGTGCTCAAATTAAAAACTGCAAGTCACCTAAGGATGAATAAGGATACGAAAAAAAACCTTTTCGAAATGACTCCAGGTTATTGAAGACTTTGAAGGTGTCATGAGCACCGCCGAGGTAGCCCACTGTGATCATTATGATCATGTTACAACATGTGCACACTCTGCATGATAAACACCATACCTCGCTCTAAATCACTCACCATGTACGTCCGCTTGTCCACCGTCTCCACAGCAACCAGGACGCCACTCTGGTCGATGCTGCAGACAGGTGACTGCAGGATCACCTTGTCGCCCAGCTCTTTGGCCATGCATTCACTGATCTGGCCGGATCCCCCCACAAACTTCCTCTCCTGCCAGGAGGAGAAACTGATTGGTTAGTGAAGTGTGTCATTCGAATGTCGTGTGTGTGTGTGTGTGTGTGTGTTCTGCCTCATTCTATGGACCAAAATCCAGCCTGTAATTCTAAAATATATATATATATATTTCTTACATATTTTAAAATAGAAGAGGAAAATAGTTTCCATGCAAACAGCAACAGCTACAATGTACGGATAAATAACTCCTGCTGTGTACATCATCTGAACGCTTTCCCACATTGAGTGGCGCCCGTTTGTTTCAACTCTACAAAACAGGAAATGACACGGGATGCTTGACATGTTCTACTCATCCAAAACACAGCCCCCCCCACCCCCCACATTTCACCAGTGGTCATGGCAACAGGAACCCTCAGCCTTTTAAAGTATTGCAGAAGAATGACCTCTCCCAGGGCTCCAAAAAGACGCCATTGTTAGGGTAATGCTGTGCTGATTGAAAGAGGGAATGTTGGGGTAATGTAGGGTAATGCTGTGCTGATTGAAAGAGGGATGGGGGTGGATGTCCATCTACCAATCTATCTATCTATCTATCCATATCTATCCATCAATCTATGGGATCTAGGCAGAGAAAAAGACACGGGCATGTACACACAAACTCACAAAAAAGTATACGCACGCACTGGCAGGCACAAAGTGCATGCGCACGCACACACGCACGCACGCACGCACGCACGCACGCACGCACGCACGCACGCACGCACGCACGCACGCACGCACGCACGCACGCACGCACGCACGCACGCACGCACGCACGCACGCACGCACGCACGCACGCACGCACACACACACACACACACACACACACACACACACACACACACACACACACACACACACACACACACACACACACACACACACACACACACACACACACACACACACACACACACACACGCGCACACGCGCACACGCACACACGCACACACGCACACACACCTGTCCTCCGTTGGTGGTGGAGAAGATCCTCATGATGCCCCCACACTGCTTGACGTACCAGAGGAACCAGAGGGCCGACACCTCGTGGGGCTCTGACGTCACGTTGACGTTGACGAACAGAGTGGCGAACCGTCGGGCGGTCCTGAGGGGAGGGGGGGGGGGGAGAAGGTCAAAGGTCAGCTACTCCGTCTATGAGTGTTTGGCGTATTTATCAATGGAGACGTGCAGCGGTTTCACGTACACGTTGTTAAGGACCGAGTCTGTGTATAATGTGCACATGTGTGATATGAATTCACGTGTATTTCTGCGTATGTATTTGTACGTATATATATATATGTGTATATGTAGGTATGCTATATATTATGCACTGTATTTACTTAGCTTTAGAAAATATGTTTTGTGCTTCCAAGTGGGCAACTTTAATATTACATAATTATTTTTCAGGTATTAATTGCAAGTTTAATTTAAGTAAAGGAAACAGGTAGTAGTTTATAATTGTTGTATGATTTAATGAAAGGGGATTGGATTAAACAAGCGTATACTTCCCACTCATTTTCAAATGTGTTGAAAAAAAAAGAGGAAAAATAAAGCCTTGTCATTCGATGACATGTTTCTTGCATGTTTGAAATTACATTTTTAAATCAAATCAAATCAAATCAAGTAGGAGGAACAGGTACCCAGGTTCAATCTCAAGATGTCCGCAGCTCAATTTGCAGGCTTCGGGGCATCCGAGATTGAAACCCGGTACCTTTCGGCTGGGAGTCAAACACTACCACCCGTGACCTGCCCTGCCCCCAGGTCAGAGGTCAAAGGTCATAGGAGTGGGTTTGGGATGTTTTCCCGCCCACTAGGCCGTGTGCAAAACACTCCCGATTGGCCGCGCAACGCCGGCGCTACCTTGTCCAGCAGATCTTCTTGAAGAGCTCCTCCATGGTCATCTTGTCCCACTCCTCAGCATGGGGGGCCTTCCAGGGCGCCTCCCGGGGAATCTGGCAACCGCAAAGCACAGAGGGCGACGTGAGAGAGACGAGACGTAACCGGACGTTTGATTTAATTCACAAAAAGGGCCCCAGAATATATGAACTATCAAATCGATTATGGTTGGAAGCCATAACATAATTGCAACACAAGAGCAAGCATTTATGTCATGCAGTGTTCCTCGTATTAAAAGGAAAACAGCAAGAAGCTCGTTTTGGTATACTGGGATTTCCCTGTGGAGCGACCTGCCGCTGCATATTAAACAAAGCCAAACAAGGGCGATTTTTAAGCAAATGTTAAGGCGGCTTTGTGGGAGGGTTGATGGTTCATGTTGAAGGGAGGGACTTTGAACCACGGGCATGGGGTGGCATGGGGGACTAGTGGGGTTATGTTGTTACATGTTGTTTTTTGATCGATTTGTTTGTTTCCATGTATTGTTTGTTTCCATCGAGGACCACTTTGGAAATCAGTGTTTTAAGTATAATGCTTTTAAGTGCTATCCTCTGGGATTACTGTCTTGTATATTTGATACTCGTTGGGAGTTGTTTGTACTACTTAAATTCCTAATAAATATCAAATCAAGGTAAAAACCAGTGAAGGGTTCAGAACAACAGAGGACACTGGAGGTGTGTGTGCGGAGGGAGCCGGCCGTGGCCTACCTCCTGCCCCATCTCGTCCATCTTCTTGAACAGGTTGTTGAAGTCCATTAGCGCCAAGGGATTCCACATGGGCGGGAAGGAGCCCTTGAAGCCGCGGCTCTTTCCCTGTTGAGCACAAACGGGGAAAATAACCGTCATCATCGGTGTGTGGGCGTCGTCATCGTTGTGTTCATCATCACCGCCGTTGCCATCAGCATTGACATCGTCGTCGTCATCGTCATCATCATCATCATCATCATACTTATGGTGCGTTCACGTCGCTGGGAATTATGGGGGAAAACAACCTGCTGTGAAGAACTTGATGAGAAGCTCTCTTCCCAACGCGGTGCACATGAACGGTCGCTGTCGGGAACACGCGTAATCGTGAGTGTCATCACTGGCGAGCCGTCTCATTATCACCATGACCGTGAACGCACCTTTACACGCTACTACAGAATTACCATTAATAGTTCATAAATTAATAGTTCCTGACATTTAAACAATCTTATCTTTGCAAAGATTGACAAACACAGTTTCTAAATTGTTAACGCCCTTGAACTTCATTGACTTATTTCTCAAGCCAGCCAAAGATTTTACTGATGTAATTTGAGGTGAACCCAGGGCGAACAGAACGAGATAAAGCTTGGATAGCTTTTGAACCCATGGCAGTAAAGGTTTATAGGGGTATATATATAGAACATGAAGGAGCACATTCCGACGTGGAGATTTGAACAGTGTTGAGCTTTCCAAGATATTATCATCATTGTAAATGAAAGGTAGTGTTCATTTATTAGTGTGAACTCTGAAGTGTTCCGTGTTAGAAGTTCAAACCCATTAATTTAGCATCGACAAGACAATGGTCTAGACTCTTGTACAACCAGTTTCTTTGTACAGTGTCTCTCTCTACACACAAAGGCCTGTGCATTGGCCAGGGTGAGAGGGCTTACTTGTATATCGCTGATTGTTTATTTGCAAACATCTCAGTGGCTCTGTAAATGTGTTTGTTTGGAGACTTCAATGAAGACTAAATAAAGTCAGGTCATTTGGCTGCTGAATTACGTGAATCAAAACAGGATGTGTCAAGTAATATCGTGCCAGGTACCGGGCTCTTTGATCTGAGGAGAAAACCTCAGAAATCCAATTCATTGTGCCTTGGCTATCGTCTGGCTTTATGTGTATAGCTTTAACGAAAGAACCTGGTCATCCTTATCTTAAGCTCAGTAATGCCCGCTGCTGGAGATGGAGCAACAGGTCTGTCGCCATGGCGATGGTGGTGGAGCGAAATGACAGGGGCAGGGAGAGAGAGAGAGAGAGAGCCCCCCCGTCCCCCTGCCACCCTCTCTCTGACTCTTCCTGAATCGCTGATACCTGTTTCGGTGTTTAATATAAGGGCCCCCTTGTCTGGGCCTGACGGGAACACCTCATTAGTAAAGAGGCAGCTGCAGCCCAAACGGCGACATCTGTCTATTAGGCAGTAGTTTGCTGATAAGGGAAACCAGGCCCCGGCCTTTTCGGATCAAAGTCCGCTATAGAAAAGCTGATTAGCTCCACGGCTTGCATGGATGCTAACCCTAATTACGCAATGCCTGCGCCCCACGTGGGCCGGCCATGGGAACGTTATTGCTGCAGTCGTCGACATGGGAACCAGGGTCACGTGTGTGTGTGTGTGCTCCGTGATGTGGTTTCCCTTGCGGTGCATGTTGACGGAGAACACTACGCTACGCTCATGTGAAAGACCTGTTCTGTGTGTCTACGCATTAAGAAGGACGTTTTTGTAAGGGTGCGTCCAAACGGGTCCATACGGTGTCTGTGTGTTGAGCTTGAACGGAATGCTGTCCGGGGCTATTGAATCACTTGATCACTCCCACTCTGAACAAACACACAGTCGTACAAACCAGTGTGTACTTCATGGCGAATATTCCAAGTGAATAAGCTTTGTCAGTGAAATGGCAAGCGCTCCCGTGCCGTGCGTATGTTTTTAGCTTCAGATGCCAAAGCAATCAAAGGCTCCTCGGAAAATCATGATAGTGTGATAGTGTATTAACAGCTTGCTTGATTAACTTTATGCCGGGATATATTTTTAGATTGTTGGCCCACCTGTCTGTCGGCTGATCATATTTAGCTGATGAGGTAACAGGCGTGACAGCTGCCTCGCCCGTCCCCAGAAATATATGCCAGTGAAACTAAATGCTGATGAATAAAAAAACCTCTGCTAATTGTTCTACCAATATAGAGATAACACTACAATGGTATTAAACCAAAACCAGTGGACACGCTTCTTCTCACTCTAGAGTACTCACACATACATATCCCGAAGATGGACTCACAACGATCTTTACATGCATTGACAATCACAGACCATCACAGAGACAGAGACACACACACACACACACACACACGCGCACACACACGCCTACACTCACACACACAAACATTTTTGACAGAACCAGATACAGTGTTTGATGAGTAATGCTGCCATGGAAACTGTGTGTGTATGTGTGTGTGTGTGTGTGTGTGTGTTTATCTGCGTTTGCGTCTGTGTCTTGGAGCAAGTCCTCTGATGTGAATGTTTATGTGTGTGCGTCTTAGCAAAGAGGTTAGAGAGATGGATGTGTGGGGGAGGCCCCGCTTCACAAACAGACCGCCACTCTCACCAAACAGAAACATCTCTCTGGAGGCTACGTAGGCTGGGCTGCTAGTTTCTCCGCCAAAGCGCCAAACATACAACCCCCCCTTCCCTAGCCTCCATGCTAGTAGCATTCCACACCCCACCAAAGCGGCCAGAGTCAATAACACGTTAAAAAACCTAGAAGTGAAAACGAGAAATGTAGAAATGTTCCCACACAATCTGCCCTTATTCCCTGCTCTGATTTAAAGTCACATGCAAAATCAAATGACGCCTGAATACTGTCTGTTCTGAATCAATATGGGCATTCAATGGAACAAGACGGCCACTGTTTTAATGAAAAGGATGTGCATTGTTGTAGCTTTGTGAATATAGTGAGTTGTTTGATAGGACTAGGCCGTACAAACCTGTTCCCGGCAGTAAGAAAGTAAAAGGAACGTAAACGTCAAATCCAACGTCAAAGTAACAGTTATTGAAACAGTCCGGTGGGCCTTGTTTCAGTTTGCTAATCCCCTACTCTGGCGCAGCGGTGTATAAGTAAGTTAGGATATATAGTCAGGGTATCCATAAGGCCTGAGCAGCTAATCGAATCCCCTAAGTACCGCCGCGCGGCAGGCTCCACGAGATACGGAGGCGAGGAGCAGGCGGCCCAGGAGGAGAGAGGAGAGGGCCTGCTGGGCCCGGCGCTCCTTCTAGGATTCTCCCCGTCTCCTTTCCACCACTCGGAGGAGCCAGAACCACATTAGGTGCCGACCGCGGGCTACGATCGGTATCTCCGGCTCACTAATGCTTCGGAGTGAGGGGGGGGGGGGGGGGAGCGGCTGGTTATGAACCATGGCATCTCCGTCCCACAAACACATGGATCTCAATGTAAATGATTATGCTTGATATCCTTTTGGTGATTGTAAATAACTAAGGCGTTTATTCTTCATTTGCTTCAAACAGTCACGCCCGCCAGCTGGAAAGTAAATAACATTTATATTTGTAATTATCTGAATTTTTTCGTATTCTTTCGTAACCCTCACACAAACCCCAAAGTTTTACTTTCTTAAAGGAGATGGACGTAAATGACATTGGCCTGCTCAAAACTGGCTAGGTTTAGTATAGTGACCTAAAGACTAGTCTCACGTCTCACGTCTGTCAGCCCTCATGTCTGAGCAGACAGAGGGCATAGCCATGCATTTCCTGTAACATGGCCTGTTATGTACTGGAAGTGGTCAATTGTTATCATTGCAAACACCCAAGGCCGTCTTCTGGGAGTCTAATCCTATGTATGACGACATACTGGAGGTCGGTCTAAATCAAGAGCGACGTCCTACAGAGAGACAAGGAACCGCAACTGAAAACAATGCATGTCGTCCAAATCGGGGTCCATATTTCCGGGCTACTCACGTTAATGTGGTGCAGTAGATCCTCCTTCTCGTTGATCTTGTAGGTTTCCACGCCGTATTCTTTAGCCAATCGGAACATGCGGTTCTGAGTGGGGCCGACGTAGGCCCCGCCCAGGTCAACATATTTGGTCTCTCTGTTCTGTGGGACACAAAGGGAAAGCCAACACAAACAGAAGCAGCTGTTAATAATTTGGCCCAAACTTTATTTTTCTGGCGATTTTTGCATGTCTTCTGTGTGTACCATACCCTGACGGTGAAGGTCCTTCCACCGACACGATCTCTGGCCTCCAGAACCAGTGGATTGAGCCCGCTTTCTTTCAACAGCTTGGCAGCACTCAGGCCTGTGGGAAGACCCAGAACATGGACTTAAAACACACACAGGTCAACTGTCACTGCAGCTTTAAGACAGGCATGTACAGAACACGTTCCACACACTGTTGCTGAGTGATTCACACTAAAAATAGATAAAGGAAGATCTCCAAACATGTCCAAACAACAATTTTGGAAAAGCTTGATGTCGGTAAGATAAACGTTTGTTGCCATTACCTCATGCACTTAACTGTGACTAAAGCCAATTCCTTAGGCATTCCACGGCTGATGTTAGCTCGGGTGTAACAGTTTAAGGGAAGTAGCTTAAGTTCAGAGCATGTATCTGGAATCAAACAGTAACACACTGAATGCCGCTGAATATGAAATTCTTTTTAACCAGAAAATACCTCAGAAGTTTAGTTTTAGGTTGCTTTCACACCTTTGGTTGTAATCTAATCCTGAAGCGTTTCCCTGTACAGTTCGGTTCACTTGGGGTTGTGTAAACGCTCATTTGAACTCTGGTGCGGAGCAAACTGCTGAAAAACAGGGGTCTGTGTCTGCTTCAAAGTTGACTGTGGTTCGGTTCGCTAGAAGTGGGAATAGGAGCCGACCAAAGTGTAGATAAAAAAACAATGCAATTCTGGGTTGAATGTAGGACAATATCCCGCCCAAAAGAAATATGATAAACATATATTCAGCCAAGTATACGCAAACTTTGGATTAGAAGACAGTGGTTTAATCAGGAGGTTAACACATAAAAAGATGGTCGAACAACTATAGAAAGCATATACAAAATCATTTTTTGGTTTGCCTCCAAAAGAAAACCACAGGTGTGAAAAGCACCCTGATATTTTGAAACTCTTTCTCTTTTCAAAGAGCCAGTGGAATTACAGCACTGGGGAATCATAGTTTGGGCTTAACTGGCTCTTTAAGAGACAGAGCGAGCGTGAGGAGCAGGGAGCTGAATGCTTTCCTAACAGAGCGGGTTCACGTCTGTCCCCTCACACACAGACCTCGGCCAAGCCGCTGCCTTTACTGGAATTCAATTTAACTTTCGGGGAATAGTCCACAAAACATGGGTGCACACGGTTTTCCTAACCCACACGCGATCAGATACCGTCTGAAGCGCTCTGGCTTGTGTCAGCCCTGCCCCCCTCTCACTCAGCTGGAGGACATAAAGGAGACAGAGGGAGAGGTAGAGAGAGAGAGAGAGAGGTAGAGAGAGAGAGAGAGAGGTAGAGAGAGAGAGGTAGAGAGAGAGTGAGGTAGAGAGAGAGAGGTAGAGAGAGAGAGGTAGAGAGAGAGAGAGAGAGAGAGGTAGAGAGAGAGAGGTAGAGAGAGAGAGAGAGAGGTAGAGGTAGAGAGAGAGAGAGAGAGAGGTAGAGAGAGAGAGAGAGAGGTAGAGAGAGAGGTAGAGAGAGAGGTAGAGAGAGAGAGAGAGAGAGAGAGAGAGAGAGAGAGTTAGTGCGACAAGCAAGACAGAGAGAGGGCAGGAAATAGAGGTGGAAGGAGACAGAGGTAGAGTGAGGTAGAGAGAAGCAGAGAAGTTAAGTGAGGTGGAGAGGGAATGGGGTTGAGATAATTAGAGAGAAAGAGAAAGAGAGACGCAAGAGGTGGCGCAAGAGAGAGAAAGAGCGGGGGGGGGGAGGGTGGGGGGGGGGAGAGAGGGAGAGGGAGAGGCCTCCCATCTGTGTAAATGTTTTCAATGCCCCGGCCCTACTCACTCTCTCTCTACCTCTCTCTCTCTCTCTCTCTCACACAACCCCGACCTCAGATGCTCTAAAAAAAAAGGGCTAATGTTGGTTTTAAGACCAACTATGTATCGCTCCCTATCCCCTCCTTCTTAAATCTATCCCCGGCACAGTGTTTTTTCGTGGCTTTTTCTTTAATTGTTATGCTGCCATCCCCCCTTGTCCACCGCCCAAGCTGGAGAAAGGGGCACATTGAAATTCAGCCCTGGAAGGCAACTGAAGGCTCTGAACGTGCAAAACTCCCAATACTGGCAAGATACACGCAGCGTTCATACGATGCGTGTCTCGTGCCGGTATTGGGAGACTACACGGCCCAACACGGGCAGCGTCGGGTCGGATGTTGAACAATGGTCTACAATTTCTGCATCCAAGATTAGACCCGTGCTTTGTATTCTTTGCTCCATACGATACAAATGTACCTAGATAGAAGATATTTGACTCTGATGAGCCTAGAATCATCCTAGCAGAACATACCAGGAGACACTGAGATACATAGTGCTGGTCCCCCATGGGAAGGGATCCCAAGCTTGCACATTACGTAACACACACATCAACAAGTAGACCCTGTGCCTTCTAGCCCCTGGTCGGTCACTGCGCGGGACAACCCCTCCCCAGGCTGAACTCCTAATCACCGGGAGGACTTTAAAGTAAACGACGACCAAAAACCAAGAACGAAAAAGAATGTTGGTGAAGGTTGGTTTTCGGAAAAATGTCTCTCATCAACAAATACTAAGTTTCCTATACAGAACACAGGAGAGAAGGAGAGTGTTTATCCGTGGGTTTAGCGAGCGGTTGCTGGCTGTCTCTCCGTTCCTGGTCCCGGCGTGCGGAGTCCTGGTGCCAGGAGTACTGCTCACAACCAAAAGGAGCTCTTGAATGATTTCTTCCATTGGCACACTCATACCAATGGGCCTCCCTAATGTGTGGGTGCGGACATTTGATATACAGTTTCTGCATGCGTATCCCCCCTCCCTCCCTTCCTTCCTTCCTTCCTTCCTTCCTTCCTCCACCCTCGCTTCCTCACCGTCTTCCTCTACTCCTTGTGCTCTAACATTGCTTCTCCCTGGCGCTGCAACCTCCAGGCTGGAGATGACCTAATTATCTTGTCTCCTGGGTGAGGTTGTTAAAGGGTATCGGAAGGGGGGGGGGGGGGGGGTGTGGCAAAGTGTGTGTGTGTGTGTGTGTGTGTGTGTGTGTGTGTGTGTGTGTGTGTGTGTGTGTGTGTGTGTGTGTGTGTGTGTGTGTGTGTGTGTGTGTGTGTGTGTGTGTGTGTGTGCCATGGCATTTGGTACATGGAGGTTGGGGTTGGCGTCTGGCCTGGCTCTTGGCACGTTCCAGAGTGTTTATGTGACCTGTGAGGGCTTTGACCAGAAAACTATTGTTTACTATACCTTTCACCGTGTGCATGCACACACACATATACATACACACACACACTCACACTCACACTCACACACACACACACACACACACACACACACACACACACACACACACACAAGCGTCTTCAGGTAAGCAATGTGTGTGCATGGCATCTACCGTGTCAATACAATGTGCTGATTGCAAGGAAATCAGAGGGTGTCGGAGTTTCCCTGATAACAGTTATTGTGCTGGAGCATCTAAGTGTGTCCTTTGTGTCCACGACTGGTTTTTGGTCTCTATAGCGACAATGAAAGAGGCAGCTTTTTGAAGCCCAACTCGACAACGCAAAAAAGAAAATTGCACGGATTAGGCCAATCTTCTCCATGAGTAGAAACCAAAATAACGCTGAGCTTTGAAACAATACAAAGCCACAGTTGGCCTGTGTGTTCCTCACAAACTTTCACAACACACACTCACTTCCCTAATCCACTCTCTCTCAACGCTCCGAGCCACTGTCCAACCTCAAGCATGTGACACAGCACCCGCAGTGTACGGACAGTCAATAATTATTTGAGAGGCAGTTTTCATAGGTCACGCAGGGGCTGAATGCACCTGGATGACACGTCACCAGGGACAAGCTGTTCCCCAAAACATCTCAGAGAGGATCCGGACACTAATCAAAGCACAATCAACACTGCCGCGGTCGACGTCCGGAGGGGGAACTGAAGATCGCTCATCAGCTGAGATCGGGCTATGATTTGGATTCTCAGGAATTACCAGCAGCTGTGATCAAAATCACTGGTAGCTATCGCAAACGGTTCTGACAGTGTAAACGGTCATAATAATATAATAAATGTAACGTAAATATAATTGTTTTTCATACCTTATTTTGGTTCTGAACTCATTAGAGAGAGACTCAGACAGAGAGCGAGAGGAAGAAAGACGGAGAGAGTGTGTGTGTGTGTGTGTGTGTACGTGTGAGCGACAGAGAGAGAAAGAGAGATACAGAGAGACAGATAGACATAGAAAGATAAAGATAGAGCGACATGGCAAGGGAGAGAAAGAGAGAGAGAGAGAGAGAGAGAGAGACAGAGAGACAAACCAGTGGCCACATGGTGTCAGATCATTAGAAATGTTATTTTTGTCCCTGAGGAATTAACGCACGAGGGGCGACAAACAGTAAATGGAAGAGCATTCAGCCCCCAGTCAGGCGTCTGCCAGGCTGCGTATTGATCTGCAAGACGAGGTCTTTACGAGATTCTCCACAATCACATTTCCCGTCTCCCGTGTTTTCAGGAACGAGCCACTTATTGGCCAACGTCCACAGCAACCCGATTGAATAACGATTAATTGTCTTTTAAATTTGTAGGTGTGTGTGTGTGTGTGTGTGTCCGTGTGTGTGTGTGTGTGTGTGTGTGTCCGTGTGTGTGTGTGTGTGCGTGTCCATGTGTGTGTGTGTGTCCGTGTGTGTGTGTGTCCGTGTCCATGTGTGTCTGTGTGTCTGTGTGTCTGTGTGTGTGTGTCCGTGTGTGTGTGTGTGTGTCCGTGTGTCTGTGTGTGTCCGTGTGTGTCCGTGTGTGTGTGTGTGTGTGTGTGTGTGTCCGTGTGTGTGTGTGTGTGTGCACAGATGATGTGTTCATGACGCGTGTGCGTGTGAAATAAATGTGTGCAGAAGACGACAATAAATAAACAGTAGTAACCAGGTTGCTTTGTTTATTTATTGCCTAAGCCTGACAGCCATATCAGGTTTGAAGGTTGGGTCTGCGTTGTATAATAGAGAATAGTCTATAGGTTATGATACTGCATTTAATACAATGGTCACGCTGGCAAAAGGGTCCCCTATTAAAGGATCAGGTCTGCTTGAAGCATGGTCCACTACAATCCATCCAAACCCATCGTCAATACTCATATTGAGGGCTGGGTATAGTGTGTACACTACACACATTGTACTTCAGCTGGAACCTTTCATTATCCCATCTTCTGTTACACGGGGGCTACCTGTGAACGCCTGGTTCACAATAGCTGTCTAAACATCAGCTCCATGTTGCTTCTCAGGCCATTTCAGTTCTGTAAACACCCTCTCTGTCCTTCATATCCTTGGCAACTGGAGATAACAGAGTACATTTAAACCTGTATTACATGGCCCTGTCCTGTCACACACACACACACACACACAGACACTTGGACTCTCAGGAGAACACGCACACACAAACACGCACACACACACACACACACACACGGACACGCACACAACACACACAGGCATGCACACTCATGGGAACACAAACACTCACAGACACACACACACACAACACATACACACAAACACACAAAAAACACACGTTACCATCTATTATTCTAAAATATTTACACAGCTAATATAAACTGGCCTGTGCCTAACCCTTCCCCCTGTATTGCGATGGAACATGGCAGGAATCAGACAGCCGAGCTCAGACGGCTTAGTTTGGACAGCACGGCTCTACAGAGCCCGATGCATCAGAGACAACTGTAGGAAGGAGTGGGAGAGAGAGCGCTTTACGGTGTGTCCCACATTTAAACGGCGAGCCGTACACCGCCAGGACACCGGGGCGCCAACTCACGACGACAAAAGCAGCGTGGGGAGATGAGTGCGACTCATCCAGCCCCAGCTCGACTGCAGCAAGTTGCACAAGTTACCGTTTAATCGCAGTAAAGTAAACGTTGATCTCCATGTTGTAATAGGAATCGTGGCAGTGTGAGCTAACCCTAACCCTATATTATGACAGAGGGGGGTCTGTCTGTCTGTCTGTCTGTCTGTCTGTCGGCATCGCATCGGTATCGCATGATCTGACGGACCAGAGGCAGGTGCTCCTGACCCGCACGTACACCCTTTCTCCCGCTCGCTCGCCTTTTCAACCTCGCAGCACCGACGCAGAACCTTACCCACTCCTCGGAGGCGGAGGACATCGGCACGCACAGGTCATCGATACGAATGCGCTGGTCGCGTGCTGGTTCAAGAACGAAGCAAGAAGAACTGTAATTATGTGACGAATGAAACATGCCCCCCCCGTGCCCTCCTCCCTCTGAGCACACGTCACATGAGGCGCATTCTCGCTACGGAGGAGGAGATCCGCTGGGGAAGCCTCGACGGAAGAGGAATCCATCTGCGTTTATGGACCTGTGATGGCCAAGTTCTAATTCACCGCACATGGTGAATGGACCATGTAGAAATGGGACTCTCCAGAGACATCTCGTCCGTCTCGAGATGTGGGTTTATGAGCCGTCGTAAAGAGACAGGGCCCGACGGACATTTCTGCTCTTCGCTGGACCAAAACCCTTCCCCTGATTCGCCTTCCTCGCCTTACTCTCTCTCTGTCACTCTCTTGCTCTCTGTCAGTATAACAACAATCTCAAGTCTGTACCTTTGCAGAATAGTGTGCGGTACCACCTCTTCATCTTCCCACTTGCCCTCATTATTTCTGCCTTTGCCCCACTCTTTCTCTCCTTCTCGGTCTCTCTCACCCTCTTTCTATATCTCTCTCTCTCTCTCTCTTTCGCTCTGGCGCTCTCTTCCTCTCTCTCTTGTTTTTTTCAGATTCCTGTTGGTGGTGGGCTGTCACAAAGGTTTAGTGTGCTAAGAGAAAGAAAAAGCTCTGGCCTCTCTCCACCCCGATCCCCCCCAAACACACACACACACACACACACACACAACCCCCCAGGCCGACACTTCTCTGCTTGTCAGGGCAGGGGCACAGGCAGGCAGGCTGATGACAATTGCATTTGCAGGAGAAAGGGTGACATTTCTCATGGGGAAGGAAAAGAGAGAGAGCATGGGAGAGAGAGAGAGAGAGAGAGAGAGAGAGAGAGAGAGAGAGAGAGAGAGAGAGAGAGAGAGAGAGCAGTAAAAGCTACACTTTCCCTTTGCCTCCATCAATCTGCTGATAAGAGGACAATGATGGTGATAGGTGGAGATCGATTCCAGCGGGGCCTGTTTCGTAATGACCGTGCCCTGTAGACACACAGGGGGAGGGAGGGGGGGCGGGGGGGGGGTGTGTCTACTGCTCCTTTAACCAGAGTGATCAACCACATTCTACCTAACAGGTGACTCTTATCCGTCAGCCAAACATGGACACAGACAGACAAGAGAGACAGACACAGAAACTACATCCGTCGATATTTTCTATCTAGTAGACGGGAAGCAGAAAGGTAGCCTGTGATTGGATCGAGCCCATCCACATCGACACCAATCGGACCATCTAAATGACAAGAGCATTACCCACTGACCGCCGTAATGGATGAGCCGGTTCAATGTGGAGGGCCAGGTCGGGGACACGCAGCGGGGCTAAAGGCTGATGAGGCTGAAGGAACCTTGTGTTCTCATCTCACCTGGTCCCCGTGGAGAATGCCTCCAGAGGGGACCTTTAGACGTGTTGTTGCTGTTGCATCACCTGCACCCATTGCACCTATTACGGCTATCTGACATCTGCCCGATGTGATGGTTTGAATCACAGCTCACACGTCAGCTTTGGGTCTACGCAGTATTACAGTGATCTAAAACCAGTAGAAGTACATTATTACCGATGCTTATGTGTTTTTTTGTGATTTAAATTGTTTTTTTTCTAATACGGTAACTGCAGGCAAAACCCTTAGTTGGAGATCTGATTAAGAAAAGAGTAAAGATTAAAAAGGCACAAGGGCTGAAAGCCCACATTAGCAATCTATATCTTATATTTGCAATCTCACTTTCCGAATCGAATATTCAAAAACAAAATTATCAGTAGAGCTAAATCAGCAGATCTGATTTGGAATAATATTTGAAAGACGCAGGAGAATTTATGCACACCTAACTAAAAATAACCTGGAAAACTTCGAACCAGGTTGAACCAGGACAATGAAGACATGTGCCATCACGAAACATCCCATAATAGAGGCACACAGTGTGAGAAGACATTGATCTGAAGAAGTGTGTTGTTCTTCGTCCGATCATAAATCGTGTGCAAACCTTGTGATACTATGCACATTGGGTGAAGGTGATATTCTACACGTATCTGAAACGATTATTGAGTTTTTCTTGTCTCTGCTATCATGACGAAGCACCTCATCTTGTGTGAAACATTTCCACCTGCCTCTGTCTAACCTAACCTATGCCACTAAGCTATGGCAGCAGAATCCCTCACGTCTTCAGAAGGGTCCCTAAAAAAAACTTTTGTGTTTTTGAATCCAGCCGATGCACACAGCAGAACAATACACACACAGCAGTCATTCGTTTTCACTCTGTTGTTATAGATTAAAAATAGGCAAGCGCTAGTCTGAGTTAGCCTTAGTTTTAGTAGGCATTGTTAATACAGATATTACCGAATACTTCTCTTCTGTATCTGTGATTTACAAACCTGACGCGCGCGCACGCGCGCACACACACACACACACACACACACACACACACACACACACACACACACACACACACACACACACACACACACACACACCTATTTGCATTTGTTTACTATTGTATATGACGCAATATTAACCCTACATTAAGTTGTTGTGATTGTAAATACTATTAAGTCTGATGTCTGACATGTGTGCACTATATTCCCACCAAGCAATGTGGTCTTGTGATTGGGGGGTGGTATCCTATTTGATATAAGGAGAAGGAGAAGGCTAACAGAAGGCAAGGATAATAACACCTTCTGACAGCACACTCACATACGAGGAGTGACACATCAAAGTCACACACCACGCGTGTTAATGATTGACCAAAACGTGATAGCTAGCGTGAACTCCGGTCTCCTGTCAACGCATGTAAAAGCCAAACGGTAGCGGTATGACCAGTCAGTCGCTGTTGCTTAGTAGGTCAAGGCACTCGCGGCGTAACGCGGTGGGAGACGCGACTCGCGGAAAAGACGTGCCGTGGAGAAGGGGAGGAAATCGTGTAATCGTGAGGCCGTCTCTGGCGAGTGCAGGTCGACGTTCATTTATAGCGACTTCAAGAGCGTCCGATAACACACACATCGGGAAACATTTAGGCTAAGTGGCGGAACATTAGCTTTTTTCTGCTGCAACAGTTGTCATGCAAAATGATGAATAGCACCAAGCTCACTGCTTCTGGTTGGGGGAGCAATATCAATATCCATCTCTAGCGAAGCAGTTTTGTATCTACTACATTTACATTACAGCCTTGCAAAATCTAAGTTTATGGGAGAGATCTTTTTTTTTTTTTTTGTAAATTGTACCTACCGGATATCCCTGCCCCTATCACGATAACATCGTAGGTGTTGTTCGGAGTAGTCATGATGCCTCGTCTTTCGGTCGCGGTTGCTATCTTCCCCAAGCTGCCGCACTCTGCTGCTCGCCGCTTACGCAGAGCGCACAGAGGATAGCATCTGTATTATAAGCGGTGGCCACGCCCACCTCCCCCTCGACTCCGCCCACTAGTAGTAGAGGCTGTCATCATGTTTTGAACTCGCTGCGTGAGGGATGGTTACCGACGAAGTACGATGAGGGGAGATCTTTCCGATCAAGCAGCACCTACAGCGCATGATACAGTATCCTATTGGGGACTTTGTTCGAATGATAATGGAAATTATTGGTGGTCAAAGTCTTGTCTTACTTGCCTGATTAGGAAATCAGGAAATCATAAACCTTGTCTTATGGCCATGTTTCCATGGCCATACAAATCGCATAATCATTACGTTTACAGCCCACAATACGACAAGCGGGTTATTGAGAAGCAATGACAAAATCAAACAAAATCAGACCACTTCACGTGTATTTTGTATTATGTTGCCCCCTTGTGGAGGTCTACCGTTAGAAGAAAAAATAACATCAGCTCTCTTGCGTTAGTGCATTCTAACAACACGTACAACGTTTGCCTATGAAATTAATACATTATAGAAATGCACTATCACGATCAACGATAGATATTTCGTTGTTAATCCTTTTTCTAATGTGAACTGAAGGGGTGTACGTGGAAAGAGAAGGTTGCTAATACAAAAGAAAACACCGACACACACACACACACACACACACACACACACACACACACACACACACACACACACACACACACACAAACGAAACACACAAACACACAAACACACGTCGGGAGTATTACAACAATTCACGG
>NC_140284.1:18751506-18756506 GCF_964030765.1 Micromesistius poutassou | reverse complement strand
CGTAAAAAGGCGTGCGTGCATATGTGTGTACGTGTATGGTTTCCATGTGCATGTGAGTGAGTGCAAATATTTTCCCGACCACAGCGTTTAGGCACCACAGATACTGTATCTCAGATTAGCGGTGTAGCTACAGCAACACCATCATCCAGTCGTGTAATTGTAAACGATACAACCCTAATGTCATTTACTGCTTTATTAGACTGTAGGGCAGACAGGGGCGGAGTCCATGTTGTCTGGTTATGATACGGCAGGGTTGCAATCACAGAGACAAATGACAATCAGCATGTTCTGTGTCGTTAATGTTGCGTCTACGACACAGATGTGTATTCGTCCAAAAAAACCTACTATCTACAGCCAAATACAGGTTATGCAATTGCTTGTCCTAGCCAATTCAAATTAGCGCAAAGCAACGTCACATGGGTCATAGGTCGCCGAGCCTAGCATCACCTAGCACGGAATTTGGCCAATCAGGACAACACCAGCAGCCCAGATAAGCGGTTGGAAGATGAGGATGAGTACAACGACCCCAGAGGGAGCTGTATGTAAGGTTTAATTTAAGCATTCGGTCATCCTTAAATCATCATAGATCATAGAAATCAAATTGAACCTTTTGTTTCCATTGTTCCAATCGTCGAGTCGAGTCATTGCATTTTGTATTTTTCTTTTTTCAACCTCTCTTACATTGTCATGTTCCTCTTATTGTTAAAACACAGGTTGGTTTATTCATTCACAGTCTCTTAATAACCTGTCTTGGTGGGGGAGAAGCATTAGTGAGCAAGCAGATGTCCAGGAAACGGTAAATCAATTGTAATCACATACATATAATTTGGGATTGTGTACGTATGGTTTGTAATGGTTTACATCGAGACCATGCAGAGTCTGAATTGACGGGTTACACTCGGTGTGAGTGGATTCACCATGCTTCTCAACCTCCGAGGCAAAGCGTGGCACACCTCATTGGTTACAACACACAACAGGCAACACGCATCAATCTGTCCTCAAGCGCGTCACGCTGGTTACGACTGGTCCTCAACGAGCCTCGCGAGGACAAACGCTCCGGGAAAAAAACACGAGTATAATAATAATACATTTGAAAAGCAGCATGGGAGACCATCAGAATCTGTCGACAGTTTGCGTAGATCTTCTCTCCCTTTGTCATCGCAAACAAGGCAGCACATCGCCACACGCAGCCTTCATTGACAAATACCCCGACGCACGGCTGGAACCCGGCGTTTAGCGTTACACAGTCCGTCCCCCGGCCCCCCCCCTCTGGCCTGACACCTTCTGCCACTTATGACCTGTCCTGTCAGTGCCGTTGCTTGGGTGGTGAGAGGAACTGGATCAAAGTCCACTGGGAGTGTGTAAAAACGGTTTATTGGGCGGACGAAGGCAGGCGAGAGAGACCAGGCAAAGGTGCGTCTTGTATAGATTCTCCATATGTGCAGCTTCATGATGACTCTCTCGCTCACTCTCGCTCTCGCTCTCTCTCTCGCATGCTCTCTCTCTCTCTCTCTACCACTGTCTCTCTATTCTATCTCTCCCGCTCTCCTTCTTGGTCAGGTCCATTCCCATGATGTCGCTCTAATGGGGCATATTGTTTTCCTGGTGATGAAATGCTGGTGGGGATTGTATATATATATATATATATATACATACATATATACTGTATATAGGGTTGTTTACTAAGAGCTCCCATCCTGTAATGTGTGCCAGAGGTTCACGTCGGTGTTGAGGGTCCTAGGGGCCCCCCTCACAGCGGCGGCGGGGCCCTGGGTCACGGCTGGGCTGTCCTTACGACGGACCCCGGCCCAGACGGCTCCGAGGGGACACAGCAGAGGGAAGCGGGAGGGAGGGCCGTCCGGGCCGTCGCTCTGGTTAGCATGTTTTCAAACGGGGTTTGCGTGTTTTTTGCCCAAGGACACTTTGTCACTTCTGAACGGAACGGATCAGGTGAACGTCAATCTCTTTTGCGATCGTTTCGGCTCTCTCCGGAGGACTACAACTAAAACAACAATTACAACAACAACAACAACATCAACAACAACAACAACAACAACAACGGTAACGCTAACCCTCTCCAGTACCTCTCCCCCCCCCCCACCCCCGGCTTCTCCCAGTGTTTATGAACATTTAACACAGCAACGAAAGAGAAAGAGAAGCTCTGGAACGTTGCTGGGGCCATGCGGCGCTGGCTGGTTGGGAGGGGGGGGTTAGAGTAGAGGGGGCGTTGGAGCTTCAGAGAGGAGGAGGGGGGGGGTCCTGGGGGGGGGGGGGGAGGGGGTTCAGCTGCACTCCTCACAGTTGCAGGCCAGGATGTATCTGTAGGTGGCGGTGATGCGGCTGCCCCCGGCGCAGCGGAGGCGCACCGCCTTCAGCTTGGAGGTGTGCGGCCGGCAGCAGGTGCAGGTGCTCTTGAAGGGCTGCTTGAGCACGGAGCTGAAGGACACCAGGGGGTCCGAGCGGGAGGTGTGGCTGCAGTGGCCCTCGCAGCGCGCCAGCAGCACCATCTGGAGGGGGGGGGGGGGAGAGACGACGCGAGCACGCACGCGAGCACGCACACACGCACAGACAGACGCACACACACACACAAGTTCAAGTTCAAGTTACTTTATTCTGTACCCGGGAGGTAGGTTTTTGTTGTGCAGTGTAGAGTCATCGTCACACGCACGCGTAGGAAACGGCGTGGAGGAACACGTCAAAATGGCAAAATGACACAAGTTCTACAGGTCCAGATTGAAATACGGAGTGAACTAATAAAACAAATCAAAGTAAATATAAGTAGATATAAGCAAGTATAAGTAAAACAACACAATAACTAAAGTAAAAGGGTTAGGTTGAAAACATGAGCTAAAATATGAATAAATGGAGTACAGCAAAGAGTCAGTAAACACACACACACATACACACGTACATAGGCACACACGCATGCACACACACACACACAGAAGAGACGGCTGTCAGTTTTTTGGAAATCAAGGAGGAGAATGTCTGACGTCCTCGCGTGGCGGGGAGGTTAAAGGGGGGCAGAACACGAGGTCTTACTGCGGTTCTGCGGGGAAAACAGGGGGGAGCAGATAGGGAAAACAGGGGGATACCAGTGGAAACCACCACGCCCTCAGTTCCTCTGCGCGGAGATGACACAAGGCCCAGTGGTTACACCACACGTCCCAGTGTTGTTGAGGCCTGATCTGTCAGAAGGGAGATTTGGGTCCTCCCAGTCATCCCACAGTGTCTCCCCAGTGTCTCCCCAGTGTCTCCCCTGGCTCCTGGCCTTGCACCTGTGAGGTAGCCAGACCAGTCCTTCACTCCCACACCTGCTGCTGCTGCCCTGGGAGACCCCCCCCCCCCCCCCCCCGCCCCCCGCCCCCCGCCCCGTCCCACCAAGTAAGTGCCCTTTCCATATCCCCCCCTGCCGCAGATCTTTGACGCACACCGCGCAGAAAGCATGCAGACTCACACACACACACACACAAACGCACACACGCTCAACACACACTAAAACCAGAGCTTGCTTTGTATCATGTCATTCGGTTCAAACACACATACTAATGCATAGACACGCACACACACACACACACACACACACACGCACACACACACACACGTGCACACACACACACACACACACACACACACACACACGTACGCACGCATGCACGCACGCTCACACACACTGATCGGTGTTGTGACCAGCGCTGTCATTCCACCCCAGGTCGCTCCATTCCTGCGCCTCTCTAAACGGGCTCCTGTGTCATGTCCTGCCAGCTGCTGCATGTCGCCACCAATCTGACAATAGACTGTCTGGGGCCAGGAGGGAGCGCAACCACACACACACACACACACACACACACACACACACACACACACACACACACTGGCATGGACGTGCCACGCACACACACACACACACACACACACGCGTGCACGCACACACACACGCACGCACACATAGACACTGTGATGAAGCTGCACTCACACACACACACACACACGCGCACACACACACACACGCACGCACACGCACACGCACACACACACACACACACACACACACGCACACATAGACACTGTGATGAAGCTGCACTCACACACACACACACACACACGCACACGCACACACGCACACACACACACAACACCACACACACACGCACGCACACACACACACACACACACACACACACACACACACAGTGATGAAGCTGCACTCACACACACACATCAGAGATGTGATAGATACACAACCACACACTCCCATAAGACATACAGACAAACTCACATGCACATACACACACATACACACACACAGACACACACACACACACACAGACTCACACATGCATGCACACACACCCACACTCACTCAGTCAGACGTGTGTGTGCACACACACACAGGGTTCTGTGGTGTCGCCGCCTTTGGAAGACCATATGTCTTTCTGGGAGCTGAGGGTCAGAACCGCATGGTTCCAAATCCCTTCCCTGTGACCTTTTCTCTGGCTCCTCGTCTGCTCACCTCCTGCTGTCGCCCTCTCACTCTCCTACCGTCTCCCTCTTCCTCCTCTCAATCACTTTCCACCATCGCCGTCCTCCTCTCCTCAGCTTCTACTTCGACTCGGTCCATGTCTCCTTGGTGCCTACTATACCTTCCTCCTCCTCTCCTAACCTTCTACCTTCTGCTACCTCCTCCTCCTCCGTCTCTCTCTGATCGTTCTCCACACAATGAGGGTAGATTAATAGATAAGCTCTCCGTGGTGACCCACTGGCTAGCTGATGATCTGGGGCTGGTGAGAGAGAGATAGAGCCTGGGGTCTCTGGTGGTCTATGGAGCCTGGAGTCTCTGGTGGTCTATGGAGCCTGGAGTCTCTGGTGGTCTATGGAGCCTGGAGTCTCTGGTGGTCTATGGAGCACTGGAGTCTCTGGTGTCTATGGAGCACTGGAGTCTCTGGTGGTCTATGGAGCCTGGAGTCTCTGGTGGTCTATGGTGCCTCCCATCAGAGGAC
>NC_140284.1:18735168-18751306 GCF_964030765.1 Micromesistius poutassou | reverse complement strand
GAATGTTTTAATAGGTGATAACATTTCGGCCTGCAAAGGCCTTTCCTCAGATCACAGATGTTGTCCTGTGAAGCCCGCCATATCTATTGTCGCCATGGTCCCCCCTTGAAACCGATCCAGAGTCCAGAGACGGATATAGGATGAATTAAACTAAAAACAACCCGGCGAGCTCCCTCTCAGTCTGCGTTTGGCCGAGGGTAGCGGGTGCGCCTGGAGGCTAATATTTTAGTACGTGTGAAAACAGACTGTGAGCATCTGATAATACCTCGGGTGATGTCATGCACTGTTTCTGTGGGCCGTGTGAAGAATGGGGGGCGGGGGTGGGGGGGGGGGGGTCGCAGTGTGTGTGTGTGTGTGTGTGTGTGTGTGTGTGTGTGTGTGTGTGTGTGTGTGTGTGTGTGTGTGTGTGTGTGCGGCTCATTACGGCGCAGGGACTGGCCGGTTGATTAGCGAATGTTTGACTCATCCCCCGGCGAGCGTCAGAGATGGCGGCTCCGATTACGCCGGCGCCTCCACCTTAACGACCTTCAGCCCAGAACGCCTCTCGCCCGAGGTCACAGCTTCCAGGAGCAGCGGCCCACGTGCACGCATGTGTGCGTGTGCGTGTGCGTGCACGTGTTTGTGTGTGCACGTGCGTGCATGCATGTGCATGTGTGTGTGTGTGTGTGTGTGTGCGCGTGCGTGTGTGTGAGTGCGAGTGTGCGCGTGTGCGTGCGTGCGTGTGTGTGTGTGTGTGATTTCCCTCGCCTCTTTAACCTCTGCGTAGAACCGGCTCAACTGAAACCCCGACCCCAACCTCCTCAGCCGCAGATGTTCCTGCTCTGCCTTTGAAGCCTCTGATCGGACGCGCGACGTGGCCGGCCGTGTCGGCCAACCTACCCTTACTACCGCCCTCAACGCCGAGCCAGCCGCCGTATCTCGGAGGAGCTCCGGGATACAGCTGCCGGGCCTGCGTGACGTCGGAGGGTGGAAGTGCTGGTGGAACGCGTGGGCCAACTCCACTTTCTTTTCTCGTTTTTTTTTTGGTGCACTCGCTCCTTTGAGTCTTTCCCCCCCCCCCCCCCCCCCCCCTTTTTATTCTCCTTTTTAATGTGCCTTTACATTCTTCCAGATGTTTCCAGATGTACTCAAAATGGATTAGCAACGGTATGCGTGCGCATGTGTGCTGGCTGTACGGAAAACACTTGATTGTGACACACGCAAGGCTTCATCGGGCCTACGGTTCGACACTGTGCAGTTGCTTTATGGAAGGCCGATGTCTGGTGTCAAGCTGCGGGATACGGCCTAATACTCCTGTAATCATAGCGTATGTTGTGGGGCTGTCAGCCCGCAGCTTAAACATGGCTCTATTTAAAAAATGCTCATATCTTTTACAGCCTCTGTGGGTTTTTTACGCCAATTAGTTTAAGTAAGCACGGTGACACACACACACACATACTTGCAAGTGTATACACAAACATACACACACACACACACACACACACACACACACAAGCACACAAACACACCATACACACATTCTTCTTTTAATAACATGCTTAATGGGTATTTACTTTAAAGTGTTTTTCCTGGTGTGGTTGAAATGCTAATAAAGAATATAAGTTCAATAAAAGTTTTTTTTCTTACCCGCAAACATGACATAAAATTGTAACTCCACATCTTTTGCATCATGTAGAAGGCCAGGACCTTTGAACACTCTGATGTTTTCGCCCTAAGACGCTATTAAATCTTTCTGCAAAACCCTTCTGCATAAATTCTCAAATCAGTTCACTACACACACGGTAAATATCAGGGAAACGAGCCGGCAGATCAAGTCAACCTTTCAAAACTAGTTTGTGGTAACAGCTGTGAAAACGGCAAAGACCCCAGTGTTTACCAAAACACTGACAGACGGAGCTCTTTAGTGGATTTAAACAGTAAGTTCACCTCGTTTACAAACGGAGCCGCCGGGAGTACCCGGGAGGTAGTTAAAATCCTGTTTACTTGCTGGCATAAAAGGATACGCGGTCTCCCACAAAACCACAAAAACACGAACAACAAAACTAAGAAACACAGATGATAGTTATTCAGCCGTGGTCTGCATTTGTTCTAAAATATATTATGAATCAGGCAAGACTTTCAAATGTCATGTCAAAGTACACCTCTCACTCAGAATCCTTAGGATGCAGTGACTGAAAAAACACAAAAAAAAACAACAACACAGAAAAACAAAAACACAGAAAAAAACAACAACAAAACCAAGAAACACAGATGTTCGTTATTCAGCCATGGTCTGCAGTTATTATTATATTTAGTATATGATCAGGCAGGACTTATGTTTCGGAGCATGTCAAAGTACACCTCTCACTCAGAATGGATGAAGTGAGTGGCTGGTCCGAGATGGACCCGCCACCAAACACGTCCTCATCAGCGTGGTGAACCTTGGTTTACCAGCCTCCAGCCCCCGTTGAACTGGAGGAAACTAGGACATCCGATACAGGCTATTGCTCTGAATGGAGAAGCTCATCGTTTCCATTCCCTGAATGTACGGTCGATTTTAGACTCTTCTGGTGTCTGGCTTAAACTGCCCAACCAGGCTCATTCAATCTGGCCCCCTAATCATCCCCCTATATACTGTATAATTGGCTCATTCATTAATTCCCTCACTCTCCACCTCAAGCTGGTGTGTGGTGAGCGTTCTGGCGCTGATTGGCTGCCGTGCATCACCCAAGTGGGTGTTACACATTGGTGGTGGTTAGTGAGGTCCCCCCTTCACTGTAAAAGCGCTTTGGGTGTCTTGAGTGTCTAGAAAAGCGCTATATAAATTCAATTAATTATTATTATTATTATTATCTTCTACGGCAGTTTTTAGACTCTCTCTCTACACATTCTGCGAATCAATAAAGATATAGTGGTGCTAGATGGATCAACAGTATGACAAGAGGTTGTTTATACGTGTAGGTTGGTTGTTTGTGGCACACCGCTGTTCCCCGGAGACAAGGAACACAACAATGCATAGTCTGTGTCCTACTGAAGTCTAAATATCCAATCTGGGATTCATGATTGGAATCCGATTCTTTCCATTGATCACGCGAAGCGGCGCTCAGGCCCGGGGTACGCTAGCCTGGGCAGAGGTTCACTCCTCTTCTACAGGTTTGAGCTGGCGAGGAAAGGCAAAGCGATGGAGCAGAGACTAAGACTCAGCGGCTGTCAGAAAGGAAGGACAGCAGCTGGAAACCGGTGACACAGGAAATATTAGAGAATGAAAAAAAAAAATACAAAATAAATAAAGAAAATATGTAAGTCTGTTTTTACCGACCGCATTCACACACTCAACGCACACACACACACAGACACACACACACACACACAGACAGACAGACACACAAACAAACACAAATCATTCTTTCTTCCTTTCCCTGTCATGTCTTGTCATGGTGCATTTGTGTGTGTGTGTGTGTGTGTGTGTGTGTGTGTGTGTGTGTGTGTGTGTGTGTGTGTGTGTGTGTGTGTGTGTGTGTGTGTGTGTGTGTGTGTGTGTGTGTGTGTCCCGATCACCTGTTTCTGGTTAACTCTCTGAGTGTCGGTGGACGCTAAATCAGCGGCACATGCTAAAGACACAGACCCCCAGGGACCGAGAGGAGATCAGAAAGAGGGCCCCCCCCCCGCCGCTGCCTCCTCCTCCTCATCAGCCCCCCCCCGACTCCCCCTTTCTGCTCCTGTTGTCAGCTCACGGCTTTACCGCTGCACCAGGAGCCCCACCCGCACCCCCACACACACACACACACACACACACACACACACACACACACACACACACACACACACACACACACACACACACACACACACACACACACACACACACACACACACACACACACACCATAAACTGTCTGGGAGGCCCCTGTCCATCTTGTCTTCCCTCCAGGAGGGCCCGGAAGAATCTATGCATGTTGTTTTATGATGAACTATGTATTTATTGATATTTATTTATATATATATATTTACAACATTTCATGAGCTACAATACATTATTTACATAATCCATCAGAAACCGACAACAAACAACGTCTTCAGAACGTTCTGTATGTTCAGTCGCTTGTAGCTGGAAGTTTGACACCCCTGCCCCAAAACGAACTGATGAGTCATGGAGACTTAGCAGCTTTTATTCACTTCACTGTCTGTAAGCCCACTGAGCTGAATTTAATAGGAGTATATTAAAGATGACCCTTTGACACTTTTTTTTTTAATCCATAAATGGATAAAAATTTAATTTAATCCGTAAATGTGAACTATACAGCCGGCCTTCACTATGACGCGCCTCATGGGGTCTGAAGCCCAACATGCATTTATTTTGGTGGTGGGGGACACAGCACTGGAGGACACTGGAGGACGTGTGGCAAACTCCATGCAGATAGGCCTTCCTCAAGTCAAGTTTCAAACTCCATGGAGATAGGCCTCCCTTAAGTCAACGGCAATGTGCAATGCCAGTCAGGAAGGCATAGTTGGCCACTGTCGAAAAACGATGCAAATCAATTCAAATCAGTTGTCCAAAAATGTACTGCATTTTTTAAATGCCACCCACGTCATACTGTGGCTGGCACACACACTTGACAGTGTGTGTGTGTGTGTGTGTGTGTGTGTGTGTGTGTGTGTGTGTGTGTGTGTGTGTGTGTGTGTGTGTGTGTGTGTGTGTGTGTGTGTGTGTGTGTGTGTGTGTGTGTGTGCGTGCGTGCGTGCGTGCGTGCACGCCTGCCTGCCTGCCTGCCTGCCTGCCTGCCTGCCTGCCTGCCTGCCTGCGTGCGTGCGTGCGTGTGTGCGCGCGTGTGTGTTCCTTACTGGTCCAGCAGGGTTCGGAGAAGGTCATCAGTCAGGGTCCTCCTAAAGTCTTTACAGATGGTCCCGGTCTCCTCGGTGGACAGACGGACAGACGGTCCAGTCCTGGGAGGGGCACGGAGCGGCGGAGAGAGAGAGAGAGACAGACGTCAACGTCTAGGGTTTCATCTCAGGAACAAATTGGACAGGGGTTTTCAAACAGTGTGCTGGGACGTGCTCCGTCTCCGGTTCAGGGAGGGCCAGCTGAAGGAGCCAACATTTTTATTTTATTTGGTTGAATCCCAGGTGACCTTTAGAGAAATGCCCTCCACGAGAACTTGGCACGGCGCATCTCCGAACAGTCTGGTGGCCCAACGGCGAAGGAGAAAGTAGAAAAGACTTTTGAGTTTCATAGCACGTATCGTTCAGACGTACGGTGGACCACTGTTTCGCCCGGGACAATGCGAGGGCGAGAGAGAGGTGTGTGCGATGATTCAATGACAACAAGCAGCGTTAATGTCACGCCAAGTACCTGAAACTCTTCTCTGCTCTTGTGCACCATGCAAAAGAGAAAAAAAAAAGGGGACGTTTCTCTGGAAGCTGCCGTTTTGTAACGTGCATGTGTACGACACTCGTGTGTACGCTACCACATATCACCACATGTCAAAAAAGCATTCCGAAAGAGATTAGTTTAGTCATGCTCCTGGACAGCAAGTGGGCCGCTGGGGCAGAATATAAAAAAAAAGTACTAGAGTATTTTGCCCAGGGGTAAGCCCACTAACAGATATTGAACCAACATCCACTTGGTCATGGGGGGGGCACCCTTTACACCACGTCGGTCGTAGCGTTGTTTCCCAGCCCGTAATGGGGCACCGGGGCGAGATGTTCTCCGCAGTGTGACGTGTGTCTGTCTAGAGGCTGATTCCTGACATGCTATCTTCATTACAGGGAGGGATGGAGGTAGGGGACGTTTAAGAATAATCTGAAACTAACCAAGGGTGTCCATGCAGCCCCATAAACAGACCACAAGGATAGACCCTGACCCTTAGGCCATCAATTTCCTCTAGTCAGCCCAGCCTGTGTGTGTGTGTGTGTGTGTGTGTGTGTGTTTCTGTTTGTGTCTGCGTTTGTGTGTCATCGCTGGAGTGTGGATCCACATGCCATACAGCTCTTTGGGGATCATCTGGTTCGAATGCTCCACTCCTGCACTGCTGGAACTAATCGCTGTTCTGAGATATGGGGCCACTGGCTGCACAATTGATGGTTCGCTGTGACGCTATCTGCCTTTATGCGGGAGCATGTATGCACGTGTGTGCGTGTATGTATATGTGTGTGTGTGTGTGCACATGCATGCCTGTGTAAATAAACGTACATGTGTTTTGAGGATTATTTTTTCCAGTCTTGACCTGTTGGAAGTAAATGGAGTTTTAAAAATGTAACCTGATATATATATATATATATATATAAAATCTAAGAATGATTTTAAAGCAGTATTGAACCTTGACAAGAAGCTCATTTAGGTTGAAGTAGTCCTTAAGGACTCAAATGACTCATCAAATGAGTCATTTGATGCTCATCTTATGTCCAACATTCCAGGTATTCACCAGTGTGGTGCCTGTCTAGTGGGTCACAGATGCTTACATTCAGCATCATAGATATTCACTGCTGTATGAAGGCCCAGTGGGACAATTCACAGAGCAGTACTGTTGCCATTCTGGTTTGCAGAATCCCTCCACATATTAATTCAACCATCACATTTGTACTTTTCAAAACATCTGCTGTGAGTGTAGAGGAAGCAGTAAACAAAGTTCTAACCATACACGGCACCTTGCTCGCACGCAGACTGCCTCCTCGTTGTTCACAGCAAAAAAAAAAAAGGGGAAGAGAAAACAAGATGACACAAAGCAACCTCTCTGCTACCTGTTCTCGTGGGCTTTTGGACGACAACCGAACTATACGAAACCAAAGCCAAGCGCCTGACCGCCGCCGCTCGCTCGACAGAGGATAACATCTGAGGAAAAAAAACGCTGTTGTTTTTGGTTGTTCGTCCAATAAAACAGTCGGCACTGTTGCCGTAAATGGCTTGGGGTGCTATTAGCTATTAGCTATTTAACACGTCGGCTCTCTGATTCCCACCAATACCTCTCTCTGGCTCCAATGGCTCACAGTGGGATTCACTCTCTCATTAAAATCGGTGTTGTATTACTAGACGACCGCGTCTTTAGCGCCGTTACACAAAGGTAGCATAAGTGTAATATTATAGTTAAACTCTCTACACTGGTTCACCTCAGTAGTCTTAGTAGGTTTTTTTTCCCCCATGCGTCTGTGCGAACGCATGCGTCGGCAGCGCTGGGCTACGGCCAGAAACCCCCAATGCCCCAATCCAGCCCGCCCCCGCCTTCACTCAGCACAGCCATGGCCCTTCAGCGCCTGGTCCCCCCCCAGAGCCCACACTGTGGCCAAACAGCAGGCCCCTGTTGACAATACAAATGAGTGCCCTTTCTATTTCCATTTTACATCAACTCCAGCCGGAGGCTCAATCCTAATCAGGTTTCACCGCAAGGACCGTATACCTGAAAGGTTTATAGAGGAGGAGTCCCGCCAGGTCGCGAGAGAGCCAGGGAACGACTGACCTCACTCTGCCTTCGCCGAGGGAGCGGAGGAGGAGGCTGAGGAAGGAGGGCCACGCTGGACTTGGTGAACCGCAGAGCGCAGAGGAAGGGAAAAAGGTCAAGAAAAGTGTCTCACGTTTCTTGTAGCCGCCACCGCCAACAACGGTGATAGGGCAAGGTCAAGCTGTGGAAATGATGACGTTTTTTTTTTGTGTACCGGAAAGTTACAATGAAATACAAGTTCCCGTCATCGTAGATGGGACAGGGAAGACAGGCACTACCCGTGTGATTCATCCTCCTTTTATGTGTTGGCTTATCTCCCGCAGCCAAACTACTGCACGCAAGGTCACAGAGTTAATTTGATTAATTCTGGCAAAGTTTTGAGAGAAAATGGCGGAGGCCACGTCAGCCATCGTCACACTCGAGGCCAATTATGCAGCAGAGCAGCCTGTGGAAGTTTTCTACTCAGACTTATTAACCAGATGTTCGAATGAGTCCGACTTTAGACGTGAATAGAGTTAACCCGATCGATTGGCCAGCGATGGTTCTCTATTGAGGTTGGACGGAATTCAAAATAACACTTATTGGCTTAATCCTCTGGACCACTCCGTCGTCCGGATTACATTCAGACGTCAACGGACTCCTCTGCGATGGAGTACATAACGACGGGCCACGGTGGATAAGGAGTGGCACACCGCTGTGTTTCCCCGATCCCGATCAAACAAACGATGACATAAAGTGTTAGAGATGAACGTCTCTTTCGCAGCACACTGAGGGACTCTTTCTGTGTCGTCATCACTCCCTGTGTACATCTGGACATCAGGAGAGAGCAGCCCCACAGACCTCATACTGTAGATGGTGGGCGGGGCCAGGAGAGCAGCTGCACCAACCCCCCCCCCCCCCCCTCCCCCGTCCCCCCCCCTACCTGAGTTCCTCACACACACACACCCATGGTGTCATCGCAGGGCTGGGAGCAGATGACAAACACTCTCTCTGTCCACGACGGGGTCAGGGGTCATCCTCTCTCCGCATGGATGAGGAGCACGAAGCTCTCCGGGCCCGGCCGTGGCCATGACGACGCCAGATGCTTCTAACACACACACACGCACACACACACACGCGCGCGCACACACGCGCACACACACACACACACACACACACCTTATGGTGGTACAGTCTCTAGTAGTGCCTGGAACACAGGTCAAACCTTCTTCCCTGTGCCAGACGAGAGAGAGGGAGAGAGAGAGAGAGAGAGAGAGAGAGAGAGAGAGAGAGAGAGAGAGAGAGAGAGAACTAGAGAGACCCAGAGAGAGAGAGAGAGAGAGAGAGAGAGAGAGAGAGAGAGAGAGAGAGAGAGAGAGAGAGAGAACTAGAGAGACCCAGAGAGAGAGAGAGAGAGAGTGAAAGAGAACAAGAGAGCGAGTGAGAGCGAGAGAGACCTAGAAAGAGAGCGACAGACAGGATCTGAGAGATAGAAAGAGAGAGAGAGAGAGAACGAGAACGAGAACGATAGTAAGTGAGAGAGAGAGAGAGAGAGAAAGGGAGAGAGAGAAAGAGAGAGAGACATGTGAGTAAGAAAGATGGCGAGTGGAAGAGATAAAAACTCTGGACATGACATACATGGGAAGCAATAAACAGACCCCTGATCCCCCAGACCCTCCATCACTGTATGCCCCCCCCCCCCCCCCCCCCCCCCCCCCCCCTCTGCCACCACCGTTATTTATTACCGTTACTAATGCTAATGCTAATGGTGGATCAGCTGCTTCTGGGGGACTGGCATATGCAGTATGCAGGGAGTCGAGTTGCTTAAACTCATGGATAAATCTATTTATCATGAAAAAGTAGCAGTAGCCTATGAAATAGTTGATGTATTCTGAGTTATATAACTTAATGTTCCAGCGCATGACACTGATTTTGTAAACTCCTACTGCCCCTTAGTGGTCAGATTACATAAACAACGGTAATACACGCAGGTTTCTAGATTAGCGGCATGCTTGTAAGTGGTTGCTGGAATGATGTATGTTTTTTTTTATCCATACCTTAAGTATGATAACCTACAGAAGAATAGGCTGCTACAGGTCAAAATCATTAAGAGATAAATAATTGGATTCGAAAGAATAACACAATTTGGCCATGTATCTTTTTTAGGGGAAATTAAAGAAAAAAGAGTTCTTCGCTCTTGGTAGAAAACAACATCTAGTCTATAACATAGGCCTACACACACAGTTGCAACAGACACACACACACACACACACACACACACACACACACACACACACACAACATAAACCCATTGTGCATAGCCCCCACAATGGGCGGGGTGGGGAGGCGGGGGTCCTCCACCAGAGGGCACTGTTCTCCTTTCCAAAATAAAAAGGGAATAGGCGGAGCGGGGGAATCTGGCGATCTAGCGTTCAGATAATAAAACCAGATTGTTGCAGGTTAATTACAGGTTAGTAAGATAGTTAGTAAGTTAGTAAGTAAGATAAGCAGAACGTTATGGTCATAGTTTTAATGAAACAGTGTGCTTAGCTAGCATACCAGACAATGTGATGTAAAGGGGGCCATTATTGTTGTTAGAATTATTCAAATTTCTGGTGTAAGTAATGAGACTTGTACATGTTTGTATGATAATCTCTAAAAGCGTACTTAAAAAAAGCTTGATTTGTGTATGTGTACAGGAGTCTGCCGATGGCACTTGTAAAATATCTGAAACACGGATCTGCAAATGTGCAAACTAATCTGTAAATGTGTACACCACGGCTGAAAGGTTCACAGCTCTGCCTCAGGCAGGGCACTCAATTAGAGGCCCACAGATTACATTCACAAATTCCAGCACGCATTAAGATTATTTTACACATTTACAAATCGGATGATGCTTTTAGATTTCATTTTAGGTAATTTAGTTGACGATTTAATTCAAAGCAATTTACAACTGTTACACATTCACACACCGAAGGCAGAATCAACCATACACTTCGTATCCCTTCACCTAAAATGTTGTACATAAATATGAATAATTATGATAAGAACATTTGTAACTTGCATGGTTGGGAGCTTGCATCTTTTGTCCCACAAGACGTTTTAGGCAGATCAATCCGTAGGATCTTGCCTTTTCAACACATTTATGGACAGTACACAGTAAAATAACATTTACAACTGTGAAATCACATGACCAAAATTAACTTCAGTTATGTACAAACAACATCAAAATGTTTTGATGACAACCTGGATTGTTTTGTGTAAGAGTTAATTGGAATAGGCTACTATGTGTCCCCAATGGCTTTCTATAAGAAAAGGGGTTGCAACTCTATGACATTGCGTAATGCAATTTTCACTCCGCACCACACCAGTTCCATCCCCCTACTTCTATATAAGTTAGATAATTTTTGGGAATGTGCTACGACATACACACACACACACACACACACACACACACACACACACACACACACACACACACACACACACACACACACACACACACACACACACACACACAGAAAAGTATTGAACAGTGAGGCCAGAGTCCAGCCTTCAAAACAAACAGCCATTCAGCACCAATGAGGTCATGGACTCTCACACTCTTCTCAGTACTCAGTACACACACACACACACACACACACACACACACACACACACACACACACACACACACACACACACACACACACACACACACACACACACACACACACACACACACACACACACACACACACACACACACAAAGGCTCCCTGTGAACCCGATTCTAAACCACACTGACAGCCTCAGAGTGAACCCCAAGGGGGCATGTCTTGAGCGGTTCTTTGTCATTTTACAAGACGGCCGATTAAACTGTCGCTACAAACGGATGTTATTCCAGTGAACAACCGCTACTATAACGAATGGGTCCTGCTTTCATCTGCGTCATGACTTGAGCTCAGCCACCTGCGTTATGCCTGCTGGATGCTAGTGGGACAGACCGTTCTCCTACAGAGGTGAGAGCCGGAGCCTTACCCAGGGTTGGAGGCTGTCAAACACTAATCTTCACCAGACTGGGGAGGTATGGTGCACATTTAGGAGCCACTGAACTACCACGTGATTATGTATTGACCCCCTATTTACCTCTTTATTGTTAGTTGGTTTGTTTTTGTGGGATCTTTTTTTTTTCGTTTCTACCGCTGTCCCGTACTTCCTGCTGTGAACTAACTGCCCGTCTGGTTATTAATAAAGTAGGCCTACTCTCCGATCACATGGCCGTCCACAGCTCTGTGATGGCCAGGGCACTGACCCCCGTTCACCTGAGCCTGGCGATGGTCTTGGTGGCGGTGGTTCTGGGTAAGTGCGCCCTCACTCATTTCTTTAAACCAGTCGGTTTCATCTCCACCACAGACCAACACCAACACCAACGCAGAAACTAAAATTGTTCTGTCGTCAACATGTTATCAATAATTCTGTATGCAATGTAGATTGATCAGGTACCATTGAGTGAGTCTCACGGTGATGAAGTTTGATTGTTTTGGTCAACATTGAATTTTTACAGCGATACGGAACCATTGTGTGTACCAGCACTGATACATTGATCAGGGGTCGTTGGGTGGATCCAAACGCATTAGGAACAATCACGTGGATCAACATTGACGATAACGATGACGATTTTGTGACAGTGATAGTCAGCGTGGAGTTGTGTTTCGTTGACGTTGATAAAGTTGTGTCGTCGTGACGATCAGGTGTGGAGATAGAGAGGCGAGACGACGAGTGCGCGTACCTTAACAACACCACGTTCCTGGAGTACCAGCAGAGACACCAGCTCCAGGTCCAGTACCTCCTCCTGACCCGGGGCAACCCGGACTGTCCCAGACTCTTCAGCCCAGGGAACAGCGCCAACCACACCCAGCAGACCACGCCCTTCAGCTGCTCCCGACCCACCAAGATCATCGTCCACGGATACAGGTGGCTGCGCGGGTAGAGGGGAGGGGAGCAGAAGATTAATATACACTGCACTTGTTTATATGATTGCACAAAATACACAAAAAAAACAACAATTATGAAAGCTGTCGTGTGTCGTATTGTGAGAGGGTTTTATCCAAGTGAGGCTGAGGAAAATCAAGGCATACAATAGAAATTGGTAGTAGCCTTAAAAAAAGTTTGTACAATGCTGCAACAAACAACAAATGCACTGAATAGAATGTATTTGTTTTATAGAGACTAATATAATATACATCAGAGACGGTTTCCTGCATACTTTTTAAACTACTATTAGTATTAGTACTAATAGTATTATGTAATTAGTACGTACATTCAACCAAAGCGCATTCTAAAATTGAACACCAAAGCAACAATCAACAACATCAAGTAAAACAAAAAGTGTCGCAGCATGTTAGGCCTCCTGGGTATTCATGTGATGCTACATAGTCAACATGCTAGCGCGTCTCTGCCGCCCTGCCCCCCCCCCCCAGGGTGGTGGGCAGTAGGCCGTCCTGGGTGGAGGAGCTCGCCAGGGCGCTGTTGAGAGCGGAGGACTCCAACGTCCTGGTGGTGGACTGGGTGTATGGCGCCTCCTTCGCCTACAACCTGGTGGTGGAGATCTACAAGGAGGTGGCTGTGCAGATCTCCATTCTCATCAACAAGCTGCAGGTGAGCGAGGGGACCCCCGGCACACCCTCACCCGGAGCCAGGTGTGTTCTGCCCACCTGGGTTCTATGGGTGTTGTCTAAGAAAGTAACCAAGTAAAATGGGCCGGTGTGAATAAAGACGCAGAAAATTATAACCGTAATCGGAGAGCAGAAAATCACTGAAACTGTTTTCTATTAACGCTCATTTGCATAAACTTTAACTAAACGTTTTAGAGTAAATGCAAATCTACTGATGCGTACCATTATGTGGAGCACAGAGTCACAACCTGGTCACAAGTTAAAACAACACCGCCATTCAACATTATAATGTATCCAGTGTATGCCTCTCTCTTTCTACGGCACACTCTTAGTAAAATAGAAGTATGCCCCAATATTATTTCAAAGGAAAACAATGCTGGGTTGGTGTC
Organism: Micromesistius poutassou; assembly: GCF_964030765.1. Taxonomy (NCBI): domain Eukaryota; kingdom Metazoa; phylum Chordata; class Actinopteri; order Gadiformes; family Gadidae; genus Micromesistius; species Micromesistius poutassou. The sequence goes on along the minus strand of NC_140284.1, from coordinate 18,737,870 downwards.
TAAAGGTACTGAGGTAAACTATAGACAAGGCCTACAGTGTTAAAGACTGATATGGTAGCGTTCTGTCTTCCAGCAGGACCAGGGCTGTGAGCTGGAGTCCTTCCACCTGATCGGGGTGAGTCTGGGGGCACACGTGGCAGGGTTCATAGGAACCATCTTCGAGGGCAAGATCGGACGAATTACAGGTGAGAAGAATGACAACAGTCCGCTTTCCTGATTGGAGTTGGAAGCCTTAAATGCTATACTAATAAATAACATAATAATAAAAACATATTTTAAGCTCTTTGCCATGTTTGCCATCTTGCCTGTTTGCCATTGACCTCTGAGAAAGAGTAGGTTAGGGTGAAAACGAAGAGATTGTTATGGATTTTCTTTAGCCTTAACCGTTTTAGCCCTACTGGCAGACTGATTGATATCCACTTTTTCCATTGTAAGTTGTATGTCCTTGTGCATGTCCTTGTAAGTAATTTGTAATCTGCCCAACTAGGAACGATAGAAGCACTGACTGGTTTAACACCAATATGAAGGTGGTTATGTGTCTCTTGCCCTTGGGGCAACCAGACCATAACTTGGTGGGCCTAATTCATAATGATACCCCAGTTGTTCATCCGCAATGAAGTTAGATTGGAGCATGGTCCCACAAAGACTGTGAAAAGCTTAAGAGGTTATTTGACTGCACAGATTGGACAATATTACAGCAGGGAAATGATGTGGAGATTATAGCAGAGAAAGTAATTATTACATACATTTTTGTGTGGACAATGGAGGACACTGTCCACACAAAAATGGAAAACTGTACATTTCTTAAATGTTTTTCTAATAACAAACCATGGGTGACAAAGGAAATTAAATCAGCCATTAATAGAAAGAAGCCCGCACTAAGCTTAGAAAAATAAGATTAAGCCGCGCAGAAGGATTTTAAATTGGTAATTAGGCAGGGTTAATGGGACTTTAGAGAAAGGTTTAAGCAGAAGCTCCCTTCTAAGAACAGCAGGGCTGTGGGGAACAGTGGGAGACTCATCACTGGGTGTGTTGCCCCCGGTGGGGTCCTCCGCTGGGGGTCTCCGTGAGGGCGTAGGAAAGAGCTTGGCGTTGACGATTCATTGCTACACACGCTACAAAGAAGTTAGGGTCACTCGGAGTTAACTCGCGGCACTGTTCATTTTATGGCCATTGATTTTTTCGGGGGGCCAAGCTCATGTACTGTCCTCAAAAAATGATGAATTGGTATCGTCGTAGTTCGTCCATCGCATGGGTGACGGATTACCTCATCTCCCGGCCTCAATATGTCAAAGTGAATGAGAGTCCTTACACATATCCTCCTTAAAAGAACAGCACCCCCCAGGGACAAGTTATATCCCCTTTTATATTTTCTTAATACACAGCTCCAGTCATCTTGTCATCTCCAAAAATGATTTGATGACTCTGTCATTTCTAGGCCGCCCTTTGAGAGGTAATAACCAGGCTTGACACCGGGATGACATTGACAGTGTTGATATGAGGACATCTTCCTTGATCTGAACATAAGTTAAACCAAAGTGTGGGTGATTGATTTTTGGAAGAAGAAGGAGGAAGCTTATCCAGTTTTTATTAAAAGGAAACAAGCTTTGTTGCTCCTATAATTTCCTAGTTGTCCGTAGATAAGGACCTGAACTGGAAAGGTAATACAAATGCAGTTTTAAAAGGGGCTCAAACCACATGTTTTTTTCCTCGGGAAACAGAAGTCTTTGGAGGTTAGTCCACATCATATGAACAGATGTTTAATAATTCCATCTTGGCCAGTGTCCTTTTTTTATGCTGTTGTGTGCCGGGGGTAACAGCATTACTGTTGATATCCGAAAGACAATGGACAAACTGACTGAAAGGGCTGGCTCCTTAATTGGCATGCCTCCTGACACTCCAGAGTTTATCCAGAGTTCACGTGTGAAAGGCTTTTGTTGTTGAGGCTTAGGGAGCCGAGCAAGGAACCCAACCAGAAGGAAGGTATGGATCATACTAGAACGAGTCAACATCACGTTACACAGTATATTTATGAAACCAGCGAGTGCTTTTAGTGGCCGTTTAATAACGCTTTGTTGTTCTCCTGAGCCGTTGGGGGACGTAATTTGTGCCTTAGGCTGTTTTTAAGATAAATAGATAAAACTCGTGAGGTAGTGCTGCTGTACTGAATATCAGCACCGCTGTGAATCATCGTAGATAAGTGGCCACGGGAAAACTGCCGACTAAGTCACATCCAGCCATTTCTCACCGTGTGTGTCTGCTTGCCTGCCTGCTTGTGTGTGTGTGTGTGTGTGTGTGTGTGTGTGTGTGTGTGTGTGTGTGTGTGTGTGTGTGTGTGTGTGTGTGTGTGTGTGTGTGTGTGTGTGTGTGTGTGTGTGTGTGTGTGTGTGTGTGTGAGAGAGAGAACAAAGACACTTTGATGTGGCTTGGCGTCTGTGAAGTTATTGTCTCAGACCAACACTAATCATCTCAACGCACACACACACACACACACACACACACACACACACACACACACACACACACACACACACACACACACACACACACACACACACACACACACACACACACACTTTGAGTGTGTCTTTGAGTCACACCCACCTCCAAAAACCATCACTTAAACCGCCTACTTTAATTTCAATATTGTTTACTTATCTTCAGTCGATGGAGGTGCACAGTCTGACATTTTTAACCGAATA
>NC_140284.1:18707668-18730168 GCF_964030765.1 Micromesistius poutassou | reverse complement strand
ACAAAGAAAGTATGTTGTGGAAAGGGGGCTTTCAGACAAAGGTTATTCTCTTTTCCATCTGGAAGAAAGTTTCTACCTGGCAGTAGATGGTATGTTCTGTACGTTTTGATTGTACAGACCCCATGTATATACGAGGCAGTAGATGGTACGATCTGTACATTCCAATGGTATGGACCCCATGTTTTGAGTATTTTCAAGTCTGGTGAGATTAGACACAAGTCAAAACATACAAAGGTGAAGAGCTACTGAATGTACGTATACTATTTTTACTATTGCTACTACAAAACTACACCATTCATTTCTTCTAATCTGCCGTCCAAAACCCCCCCCCAAATAACAAAGATGTTAGTATAACCCAAGTGCTTACTTTAACCATCCAAAACAGAAAGCCATACAACATTAAACATGAACGACACAAGGTGACATCGCAGCCCGAACCGTTTCCGTGGTGATCAAATGTTTTCATGATTCATCATTCGCGTCAGTACTTTCAAAAAGAAGCTGAAGACCACAAACAAACAGGGAGACGATGACAATCCCAGTCAGGGTGGCCAGTGGTGGGTGGAGGACCAGAGGAAAGCCAGCCCAGCGGCACAGGGTCAGCTAGAGGCATCTGAACCCCAAACCTCTATGGTGGGGCCGCGAGGGGCCGTCCTCACAGTTTGGGGGTGTCTGTAGGGGCCAGAGGGGCACGGCCCCGGCTGTAGCGTGGAGGACGGGTCCTGTTGTTCATGGCGTCATCACTTCCTGTGGAGGGCGGACAGATTTAACCGTTAATATCGCTGAGCTGGGCCGGTCATAATCCTTTTTTGAAAGACTGGATTTAGAACGGTTGAGAAGAGTTTCACAATGCGACCGCACAGCCTGGAGAGGAACACAGGAACAGATGCAGCGGCAATCACATCATCACACGCAATGTCTCTTATATCAGCCCCTCATCCTCATTTCATAACAGCCTCGCCTCAAGTCATGCACACTGCAAACGGAATCGCTCAGACAGCTCCTTTGCCGGGTGTTCATTTCATTTTAGTCGATAGAATATTAAAAATGTCACGCGTAAAGATGTGTACTGCGCAAGCAAAAAGCATGTACATTTGGGGAATTATTTTGAAATAAAATATTTTATAATGGTCTCTGCTTCAGTGTCTAGTACCTGCTCTAGTGTAACACAAGAGTAGAGATCGGATTAACTACTAGACAGTCTAGTAGTCTCTACTCTGGTGCCTATTCTCTACTAGAGCCTGACTAATACACTGGTTGGCCCATTTGATCAGCCATACGGTTAATTGGTGGCTTTCGCTCATGATTTGAATGGGATGTTGCTGTGGCCCGAAGCATTTCTGGAGAGTGGGTATTAAATCCAAAGGAGCTGATCCACCCCGAAGATGCCACAGTATATATCGAATAATGGCTGATACATCTGTAGTTTGAATATCTGAGTGATACATTGATATACACAATTGTTACTCCCTGATATGTTTATCAGCCCCTAGAATCCAGTATTGCTCTGGCTCTAGTCCCTAATCTTGTCTATAGTCTCTGTACTGTTGTCTTAGTCTCTACTCTGACTCCCTGTGGTAACTAAAGATCCAATGGAACTAAGAAGGGGTACTGGCCCCTGGGTCCTGGCCAAATTGGCCACCACCTGGCTCTTGTACCAACATCTCCTAGTCTCTAATTGGATTGTGTCATTCTTCACCTCCCATGCCGTGTTTCACCCAGTTAGGTGCTACACACTGGTAGTGGAAGAGGTGTCATACCCCCACACACACACACACAAACACACACACACACACAATGTAATGGGTCATTTGAGTATCTTGAAAAGCGCCTTATAAATGCAATGGACTAATTGGACTATTATTAATTATACTCTGGTGGGTAGGCTCTACTCGTATCTACTAGTATTTACTTTGATATCTACTCTGTGGCTTAACTGTAAAGGTCGCGCAATGGACCCAACGACAGCTGTTCCCCACCCCACACCCCCCCCCCCCTCCCCTCACATACTAGCCAGCCGGGGGAGAAGGGGGGGGGGGGGGGGGGAAACAGGATTTATAGATCCTGTACCCCATAGAAGGGTTATGGTGTTCAGGGGATTCACTCTCGCTACAACCCTCATCGACACACAGCAGACACTGAGCTGCGCTCGCTCACACACACACACACACTCGACGATCCACTTATAAACTTATATTTCATTTATATTTAAATCAGTGGCACGGTGGCAGAGATAATTCAGAAATAATGCGTTTCCACAGAAGAGCAGTTCAAAGCATGATCAAACATAACCAACCGCCCCCCGCCCCCCCCGCCGTGTACGTCTCAAGGCAGGGTTAGTAGGAGCAGTGCAGTTCCAGACACATGCACTCGGAGCCCGGGTCCATACTTACATGGCGCTGGAGAGGAGACGCAGTGTGTTAGCTTCACCCCCCTTCTCTCCCTCTCTACCTCAAATAATCCCTCTCACTGCCATAGTCCATCAGGGACCCTGCCAGGTCAGTAAAGTCCTCCAGGGCCAGACTGCTGGAGTCCTCACCGGAGTGGGGCGGCGCCGCCGCGGCGGTGGTGGTGGAGGAGGAGGAGGAGAAGGCGGCCCAGGGCTCGGGCTCACGGTCATCCTGGCGGTCATCCTGGGACGAGGACGAGGTCCTGGGGCCGCCTTGCTTGCAGTAGTTCTGGGAGTTCTGGGAGTTCTGGTAGTCGGGCGTGGCGGGGTCGTCTCCCAGCGACGACTCCCTCGACTGCCGCCGGTCCGGCCCGTTGTCGCCGGAGCCCCGCCCGCCGGGGGGGGCGACGACGGCATTCCCGCTGCCGTCGCTGCTGCGCGAGGCGCCGGCGGGGGGCGCCAGCAGCACGTGGTAGAGGCTGGGCAGGCGGATGTCCAGCCGCACGCCGCTCTTGACGAACAGCTTGTTGTTGAGGGTGTAGAGCTTCTCGGCGATGTCCAGGCCCAGCATGAGGGAGAAGAGGCGGGCCGTGTAGCGATCCCGCGACAGCAGCGCGTACAGACGCCGGCGACGCCACGACACGTAGCGGCAGTCCTCCTCCGCCGTCAGGGTCACCTGGGGGTCAACGAGGTCCACGGGATCTGTCAGTCAACCGGACTCGCCCCCGAACTCAGTGTTTGAAAGAACGTGGCGGTTCCTCTTGGATTGTCAAATGCAGATTATAAAACGGGTGGCTTAAATCAAGCGATCTGATTGGTTCCCAACTGTTGTATAATGAGCGTATACACACAGCTATGACGCCCGTTCAGTGTACAGAGTTCAGTATCACTCCGCGCCTAACTTGAACTGTTGTTTATTTATATATAAAAGCGATAGCATAGTTCACTGAAGCCTAAAAACATGTTGATTGCTGGAGAGGGTGGAAATGTTGGCGAACCGAGCTACCGTCTCTAGCCTTCTCTCTGAAGGATGCTACGGTGTGTTGCATAGCAACCGCCATACACTTTGCAGGCAGCCAGGAGGGACTACTTTTTTGTATTTGTTAAAAAAAAATGCTTTTCCGACTTTCTCGCTTTTTCAAAATTGAGGGTGTCTATGACTTTCATTTCGCCATACTTACGTAACCGTTTTATAAAAGCAATAGATCACTTCAGTCAGTGGTATACGCTCATTATACCACAGTTAAGGGGGTCGCCGTCCCTCCACGCCCCTTAACTGTGGTATACCACATATACCACAGTCTGTCGTGATCTATTGCTTAAGCATGAAATCGCTAACTAGCATCTCAGGTGAACCAACCTGGAAGTTTCCCTCTTCGGTGGGTGGGAGGGACTCCCACTCTGGGGAGTCCAGGAACTGGTGGCGGTGGATGTAGTGGAGGAACTGGCCCTCCAGAGAGACAGAAATCCTGAGGGGGGGGAGGGGGGGGAGATGAAAAAAAAATTTATTCACTCAAACTGAAGTAAAATGTAATTGTGAGGGTGCTGGCGTGATACATGGACAGAGATAGTCAGGGTGATGGAGTGATATATTGACAGACAGTCAGGGTGCTGGAGTGATATATGGACCGAGATAGTGAGGGTGATGGAGTGATATATGGACGAGATAGTCAGGGTAATGGAGTGATATATGGACAGAGATAGTCAGGGTGATGGAGTGATATATGGACAGAGATAATAGGGGTTCTTCGTTGAAAACATTTAATTTAAAGGGGATATAGTATACCACCAGGTGTAAGTGTGATTAGCCATTACAAGCTGTTTGCTCATCTATCCGGACTAGGTGGACACCCCCAATTGTGATGTCAGAAGAGGCAGATTTTCAAAACGGCCTGTAACGGCTTATCACACTCACACCTGGTGGTATAATATGTCGCCTTTAATTTAATTAATTTCATTAAATTATTTTTAATTTGCAAAGTGTAACATTTGCGACTAGCCTGTAGACTAAAGTACTATACTAGTACTACTTCTATAGCTAATTTAATATAGATATGAATAGTGATCGATCCTGATTTCAATAATGTATTGAATAAAATCCCATTACATCACTCTGTTGAGAATCGTCGAGAATACGATAACACTGCCTAACCCCTCCCACTCAGCCAAGCTGAGCTAGATTGCAATCACACAGTTGTATAGCCATTTATAGTCTGTTTTATTGGTCAGAACACTTTCATTTTGTTATTTTCTATTCTTCTCCGGCCTACTCGAGGGAAGGGAGAGCTCAATCTTACACATTGCAACTTTAAGATTTGCTTACAATAGGATGCCTTTTCTTTTAGCACAAATAAGAAAAAGGCTTTGAAATTAAATAAATAAATGACATCAAGTTGCCGGGTAACCCATTGAGACTAAATGTTTGTTATTGCAACTATATCTTTTTACTCTGATATGAGTTTTCTCTCATATATCAGATATGAGAGACTCTGCCGGGTATCAGTTTTGTGTGAGATCCAAACTGTGAATGCATTTTTGTGTCAATGAATACAAATTATGATTCTCAAGTTATCAGTCCTTAGTTATCAATCCTATCAGTCTGTGTCTGTTTGACAGGATTCTTTCTCAGCTAATTCTGCCGTGGTCATGAAACATTCTGAACACAACCAACCGGCCTAGTGGGTTGTGTTCAGCCTTGCAGTTCTCTCCCTCTTCCTGGTTCATGCCAGGCAACTGTAAGCAGTCCCCTTCAAGGTCAAAACTAAACACAGGAAGCTATCTCTTAGCTGTTGCTGCTGTATCCACTGTATATCATCTGCATATCCACTACAGAGTGAGTGTGAGAAAGTAGTTGAACACACTTAACGTTCAAGTAGTGGTAATACAGCAGCCCTTATCATTTCCCGTATGCTTCAAACCTGTTTTATGGAGAGGTTGTGGACAGTGCTTTTACTCCTTCACATTCATATCAGTTGTTTTGCTGTGTCTATTTACATGAACACACTTGTCGTTTTATATGAACAGCACCCTCAATGCTATGCCCTTGTATGAGTTTCTTGGTCTTGCACCAGGACAAATTCCTTGTATGTTAATTACTTGTGTGACTTGGCTGAGAAACAGATTCTGATTGGTCTTTATCATGGTATCATAAATACAGTCTCAAAGGCCTGTGGTGATTGTGGCCAGATTTCAGAAGTGCAATGTGGAATGGGAAAATATTTCCTCTCCTTAGAGAGTGACTATAAATATAGAACTTATGAAACTGTTGATATACAAGCTAGTATCAACATAACAGAACCATTCACAGACCAAAATACTTACTACGTGTGCAGTAGTACTCCGCAATTCTACTGCACGAGACAATATCAGGCATTTGAATTACTTTTTCTTTATTTCTTTATAACCTGAATAGAAAACACTGAATGTGAAATATGTGCATGTAAATACGACTACTACTAATTATATAAAACTAAACAAATTTAAAAACCAGACAAGCGTAAACTCCCCTTACCTCCCAGACAGCAGGAAGGAGAGCTGATCGATGGGCGTCTTGCCTTCCACGGAGTACGTGTCCCCAGCCTTCAGCTCCAGCACCCTGTCTCCGAAGGCCCCCGACACCTCCTGGAAGACCTGCACGGGCACGCCCAGGGGCAGGTACACGGCCTGGTACAGGCTGCCAAGCTCTTCGCTGGCCAGGCCCTGCTTCCGCAGCCGGTGGATGAGGTGGCAGATTTGAGCCAGGCAGGCCAGCATGAGCAGCAGGTTCCAGGTGAACACATCCACACCGCACACGGTCAGCCAGCCCCACAGCTGCATGCACAGGAAGGAGGGCACCATGAAGCCGAAGATGAAGAGGCAGCCGTGCGGCCCGCTGCCTCCCATGTAGCCCAGCAACAGGATGGTGTTGCCCAGTTGAAAGATGGCACCCTCCGTGTTATTGGTCCAGCCGTCGCAGGGCTGGTGCCCGTACACGAGACCCCCGGCCAGGGAGGAGTTGTCTGAACTCATGTTTCCGAGACGCACCGGGTTGGTGATCCAAACGGGGGGAAGGAATCACTGGTCAAAAATGTCCCAACTTGGGACAGAATCGTAAAATAAAGGTCTGGCCTAAAACGCATCAAAAATGAATTAATATTTGTTCCCTGGATGTAGAGTTGGAAACCTGTTGATCGCCTCAACTATCTTTGTTTATCTGACCAGAAACGCATGTGGAATGTTCTCTCCTTATGCTCCCCCTTCGCGGACATGGAGCCCTTACGTGTCCAACGTTAAAGAGTACTCTCCGCTCCTGCCCCTAACCCAACTAGGCTGTTCTGGAGGGCTATCCCCCAGAGGCAGGGAGAATTGTGGGGGGGGGGTGACTGGGACGGACGAGGCGTGGTAACAGAACCCCAGCGGGATAACCATGTTTGGAATTGAAACCCAAGAAGAGGCAGAGACAGAACACAGGCCTGCTACTTAACATAGCAGCACGTCACTGGACACAGAGCAGGGAGGATAAAACACCAGGTGATGGAACTACAAGCTGGGAGTGTGGGGAAAGGCACAGGAAAACACTCGACTCGTTTCTAAACATGCAACACCTTTAACTAAAACAGCCACTCGCTGTTAAGAGATGTGCATATATAGACACTGAAATACCAGGTCAGATTTCAGAATAAAACCAGAGCCAGCCCACTAGCCCTGGGAACCCCCAGCCATCTGACTGGAAGACCCCGGCATCAGACCTTTAGATGTGGCAATGTGGCTGGGGGACCACTTTTTCAAGAATTGTGTTTTTAATTTGATGGTTTAGATATTGCAGAACATTTTATCAGATTATTTTTTTTACTACCACGATTTAGAGATTAAAACCAAATCTGGCAGAGGTTGGCTTTTAATTTGCTGATGCCTAGACCGCAATGCTTTCAACCAACAAGCAGAGCAGACAACCCATCCAGTTTCCGGTACATGGAATGGTCAAGTGGATCGGGAGATCAGCGCCAATTAGGCTAATGTGTAATTTAAAGTCCTGAGCAGTTTGGTTAAGGTGGCGAGTTCAGCACACCGAACGCCAGGCTCTTGGGGCACCAGAACAGTGATTGAGGAATGCAGATAAAGTGTTGCCTCTAGCTGAGGGGGTTATTTTAAGAACAAGTGCATACCAGGAGCACAACTGTGGTAAGCAACCCTCGTCACAGGGAGAAAGTAGTGACCTTTAGTTGTAAGATCAGCGGACATTATGGATTCATCTATGACAGTCATTCCGCAGAAAACCCTTTAGTGAAGAGCGATTCTGGGGTTTGTGCTAGCCTTCATGAGTATGCTAAACCACTACGGAGCTGGAATAGTACAATAGTTGCACTTTGCATATTTTCTGCTCCTAGTTGATAAGACACAAAAAGCCCTCTGAAAAAGACAAGTAGAGTTGTATTTTTTATAGTTTTATTAAATACCAAACAGTGCAGTCACACTTTAAAAAAATGTTTGACAAAAACATCACCCCCCCAAAAAAAGAAAAACCTCAGTGTTTGACAAGTGTCCCTTTCCATGATAAATAACATCCAGATCCTCCATTCACACCAGCAATCTGCAAGAGAAGGACACAACATTAGCCCAACGTCAAACGAGCAACGTGGCGGGTCACCCATATGCCATAGCTTAACAGTAAAGTCATGCTGACTTAAAACGAGTATGACAGGTGGGGTTTCAGTCTAAATGAGGGTGAATCAAAATGATGCATATAGTGAATATGCACCATGAGACAGCCCAGTGGCTGGAAAGCCAACAGATCACCTTGAGCATGTGAAACTGGTCACAAGGTTTAATATAGGGGTCTGGGATTGACGGAGCCGTCCTAGCTCATTTCCAGCAGAGGGAGACAGTTGACCTTGGCGCTTTACCCACTTGCTTCAGAGTTGCACAAATACAAAAAGGAATCTACCAAGTGGGAAAAGACCCCACGGCTAATTCCGTCACTGCAGGTGACATAGGGCTACAGTTGTAGTGGGGGGGGTAGGAAAGTTTTGACTTTTTACTCACCATACACACAAAGTAGTTAAATCTTGAAACCCAGAGACCTCATGCATACTTTATGTTCCTCGATGAGGGACGAGCACTGCTCTTCTCCCCTTTCAATGATACTGGAGAGAGAGCAAACAAAAAAACAACATTAAATATTGACATATAGTCCATGTTTCCAACAAAGCAAGGTTCATTATGCACATTGCAGTACCAATGCCATTTTTAGCATTTGCAGCAGCATCAGAGCTAGGCTAGGAGGAAGTAGAGCAATCTATGACAATTGACGCAAGCTGTTCAGAAATGCAAACTTGGTTTTGTCAAACATAGTTTCCTTATTAGTCTGGTTGTAAAGCAAACTACACTATTGATTACGTTGGCTCCTTATTGTGTAATTATACCAATCAGTTAAATTAGTCTTCAATTGCAGTTTGAAAATATATTTATGAATAATTATACAAAATGTTATTCACTACCACCAAAGTATCCTTGTAGCCACTTAAAGCTTTAGGGGGATGGAGGATGGTGACACGTACCAGGCATCCCTGACTTTCTTGGTCTCTGGACAGGCACAGCAGGCCTTCAGAGGCTTCTTCTCAGCGACCTCGGCAGCAGGGGTCTCAACACTGGCGGCGGCAATGGAAGACATTATCTGGCTGCAAAGATAAAATATATAGAGATATATTAATAATGTAGCAAAAGCAAGCAGTCAGACATAAAGGCCAACCCAAAATATTGAACGTGTATGTTGTACAAAACTAAGGAAATGCGTCACACTTAACGTTGTAGGCCTACGACATACCAAACATAGCCTGGTAAATATTACTCTAAAAAATTACTTTTACAGACATTTGACGTTTCACCAACGACAGACTACAACAATGCCTCAGACCTGAAAATACCGTTCACGCAAACAGTCAACCATTTAATTAAAACTAGGACTTTGTCATCGTTATGAAAAGCTCCACTACATAATAATCATAATGTTGCACATTAAGCGTTTCTCTACACAGGGTTAGTTCAAGAATGGATCCAATACAAAGACGAGGGTACACATTATACACAGACATGATATCCACAAACAATGGCTTATATTAGATACCAACACAAGTAAAGTAAAAGGCAAGAACACTTTCCACCGCCATCTTCCAAAATCCACATGTCCTGAACGCACCATCAGAATGAGCATCAGCCAAAACGTGGACTGAACTATAGCTATGATATGACCAAATTGGTACAAAGCAACTAAATCAGCACAGACACAACGGTAAACAATAACGCATATTACTCACATAGTCGAGGAGGATTACCGGTGAATGTTGTTCAAGTTCAAGCTTGGCGCAGACGCTGTAGGTGATTATGTGATGTAATTGTCCTTCCTTATATACGCGCATGTCCAACCAATACAGACCGGGACTTCTGGGATGTGTAGTCCTGGGACCGCAGACGTATTATGCACTAAACAAAACAGGTGCTGTGTCTTTTAACTAAAGTAACTTAACTAAACTGATTAGTTAAATCACTGTGCCGACGTCAATTTAGCAACCGGCGTTTCCTTATGGATCATTGAAATTATTTGTGTATGAATTTATGGCAAAATTATAATCTTTGCACATGTGTGTGGCTAATATAGTCATTGGTTCACGAAGGCAACATTTCTGACAATGACAATTGTAAAAAGTGAAAGTATTGCTTCAGTATTATTCGTTAATTTCTTTATGTTGATTCTAAAACGGCACGTGACGCAGTTTGCTCATATGTGATCCATTGCTGTTTTTAATTGAGTTTAGTTGGACAATTGGCGATCCGAATTAGATAGCATCAAATCATTTATATAAATATATACAGCTGTCATATAAACAGGTTATACAGCAAACTCATGCCATAAAGAGGAAAACGATGGAAAACGTGGTTCAAGAGACACAGAGATCGACTGACCGTTACGGCCCCCAGGACCCCTGACCTCGACCCGGTAAATGTCGAGGACCATGTGGTCACCGTTGCACAGCGGTTCGATGAGTGCTCCGTTCCCTGGGGTATGACTGCGAGTAATGAATGCTCTCTCAACCGCTCTCTTTAAAAAAAAAAAAATAGAAATATCAGTTGTAGCAGGCATAAATAAGCCTAAACTTCATTTGGAGAGAGCATGAAAGAGGTCAGTTTATGAAACTAGCCTACGTATTTTATCAGTTGCATTGATGGATACATTTTCTAACATATTGTCCTTGAACTAATTTGTTTATATTATTTATATTTTTACAAAGGAGGACATCCTAAAGACTCAATAGAGGGAAGCAGGAGGTCTTAAGGTAGGTAAAGAAAAGAGAGTGAGCCAGAAAATATGTGAAAATGTTTGAAAATATGTCTTCATTCATGAATGGTTTGCCAATTACCTTTGCCAATTTAATAAGCCTATCTGACTGACTGATGTGTCTAATTTACACACTTTGTGTAAATACAATTAATCACTTTATCACTCAGGTGACTAATGACCTTGGCCTTGGGTTCTTATCACACAAGGTGTGATTAGTATCCATTAGCATATATTCAAGTATGAATATTACAATTTGTTCCTAACAGATTTTATTATGTGCTGTTCATGGTGGCCATCACGTTTGAAAACCTCACCTCCATTCCCATCGAGATGGTTCCATGAGGAAGAGGAAAGCTCCAGCCAGCTGGGCTTCAGCATCTTCTGTGATGTCCTGTTCCTCGTTTACATATTACTGAACTTCAGAATGGGCATACTGAGGAAAGACGTGGTGTGTGTGTGTGTGTTTGGTTTTTCTAGGGGGTTCACACAAGCTAATTATTTAGGAAGACACTGTTGTTACTTTAGTGATTCAAGCCACGTTTCCACCAAATGACCCAGAAATTTTAGTCCTTGTTGTCTGCGTTTCCATCGCAGTGTGAAGACCCGCAAAGGTAAGGCAAATTTAAGTCCATTTACATCAGGCACATAACGAATATACAACATGAAAAAATAAGAAATACTGGGTGAAAAATCTGCCAAAAAAATCATCACAAATTTGCGTCAACTATCACTTATGACGCAAATATGCTGCATTCTTCAATGCAAATCGCGGCTGTCGAAAAGACAAATGGATTCAATGGCGTGTGATATGCATGTGCGTGCGCATGTGTCTGCGTTCATATGTGTGTGTGTCTCCAACACCGAATGCTACTTTGGCAGAGAAGTACTCGTTTTTCTCTGTACTGCTGGGTCTCCTGCGTCCCGTACGGCTCCACAGACCCACCTACCAGTGGGTCCTCCTCCGCTGCGACATGACAGGAGGATGTGATGATGACACCAATCTCAACAACACACAGGGCTTGACAGCCAGGAAAACGTTCCAAGTAATCAATCCCCAGTGTGCCTCCTGCCGTGCACCGGGCGGGGTAGAGACTCGGGTGATCGTCAGCATGGTGTCCGGAAATGCTCATTTCTCACACATGGTGTCCGATGCGGGGACCTCGAGCAACATCTACAAGAACAATGACGGTTCCTTTGTGGTAGTGGCAGTATTTCGGTGAGGTAGAGACTGTGTATGTGGTAGTGGCAGTATTTCGGTGAGGTAGAGACTGTCTATGTGGTAGTGGCAGTATTTCGGTGGGGTTGAGACTACTGTATGTATTTGGTGTTGGCAGTATTTTGGTGGGGTAGAGACTATGTATGTGTTAGTGGCAGTATTTGTGTGAGATAAAGGGTATGTATGTGGTAGTGGCAGTATTTGGGTGAGATAAAGGGTATGTATGTGGTAGTGGCAGTATTTGGGTGAGATAAAGGGTATGTATGTGGTAGTGGCAGTATTTGTGTGAGATAAAGGGTATGTATGTGGTAGTGGCAGTATTTGGGTGAGATAAAGGGTATGTATGTGGTAGTGGCAGCATTTGGGTGAGATAAAGGGTATGTATGTGGTAGTGGCAGTATTTGTGTGAGATAAAGGGTATGTATGTGGTAGTGGCAGTATTTGGGTGAGATAAAGGGTATGTATGTGGTAGTGGCAGTATTTGGGTGAGATAAAGGGTATGTATGTGGTAGTGGCAGTATTTGGCTGGGGCAGAGACTATGTTAGTGGTAGTGGCAGTATTTGGGTGGGGTAAAGGGTATGTATGTGGTAGTGGCAGTATTTGGGTGGGGTAAAGGGTATGTATGTGGTAGTGGCAGTATTTGGCTGGGGCAGAGACTATGTTAGTGGTAGTGGCAGTATTTGGGTGGGGTAAAGGGTATGTAGGTGGTAGTATTTGATCGGGGTAGAGGGTATGTATTGGCAGTATCAGACGTTGCCCATCCTGCCTTCCGTTCCCTCTCCAGGAGATCCTGGCGGTGATGTATGGGATGCTGTTGAAGAAGGCGCCACGGTTCAAGGACCAAAGTGCCAACTTCATCAACGCTGTGCTCTTCAAGCTGAGATACGAAGTGTTCCAGGAGGAGGACGTGATCTTCAAGCAGGACGCACCAGAAGACCGCACATTCTTCACCAGCCACGGCCACATGAATCACAGACTTCTTCCAGTGGGGAGCTTTGTGATGGAGACTACTTTGGAGGTGGGTGGTGGGTGACACACAGATAGCAACGCACAAAATCTCTCAGCTCCTAACACTCAGAACCACTCCTTATCTTTTCTCATAGCATAAACCCATCCTGCTACAGGATGCTACGCCTCTCTGGACCGTGGCGCTATGTCCTATATCTGCTGCATAGAGGATGCTATGTAGCCATTTGGCATCCGCTCCATGACCCAATTGGGCTTCTCTGGAAAAACACAACCATACAATTGCGTCACATGCCAAGTTAGTCTTACACACAGTGAGTGTTGTGTGTGTCTGTGTGTGTGTGTGTGTGTGTGTGTGTGTGTGTGTGTGTGTGTGTGTGTGTGTGTGTAAGTACGCAGGTGAGCTGTGCTGAGGCAGCGCGCGCTATGAAATGCTGAGCTATTTTTTTGTGGAGAACAAGCTGCCTGCTGAATTAATGAGCCTGGGAATTCGTTCTCCACCCTAGCTGTCCTGTGATGAATGGTTGGCCCGCATCGGAACCACAACCTGCAGGCTGGGGTCCCTGCTTCCCTCGCTGTCTCCTCCCCTCCCCCTCTCCCTTCTCCTGATGTTTACACTCTTGTTTCATCACTCAGGGGAGAGAGCCCTGCAAGGGATTACACACTGTGCTCACTTTTGACAAAGCGCCCTCTGGTGACACACTGACTGTCAAGCTGTACTCTCCCTCTCTCCCTCCCTCTCCTTCTCTCCCCCCCCTCTCCCTCTCTCTATTTTCTCTCTCCCTCTCTACCCGAGGTATGCCTGGGGGCCTGGGCCTGCTGGCATTCATGGCGCGAGCGCTGTCTCCCCGGCCAGCTCTTCTCTCTGTCAGTGGACAGCCTGCACCAGGTGCTGCACCATAGCTTCCCCCGGGTCAAGGAGCAGCTTGAGGGGGCCGGCCTCGTGTGGCAGGAGGCCCTAAGGAGTAAGCGCCTTGCTGTTCAGGGGGTCTCGATGTTCTCTATGACCCCCACTAGAATGTAGTGGTTCTAGTCGGGTTCTGTGTAGGTCAGTGGTCGTTTTAAGCAAAATGCTGACTGCCAGTTTTCCAGTGGCTGAGCATCAGAAGACCACTGAAGAAGATAAATGAGGAAGGGCAGTTAGAGTATCATTACATTAGACCGGGTACCCCCAGCCCATTCTGCTGCCGATTTGAATCCGCACTGCAGAAGGGACTGGAGAGGAGCAATACATTTCTTTCTGCTTCCGATACGCTTTTGCGGGAGCCAATCGCCAAACTGGCTTTTCCCCCTGGCGCGCTATTGGCTGGTTTAACACAATGACGACAGGGAAGCGACGGCAGGCAGCCAGTTGCGTACAGTCATTTGAACTAGGCCTGTCAATCACGCCTCTTGTGCAGAAGAAAATGACAGCAGCCTCCCCAGACCAACGTGCAATCTACGATTGAGCTTGGTCTGGCAATAGCCAGGCTATTGTTACATAGTTCATACATACATATATAATGAACATACATAAGGACACATATACATACTATACAGATATTTACTATAGAAATACATATATAATAAACATGCATAATGACACATACATATATAATACACATTTGACACGTGTTACTTATATAACGACACATTTGTCACATTCATAACAGCTTAAATGTCTGTAACTTCCCGCGGCGGCATGGATGTCTTTGTTTACCCATAAGCCACAACAATGTGCTATTCCAGACAATATGTGTGTGTTTGTGTCTGTCCATGGAGCTTAACAGGATTCATTCCAGATCATGGATCAACACAACACGCACATACACATATACACACGCACACACACTGTCTCACTCACACACACACACACACACACACTGTCTCACACACACACACACACACACACACACACACTTGGGCACGCAAAGTAACAGCTGCGCTTGTAACAGCTGTCCTTGTAACATGGCTAACATGTCCTTCGGGTCAAATTCTACCATTGTAATACATCCCATAATTTAATGAAAATGTCTCAACCTTTATCCCATCAGCGTTCATGAGAAAAATATAATAATAACAACATTAATAAGAGTCAATATGTAATCACAATATTGAGAATGGTAAAATGACTAAAAGAGAATCTGTACAGTATCAGGTATTGATGAGGTGACTAGAGTATCTGTACAATATCAGCTATTGCCAAGGTGATCGGAGTGCAGTACAGGTATTGCTAAGGTGATCAGAATATACCGTATCAGGTATTGATAAGAAGATGAGAGTATACTATATCTGGTATTGACTAAGTGAGTTTCTGTACATTGTACATACTGTGCATACAGTTTCTGTCAGGTGTTGATTAGGTGACTGACCAGAGTATTTACAGTTTAATTTGTCAGATGACAAATCTGCCATCCCAGCTGCCCTATCTGAACCCATCCTGACTCCCCGGCCAGATGTCTTGTTCACTAGAGGATAATTGTGATATTTAACCCCCCTCCCCCCCTCCCCCCCCACACACACACAGACACACACACAGACACACACACGCACACACACAAACCCAACTCCATTGTGCTTCAGAATTAATGTGGCCGACCCGTCACTGTGTCCTTGACGTGGCTTGATTCATGTGTTGGAGAGACAGACGCACTGAATAGTTGATGGGAAAGAGAGAGAGAGAGAGATAGGGAGAGATACAGACATAGATAGCAAGAGATAGAGGGAGATAAAGAGGGAGTTGGGTACTGATAAGGAGCAGGATACAGACAGGGAGGTACAGACAGATGGAGAGAGCGAGTAGGGCAAGGGGAGGGGTTAAAGTGAGAGAAAGATGACGCGAGAGAGAAAGAAAAGTACAGAGAGGGTTTACAGAGAGAGTTGGCGGAAGATAACGAGAGAAAGAGCTACAGGGAGTAACAGAGAGAGATAAGGGGAGGGTATAAAGAGAGAGAAAATGACGTAGAAAGAGATAAAAAAAATATTGACGGATGGAGAGAGAGAGAGGAAGGGGACGGGATTCAGAGAGAGAGAGAGAGCTACTGGGAGAGGTAATGGGCGGTACAGAGAGAGAGGTAATGGGCGGTACAGAGAGAGAGGGAGAGCGGGAGCGGGAGCAACTGGGAGAGATAAGGGGCGGTGCAGAGAGCGCGAGGTAAGGGGAGGGTACGGAGCTGACGGGAGACTGTGTGACTCAGCCCTGCTATAAGAGCTACACCAGCAGGGGAGTGGGGATGGAACGATACCTTGTTGACAAGCAGGAAAGCAGGTCGAGTCCCACTCACAGCACAAGCCAAGCTCGCTCGCGCCGGGAGCCTGCCAGACACAATGGCGTGTGTGGCTGAGCAGTAGCGGTGCGTGAGGGCACGTGAGTGTGTGTGTGTGTGTGTGTGTCTGTCTGTGTGTGTGTGTGTCTGTGTCTCTGTGTGTCTGTGTGAGTGTGTGTGTGTCAGTGTGAGGAGGGGATGGAGAAGCCGAGAGCGTCAACGTCGGGGTCCTGCGGGGCAGGCAGCAGTCGGGCCACCAGCGGCTGGAGGTCCCTGCTCCTCCCCCAGCTGAACCGGCAGTCCCTGTACGTGTACGGCAGCGAGGTGGCCGTGGAGAAGGAATGCATCCGCCAGCTGCAGAGCGGAGTGCTCGTCATACACCCCTTCAGCCTCCTGAGGTAACGCCGGTGCTGCCTCGTACTTTATCTTGCATAACCGCACTGAAAAACATCGGATGAAAAGTTGGACCATTGACGTCATCAGAATATGTGCTCCTGTGCTCTAATGTGATCGGAGGTTTGCGTTTTCCAAAGATGACCGATGATGATGACCGTCTATATGGTCCAACTTTTCCACGTTTTTTGAACGGTGTTGATGTTGCAGACTGTGTCTTTCCGCCGCACGAATATGAAGCATCTCTCTCTCTTATGTTAGAAAATAGCATGTCTCGGTTTCCCTCTAAGGTAGGACTGCAATGCTGCTCATACATTTTACTTTATCCAATACAAGACTCCAGAGTGGAGTACTGATCATCCATCCCTTATTTCTCTGATTGCCTAGCCCTAGTACAATACTTGTTATCCAAAATATGTACTTTGTTTATGAACAATGGGGTATTAAATCATTATTGCATAGAATAAGATCTTACTGTGAGGTTAACCTTACAATTGATGGGATCAACAATTAATATGTTCTGATTATGTTTTACTGTCATTACTTCTTATAATGATTTATAAGCTCGGACATAGTTTAATAAGGCATAAACATTTGTACTACTCATAATGAGGTATAAGCTCGAATAAGTACACAGTATTAATATTATTACTGCTCATAATGTGTGACTGTCGATACCTGGCCAAAGGGGTGAGATTTGGACGATCTCGTGCAGGAGTAGCAACAGAAGGATGCTGGGCCAGTCCTCTTAGGCCCCCATGAGGAATATAATATGGAAAGCAGAATAATCCAGAACTTTATTCAGCGTGATGGTCATCGCCTCTCCCTCCCCTTCCTGATCACCTGACCTAGCTTCTGGTCAAAAGGGTAACAGAGCAGAGAGAATTAGATGGCAGACTACACTCCCTGACCACCACACATCTTTATATATATAGTTTTGTCTCTTTCTTTTAGCCCTTTTTTTGAGTCACAAAAGTTGGTTGAAGAGGAGAGGGAATGATATGTTGCATAGCATCTTTATGTTCTTTATGAGGCCGTGTCGCCTCGATGGTCAGCACACTAGCAGGTGGAGCTTGCCGCCGAGCAAGCTGCCTGGCGTGTACACCATAAACCATAAGCCATGTGGAACCGATCGATTCGTCATCACACAGCGGATGTGGTCCCGTATTTTATCCATTATTTACAGCTACAGTGTCAATGTATTTAGGGAGCATAGATCCAGAAGACAGTAGAAGAGCGAGTACGTTCGACGGCAAAACCTGGATACAAACAATGTGAGGAGTCAAATGTAAGTCAAATCTAGAACGCGTCCCACATCTACCGTGCACATCACGGAGTAACGATGACGATGTTTGTGTCCAGGAGCTACTACATCATGTGCATGATGGCCATCACGTTCCTGAACCTGATCGGCATTCCCATGGAGATCGCCTTCCTGGACGGGGTGAACGGCCTCGGATGGGAAGGCTTCAACGTCTTCTCCGACACTCTGTTCCTCATCGACGTGGCGCTCAACTTCCGTATGGGCATCATACCCGAGGACAGCGAGGTAGAAGAGGGAGGCCATTGGGCTCTCTTCCTCTCCACTCTCTCTGTCTCCCTCTTTCCTTTCTGTCTTTCTCTCCTCTATTCCTCTCCCATGACAAAATACATTTTCTATATACATATACAAAAACCATCTCATTAAAAAAGATATCTCCCTCCTCTCTCTCTCTCTCTCTCTCTCTCTCTCTCTCTCTCTCTCTCTCTCTCTCTCTCTCTCTCACGCTCTCTCCTCGCAATCTGGAGGACTAATCCCACCACAGACGAGCACATGCAGTCCATTTTTGACCCCGTCAGTAATCCCCTTAAAATACGAAGGAACCAGATTACCCACCCCCTTCCAACCCAAAATCCACCGTGGACTCTGTAGATGACCACCGTCACCGTGCCATGTTTATTTGGTTTATCTGTAAAGCAGATTTCGGATGTTGGGTGAATTACAGATAAATACAAGCATGGCGCCTCCAGTGGGGCATTAAGGAGATGATATGTGGTGTATTTTCTGACGGGCGACTCATGCCAGCTTCTTTGAAACCTCTTACAACACTCCCGGGTTTTTCTGTAGACGCGTGTTTACTCCCAGCCCTAGTTTCCGTGTTTGTGCGTTTGTGCAAATTTTTAATGATGTTTTGAACTGACGTTTGTGTGTGTGTGTGTGTGGGGGTGTGGGTGTGGGTCTGCATGTTTCCAGAGGTTCCATTAACATATGGCGGTTTCCCTCCCGCTGAGATGTTGTGAAATATTAATCTAGACGTTTCAGTCCCTATTAGAATCTCAGCCTTGAACTCTGAGCCCTGTAGTCCTGTGTAAATGTACCTTATTCACTGGAGAAATAAGTTGCCTTCCATTCATTTTATTTTCTGCTTCTCCAAAATAAAGGGTCTCATTGGCAAATCAGCAGCCCAGGAGTCCCCCCCCCCTCCCCGCAGCCCCCCACATCAGTTTCTCAATAATAAAAAATAATCATTTGTGACAGTTTAAAATACAAAGGATGTGTATCTAAGGATATACCTCACTGTCACTGTCACAATTCAACTCAACAGGTCTTGGAAAAATAGTAAAATGTACGTGTACTGTTGTGTGTATTTTCTCCGGTCCTGTGTGGCAGGTAGCCATCCTGGATGTCAAGCAGATCCGCGTGAGCTATCTGAGGAGCTGGTTCCTACTGGATGTAATCGCAGCCTTCCCCATAGGCTACATCCTCTTCTTCGCGGTAAGCCTTGACTCGAGCCTGTGTCCTTCCCGGTGGAGGCAGAGCGAATGCCAAAGCGGTGCGTGTGAAGCGCCATTGTTGTTGTGGTTGAAGAGGAAGGCGTTTGTCTCTCGTTCTCAGGACCTGCAGTACCACAGCCAGGACAACCCGTCCAAGACCAACAAGATGATGAGGATCCTGATGTTCGTGCGGATCCTGAGCCTCATACGCCTGGTGCGCGTGTCTCGCCTGGTGCGCTTCTTCAACGAGGTGGAGAAAGTGAGTGGAGGGGGAGCCGCACTCTGCATTAGAAACCCTATAGTCCTCACCCTGCCTCTCCAGTTGCAGATCCCCTGACCGGCTCCCCGCATCGGGTGACTTCTCCGAGGCGGCTCTCAGACACAGAGCGAGAAAAACGCTACTCGGACCTAGGCTATCGATTTCTGACATTCCATCTGGACATCGACAAACATATTACATCTTTGTTTATTCTTTCAAACCCACAGCTAATTTAAGACTTCATTCATGCTTTCTGTTCATTCATTCCACATCCTGACACCATTTGTTCATTCTGGCCTCTGGACATTGACGTCACTGTTGAAACGAGAGCTTGAGAAATCAGTAACACCGTGCTCCACTTGGACCAGGCTGTTGAGTTCTGATATTTCATCTGGATAGACATAATAAGACATACATAAATAATAGATCTTGTTTACTCTTTCATGCCCACATTACTACAGGACCTCATCATGCATTCAATCTCTTTATTCATCCTCTGATTTCTGGAAATGTATTAATCTACAGAGTCAAAGTTTATATTTTATATGTATATTTAGGGAAGTAAGCTGTTGCTTTAGTCCAAAGTGACTTTACAACCATTCAGACACTGCCAGCAGTGTCAACCACACATGCGACACCGGGGATGGAACTAGTAACGTTCCGGTTTCAAGTCAAATGACTTCACCACCTGAGCTAGCGCCTATGTTACGGTTGTTAAGGTGATAGAGCTGGCATGGGTTGGATTCATTTATCGACTAACCAACAGCGAGCAGGTGGTGCTTTACAGTGTGATCCTCCTCCCGCTCAGGTGTCCAACGCCAACCTGGAGGTGGTGCGGCTCTTCTTCCGCATCCTGTCCCTGTTCATGATGATCTTCCTGCTCTGCCACTGGAACGGCTGCATCCAGTACTTTGTCCCCATGCTGGAGGAGTTCCCCTCTGACTGCTGGGTCCGCAAGGAGAACCTCATGGTGGGAACCCCACGAGATCAGGAGATAATATCTTGGAGATCATGGAACCCCTTCATTCCCTCTATCCTCCATGCATCTTACTATCATGGAAACCCTAGAATCATGTTCTACTGGAGTCATGAATTATTATGAATCCTTTGAATCACATGACGATGATTTAATGGAATCGTTAAATGTAATGGAATGTCGTTAAATGTAATGGAATCCTGAAATGGCAGACCCTTGGAATCATTGAAGCATTGAATCATGGAATCATGCCTCATTAAATCACAAACTCCTGGAGACAAGGGAGTGAATTATAATAGCGGGGCAATCATACTCATATTTCTAAATTACATTAAAGATCCCGTTTTTTTTTAATCGTGACTCACCACTTTTTTTTAATGCATGCGTGCTTTCCAACATCATCCCACGATATCAAAGGGATCCCAGAGCTGGAGGTCATTGTTGGAGGATGAAGCGATTGCGTCTCTTGTGTGTGTCTTTTTGTGTGTGTGCGCAGAACGCCACGGTCAGCGTTAAATACTCCTGGGGGGTGTTCCGCGCCCTGTCTCAGATGATCGCCCTCTCCTACGGCTCCATGGACGCCCCCACTAGTACGACCTTTATTCCTACACATACACCCCATTTGCATACATATGGCTTCCTAGTATCGCAGTGTGCATGCAAGCTTAAGGCTTGCTTTCAGGAGAGATCTGCCCCACGCAGTGGTTATCTTTGGTTGGTTTGGTTCTCGTTTCCTCTCCCCCCCCCCCTACGTAGACGTGTTGATGTTGACGCTCATTGACTGACTCTGTTCTCGTTCTCCCCCAGACTATGTGGAGATGTGGATCGTGATGGTTAGCATGATCTCAGGCTGCATGATGTACACAGTGCTGGTAGCTAACGCTACCACCATGATAGCCAACACCGACCCGACCGCCAAGGAGTACAAAAGCAAGGTCTGCATGTGTCCCTGGTCCCTGAGTCGATGTTTTTTCCTAATACAGAACTTGGGTATTACCGTGGAAGTGCATGTGACTCGTTTGTGTTAGCATCCTGACCAGTAGAGAACAGCATCCTGCAGATGCCTGCTCTAAGCTATTAATGTTAGCTGTTGGCATTCGCTATTAGCATTAACCTTTGCAATTAGCTTCAAGTGTTACCTGTTGGCCATAGCTGTTAGCGTAAGCTGTTAATGTTAACCATTAGCTGCAAGCGGTTAACTGTTAACTGTTAGGTGTTGGCAACTTCTTACTGAACATGCTGCAACCTCTTGTTGGTGTAGATGTGTCGCCTGGAGCACTACATGACCTTTATGAAGCTCCCTCCTGAGCTGCAGCTGAGAATCAGCAGCTACTACCAGGCACGCTATGGTGGGAAATGGTTTGATGAGAACGACATCATGGACACCGTTTCCACCGCACTGAAAGAGGTAAAAATGTGTACTTGTTTACCATGTTCATACTGTCTTCAAGGATCTACCGGCCGTGAACTAAGTTCAACTATGCAGTGCTAAACTGTGCTATGCTAAACAAAGCCATGCTATCATTATTCTATTCTTTCTTCCCAGCAAATCCTGCTGTCCATGTGCAGCAAGCTGTTGCAGAAGGTGCCCATGTTCGAGGACCTGGACAAGAACTTCATGAACGCCGTGCTGGTGAAGCTGAGGTACGAGGTGTTCCAGGAGGGAGACGTGATCTTCAGGCTGAACTCCCCAGGGGACCGCATGTATTTGATCGACCACGGGCAGGTCAGCGTGGAGACCGACTCCGTGGAGAGGGAGCTCTGCGATGGGGACTACTTTGGAGGTGGGTTCCAACCCCCCCGAGTTCACTGCAGACCCTGCAGTGGCTTAGCGGCCACTAATAGGATTTTAGATGCTACTTCTCACACACGGCAAAGGGGGACTCAACCACGGCAACGACCGCCTGGTTGGGAGCGGTCGGGAGTCTTGCTCACGGGCACCTCAACCTTAAGCTGGAGAAGCTGGGGATTGAACCAGCCACCCTCA
>NC_140284.1:18650168-18705168 GCF_964030765.1 Micromesistius poutassou | reverse complement strand
TGGTCTTCATGCGGCGATAGAGGGCGCCCATGCGCTCGGACCAGGTCCGGATGAGCAGCGCCTGGTCCCGGCCCGTCAGCGACGCCTGCGTCAGCAGACACAGCAGGCCGGTGCCCAGCACGAAGTTGATCTGCAGACGGCCAGAGGTCACAGAGGAGGGCGATGATGTCGATGATATCGCTGATGGAGCTAGACGATCTTTTCATGGTCGATGAGTCCCAAACGTTACCTTTGCTAGTTATGCATAGAAATAGTTATGTTTCGGATTTTTGAGGGTGTCTATTATCTTTCATCTATCTAGCAATTAGCAGTAACGGAGGTAATTTCCCCCGGGGATCAATAAAGTAATCAGAATTTAAATTAATGTGAAAAGGGTGTTTGGTAATGATGTTTAAATAAGTGCTTGGTGTGCTTAAGGGCAACTGGAGGAAAGGCATCGTGGGAATAATCACCTGCAAGTCTGCATTCACAGTCATTTCTAGAGATGTTCCCTCTCTTGTATATATTCTGTGTGTTGTTGGAGCAACCCAGCCTAGCTTCAATACATGGCATACACAGACAAATGCTAGATAGACAGCTTGTGTCTATGCCTGGCAAATCACAGACTTATGCATGGATGCACCGACACGTACACACACACACACACTCACTCATGTTCCATCTCTGAACACATTCGCACACACACACACACACACACACACAGACACACATTAAATCACATTCCCACACGCATAAATGCACACACCAACACACACACTCGCACACACACACACACACACACACACACACACACACACACACACACAGGCAATCCCGTTTAAAAAAGACTGTGCCCTTTATCTTCGCGACTGCGGCTGCAGGACGAGTGCAGGGAACTCAATGCAAATGATGTTCATCGTTGTGGCATAGCGGCAGTTAGTCAGCAGCCAGCCTCCAGAGATCCGCGACCCAGAATAGACCGTCTAGAAGAACACCGCCGGCGCTCTACAGAAAAGTCCCTGCGTCAGGACACTCATGTTCCGGACCGTCACATGCCACTGCAACACTCATGAAACATCTGGACTTCCCAGGAATGTAGGCCTGCTTCTATATCTTTGTATATATATATCATATATATCATTCGATGGGATGCGCGTTGCCCATTCGGCAGCCAGCGCTCACGATCCTCACCGTCCCTGGACGTAGGGGTCCCTCTTCTGCATTCCTTCTCCTGAATTTCCCCCCCCCCGGTTTTGGGGAGTTTTTCCCTTAAAGTCCTTCAGACGGCTTAGGTTAGGGGGTGTAGTATAATGCAGGGTCTTTGAAGCCCTAGGAGACTGGAACTGTGATTAATGGCTAGACTAATTCAACTGACTTGGCACGTTAAAACCGAAGGTCTTGCACCATGAGTTGTATTGTTAGTTGGCATCTTATTAAATCAGTTTGAAACTCAAAGACTGCCTATGAGCAATTATTCTACAGAGGAAGAGAGAGAAACCAAAGATTGGAGCGCTCTGGCGTTAGGCAACGACGGAGAGACACGCGAAGGAGGGACTGTGAAGGTCTCCGCCGTGTTTGTAAGCGATAAGCTCTCCAAGGGTGACGCGGTCCACGCTCCACTGAAGGTTAAATAAACGTTCTCAGCCCTGGGCGTGAGTGAATGTGGAGGCAGCCAGCCACGCGGCCTAGGCCGAGCACTCATCCACACCTGCTATCATAAACCACAACCCTGCCCAGTTAATGGGATGAGGCAGCTTGCACATAAAACTATACGGCGTCAATATTTCATTTCCGTTGCGCTGTGGTATCTTAACCAACACACAGTTGCAACCCTTCCACACACAACCTGCAATTGGACATTCTCCTGGTCGTGTTGTTGTAAAGTGGATATCAGCGCAAGGACAGATGTTCTGTTATGTTGACCCTGGGCAGCAGCCAGTTCTTTATTATATAAATCACCATCTGATGATGCTGATTGCCACGGGCTTAGAGCACACACACACACACCTATACACACATACACACTCACAGCTGCACACACATCCATACGCAGACGCATGTGGAAATACACAGACACACACTGACACAGCCATACAGGCACAACACACAGATAAACACACTCTCACACAGCTGCAGGCTTCATCCACATGCAGCCGCATCCACACACACGCACACACACACACAGACGAACAAACACACATACACACACATCATGCACACAGAACCACTTGTGTGCACACATACGCACACACACAGCCACAAACACACACATACACATACACACACACACACCCCACCTTAACACAGAACTCCCTCAACTCCCAGCGTTTGGGCCTCTGGTTCTGGACCATCTCCTCCAGCAGGGGGGGCTGCTGGGTCAGCACCGCAACCCCCATCAGACGAGCGTGCAGAGCCGTCAGCTGCCGCTCCAGCCGGTAGTCCGTCATGTACTGGAGGAACACCTCCTTCTCCCGTTGGGCGAACTCTGGCTCGGCGCGGACCTGCATGACAGCATCGCCTGGTCAGCACATTCAAGAAACACCGTTTTTGTTTTTTTTGTCTAGAGCAAGATGAGATACGGAGAGCTCAGACGACGGCGCATAAGGGACCTAAGAAACCACAAAGGGAAACGTAATCCTAACTGAAGAGAGTAACTTAATATACCAACAAACATAATAATAGAACAGTGAAAGTGAAACCAAAATTATAATTCCAACTGCTGCAACAGAAAGACTCTTTTTTTTCTTCATCTTCTCTTCATAATAGTATTTAACACTGTTCTTTAGCTCAGTGGGCTAAATACAAACGAGTCGAGTTCTTAAGTACATTCTATTCCTTATATATTTGGACATTTAATTAATTTCACTTATATTTTTGGGCTTTACAGGGTGAAACCAGTTACTTCTATCTATATATTTATATAACTATCTTTAAATCAGTAAATACACAACACTCTTGAGGACCACAAAAGCCCTTCAAGGGCAGCTTCACCTCTATAATTTCTTCTCTGACTTTCAACAGCTCCACTCTGTTAAACTCCTGTCCCTCTAGGGCCCTCTGGTGGCCCATCAGAGGGCCCTAAATCAGACTTTCTTAACGCTACAGGTCGGGACCGAAAAGGGGATCGCAATCCAGTCGGAGGTGTGTGCCACAACCCGACAATGCATAGACACTCTCATACTGGGATAGACAGCTTATCCTAAAATCACCAATTCATTTTCGGATCAATGAAAGACAACAAATAGTGTTTTGGTCCACGAGATGAAACAGTTGAGAGACCCCTATATCCCCTTCCGTCCGTCCCCAGCAGGGCCCTCACCGCAGCGCCGAGCTGGTAGTACACCACTGCCAGGTCCCCCTCCAGCTCATGGACCTCTGCGTCACGGAGGAGCCCCTGGTTCCCAGCACCCAGCTCCTGGTCGATGTAGTCCAGGTTCTTCCTGGCCAGCGCCGCCTCATCCTGTGTGGCCCCACCCCCCAGGTAAGAGCAGATCCCCTGGACCAACACCCTGATCGGTAGAACCAGAACCACAGTTAGACACCCTCTGGACCGCTCTGCTGGTTGAGTTACCAACCTAGCCTTGTTCCACTTCCTGCTTTGTTTTTGTGCCACACACGTTCTATGTAGGGATGTGAATAACTCACATTTTTCATGGTCGAATAATCAGTGGGTGGTTATGAACGAATAATCGATTATTCGATGTGTGCCGACATTCACAAAGGCAGCCATGGATCATCTGCAAGAAATCACTTAATATCTTAAACGCAAAAAAACTAACTTTAACAGTGATCAGTGTTTGTGTGGTATGCATATATATTAATATTTATGCTTGTGTATTGTGTATATTGTTTTTCTGTACATGATTAATAATAATAAAAAAAACTAATAGTGCTACAGAACCAACATTAGTTCCGTCCGTTAATTCTTGTTTATTTGAATGGGAAAAAATGTTAACGGTTGACTTTGACCCTCAGGAACGAATAATCGAATAATCAAATATTCTGACCCATCCCTAGTTCTATGTCTGCCGATTCAGATCCTATTGCTCTCCTAACCAGCTCGGGAAGGATGGGTCCCTCTTCTGTGACTGTAGCCGAGGTGACCTCCCTCCAGGGTTTGGGGAGATGGTCTTTGTCCTTCAGAGAGCTGAGGTTTAGAGGGTGTTTTATAATGTGTGGCTAGGTAAAGCCCTTTGAGACGGGAACTGTGACTGTGGGCTATACAAATAAAACTGACTTGACTTGACAAGAGGCTGACCTAGACCACGTCTGTAGAGACACACTGACTTGCATAATCATATGTCCATGTGTTTATGCCTGGATGAATTGTGAACATCTAACTCTCTTCACCTCTCTGACCTTCCATCTGCCACATTTACATGTTGTAATGTTCTGATTTGTAAATGTGTGTTACCGTTCATTCTCCCACTGTAGGAATGTAGTTATTACCTACCGCAGTATGTAAAGTGTACAGAGAGGCTAAACTCTCGGGTCATGACTGAAGGTCAGAAATAAGCTCACCTCATGGTCTGCATGTAGCCCACCGGCTCCAAAACCTTTCCAAACATCGCCATGTCACGCTCTGTAACCAAGACGACAACATTTCATTATGAGTTCAAGTTCAAGTTCAGCTGTATTGTGACGTGTTTTAAAAAACACCATTGAATACTTTGGCCTCTCCCTGCCTCAACACAAACGACACATCATCCACAGAAAACGACAAAAACCCTACGGATTTACATGGGCTCTGTACACAATGCACTCATATGTATACATTAAATACACAATGCATATGCATATGTGTGTGACAGCTGTTCAGCAACCTGACTGCCTGTGGAAAGAACTGTTACTGAGTCGGATGGTGGGTGATTCAAGACTCTGTTTGAATTGTAATGCTATAAATCACACAAATTGTAGAAACTAAAGTAGTTATGGTTTAAGTTTGATTGTGTGTCTGTGTGCGTCTCACCTCAGTGGCTTTCTCTGCAGGTGTGCTATGACCTTCATGATTCCCTCACTATTTATACGCTCTCCTGATTAACCACAACCTGATAACATGTTTCCCCACCTCCTCCTGATAGAGGAGCTGGCCTCCCCTACACCTCCTCCTGATAGAGGAGCACACAGTAGCATGATGCTATCCTCCCCAACTCCTCCTGATAGAGGAGCATACAGCAGCATAATGATCCTAGCTTCCCCAGTGTCTCCTGAAAGAGGAGCATTCGTCTACAAAGGATGGAAGTTAAGATGTACCTTACATATTCATGTAAGGTACATCTGCCTTAATCTGCTCCAGTCATAGAGTTGCAACTCAGAGCTTTTGGTAATGTTTTCCAGGGGTGATATGAATCCCAGGTTATCCCAGCAGGTGGCGGTAATTCCCTTTTAGGCAAGGCAAGGCAAGGCAACGTTATTGATATAGCACTTTTCATACACAAGGCAGACTCAAAGTGCTTCACATATAAACATTGTCATACAATAAAATAAAGTAATAGATTCGGATTCGGATGTTGTCCGAATCAAATAAAGAACAAAAAGAAGAATACCCCTATTACTCCGATTCTCTAGGTGGCGATATACACATCGCACTGCCTTTTCCGCCACCGCAAAAAAAATATTCGAAAAAGTCACTGTTTTGTATTTTAGTGGCGCGTAAACTCAGCACCGCTTCTGTCTAGACTGTGGTTGTGCTACGTTTTGCAGCGGTTCAGTGGTTCATACCCACCACCTTATGTTCTCGTTGTGAATAATATGGACCCAACGTCGCTCTTCTTCTCCAGGTTGCGGCGGCTCGCCGTCACCCTGGAGACCGAGACGGAGAGCCTACAGGGCGCCTACCAGACCCGCGACGACCACGGTGACGGTCAGTCATGAGTGACTCTGAATGCATTTCTTATATTTTTGGTCGTAACCAGGGGCTTCTCACATTTTTAAGAGTAACAAACAAATGGCATATGCTTCAGTGAACTATGCTATTGCTTTTATATATAAATAAACGACAGTTCGAGTTAGGCGCGGAGTGATGCTGAACTCTGTAAACTGAACGGGCGTCATAGCTGTGTGTATACGCTCATTATACAACAGTTGGGAACCAATCAGATCGCTTGATTTAAGCCGTTTTATAAATAGATGCCTTCATATAGCCCCCCCACCCATAAGGGTCAATACTTATACTCAGTACACTTCCACCATAAGGTGGATAATATCCTAAATAATGATAACCATAATGAGAATAACGATGTTCATCATCATCATCACCATTATCAACATTCATAGAGTGATACTACTCCATGTCGGTACTTATCTAGTGTCATGTCTTTGAACCCTCTAGTGTCACATCCTTGATAAAAACGTACCTTTGTCTTATGTGTTATGAGCAACGGCAGTAACGTTAAATACACATGGACCAGACTTTCATAGTCTCGTAGCTTGTATTCGTGTTCCGTCACCAGTATTTGTGACGGAACATCATTATCTATTTATTTAATTTATCTGTCAGATTCGTCTGTCAACGAAAGAGGAATGGGAGCCTATCACACTCTTTGCAACGAGTTGGCGGACCTCAAGGTAAGATTCACCAATTGGGAACATTACTTTCATACAATAAAATTATAAATACAATTGACAAAATAATATCATGTTATCTATCTTAATCCATCAGTAATAATCATTGCAGTAATAAATGTAAACAAGGTACAATTTTAATATTTGTGATCCAGGGAGAGATGCGAGTCCGGCTGGAGCAGCAGCTGTCCCGGGAGGCGGAGGTGAAGAGCTACTTGGAGGCATGCGGTGTGATGCAGAGACGGATCTCTGACGACATCCACACGCTGAAGGCACACTATGAGACATACGGGTACCAAGCCCCGCCTAACACACACACACGTAAGGAACTAGAGTATTATCATAGATGTTCCTCTCATTGATCATTGATCCCCCCCCCCCCCGCCCTCCTCTCTCTCTGCCTGTCTGTCTCACTTTCTCTTCTCTTCTCTCTGCTCTAACGAACAACAAACAATATGGCCCTTTTTTAATATGAATAGAGTGTTATCTCATCTATCGGAGGAGCGCAGTGTAACCGATAAACCAAACAACCAAAATTGAAACCGGCCAAAAAGATCAGCTGGAGTGATCCACAATAAACAAAACCCCCTTTTATATGTTTGTCACCCACAAAGAGGTCAAAGGTCACATCCCAGAGTCCGCAGACCCCGGGACGGAACAGGGGTCTGCGTCTGGAAAGGAGGAGGAGGAGGAGGAGGAGGATGGATCCACAGAGAGGAAGGACCCCCACCTTCCCTCCACCCCTCAGTCAGCCCAGCCCCCAACCGGTGACCAGCTGCGAACGCCAAAGCTGGCCGACTTTGGCCTGTCAGAGCTGGACCTGAAGCGAATGCTCCACGGGGCCCACGGGTAGGAGCCAGATTGTTTTTCACAGTTTTTCACTCCATATCTCGGTTAAACATTCTTACCACAATAACCCCCGCCACAAATGTCCATTACTGTGAATACCGTCTGTCTTAACTAGGGATGGGTCAGAATATTCGATTATTCGATTATTCGTTCCCGAGGGTCAAAGCCGATTTTTAACATTTGGACCGTTAACATTTTTTCCCATTCAAATAAACAAGAATTAACGGACGGAACTAATGTTGGTTCTGTAGCACTAATAGTTAATCATGTACAGAAAAACAATATACACAATACACAAGCATAAATATTAATATACACAACACAAACACTGATCACTGTTAAAGTTTGTTTTTTTGCGTTTAAGATATTAAGTGATTTCTTGCCGATGATCCATGGCTGCCTTTGTGAATGTCGGCACACATCGAATAATCGATTAATCGTTCATACCACCCACTGATTATTCGACCATGAAAAATTTTAGTTATTCACATCCCTAGTCTTAACCGGCATAGAAACAATGTAAGGGCTCCTCCTGAAAAATACATGTTTAGAACCATGGGGAGCAGGAGAATAATCTCCAATTGTAAGTGCTCAACAGTGACTGCTATCCCGACAATCACACCTTTTTCGGACATACTTCAACATCACCCAGTATAACCGTGAACCGGGATCATTTTGGGCTGGGTTGATCACAGCTCTGAATTCTCCCACCGTCCCCACCCACAGGTGCCCTACAGCGCCGCCCATGCCAGTGCTGAGTTTCCCACCGCTGCAGCCTTCTCTGGCCACGCCCCTCCCCCCCACCTTGCTGGCCACGCCCACGTGTGTTGCGCGGCGCACGGACGCGCAAGAGGAGCTGCCCACACCGCGGATGAAAGACTTTGGCGTCTCTGAGCGAGCGCCGCCCCCCGACAGTGACGGTGACTCCGCCACTGTGGCCCCGCCCCCCGCCACCTCCCAGATGCGCACGCCGCAGCTGTCGGACTTCGGGCTGTCGGAGGCGGACCTGCAGCGCATCGGGGCCATGGGGTAGGGCCGGGAGCTGAGTGTAGAGTTCTGCCTTCGTCGTCCCGTTTGTTTACAACGTCCAACATCCTCCCGACTCGGGAGATAGAGAGACGCGTCTTGTTTTGCAGAGCTGCCTGCCGTCACGCTTCCACGTCACATTAAAGGTTGTATCGGCGATGTTGGGCGACGTCTCTTCTGTTGGTGTTTTGAAGCGAGATCCCAAACAAACAGAGAGCAAAGCTCGCCAGCTCCCTTTTCGTGTTTCGTGCATCCAGTAAAAAAACGATCATGAACGCGGCGCAAAAACCCCACAACACCCGCCCCCTTGTCGGTGATTGGTTGGAATACTATTTACTTTGGTTTTGAGTGGTTGGTACTACCGTTTGTTTTTGTGTGCGCTCTCGGAGCACAGGCTGCCTACAGAGACACGTTTTTTTTTTTGACACCTGCTTATGGGGGCGGGCGGCTAGCGGATCAGAAGAATGTGATCATCTATGTTTCGGCCTAGGATCGCTGATACAACCTTTAACGTGTACACAAGAGGGCAGTAGAGCGCTTCCGACCCCCAGTGCACGCGCACCAGAGGGCAAATCTGGAGCACCACTACAGTCTAAAACAGAACTTAAAGCGTCTAAGGGCTCCTCTGAAAACAACATATTCAGAATTAGATGATGACTAGCTCCAATTATGACTTGATGTTCATGTGCAATGAAATCTCATGCGGTGAAAGTTTTTATTAATCTTTGTACAGTAAAGTATTGGTACCGAATTTACACAATTCCACAGTTAAATATAAGCGAGATGTATAACCGAGTTTGGCTGGGATAATCGTGGACCGAATTTCCCTACATCGACCCCTTCCCACAGGTTTCATGAGGCCCCACCTAAGCCAGCGTTGCCTTTCACGTCACCGCAGTCGTCCCTGGCCCCGCCTCTCTCCCCCGGCATGCCGCTGACGCCCAGGCGTGTTCTGCACATGGAGGAGGAGGAGGAGGAGGAGGAGGAGGAGGAGGAGCTAAGCAGTCCACAGATGAAGGACTTTGGCCTTGTGGAGCACACACTGTGCCTCAACAACGACTTCACCATGGACCTCCACCGGATGGCTACAAGGTGGGACTGGGACGGAGCGCGCGGGATGGGGAGGGGGTGTACATTAGGGATCGACCCATATGGATTTCTTCGGGCTGATACCAATACGATTTCTTTTTTCTTTTCTTTTTTCCCGATTTCATCAGCCTTAGCCGATGACCGATACGCCAATACCGATTTTCTTGAGCCGATATTCTGAGCCGATACTGCTTTTGTTCCCTCAATTGACAGCATAAAAATGACACGATGATGATAGCAAATGTTACAAGTCTCAATTTTAAAAAAGGAATATTTATTGAACTGTCTGTAAATCATGCCAGGGAAAAATAGAATAAAAAATCGGAGAAAAAGATCAGCAGATGCCGATACAAATATTGGCCGGCCGATATATCGGTCGATCACTAGTAGAGTGCATGAAAGGATGTATGGATGTGTGCACGTAGAGATGAAGTGAGCATGGAGTGAGTGTGCGTGTGATCCGGGGAGGGTCCATGTGATGTGGAAAGGCTGGGAGAGGCTGATGTATAGACACGTGATGTATAGAGGGTGCATGTGATTTAGAGGGTGTGCTTGCTGTTCGTCGCTGCTTAACTCCAGCTTTTATTAAATTTCTGCCCAGATCATCAAACCACCACCACCAGCAGCCCCCTCATCCCGCGACCCAGGACCCCCCCCATGAGATGGTGAACCTCCACGCTGAGATGGAGTACCTCACACCTGAGATGCCCAAAATGGAGTCGGTGTTCAGCAACACTCTGATCAAGGTCTGGACCCAGACAACCCTGGTACCGAAACCAACACACCTGGTCCTGGACCAGAGCTAGACCTAACCCAGAACCAGATAGCTACAGGGACAGGGCTGGTCAGGGAGTGGCCATGTGGACAGCCAATGAGAATCTCGCCTTCAGTTTCTTGAAGGTGCAGCGCGGTTTAACTTGCTTTTAAGTGTGTGCAAAGGCACTTGCTGTGCCTTTGCACCAAAGAGGCTGAGGTTAGGCGCACTGTGTGCTGGTCTGTGATAGTAAAGGGCCGCACCGCATCTAAACGGCACCCCCTGTCTGCCCTGTAGAGAAGTGCACGAGGGGCCTGTGAGTCTGGGGACCCCGGCGGCCTGGATGTGGACGGCCCCACCCAGGAGTTCAACCTGCGGTCCCCCCGCGTCAGGCTGGCCTACCAGGATCCCTCCACCCCGGAGATGCCTGACCTCAGCTCCATCACCCAGGACATCTGTAAGGTAGGTCGCCCAGCAAATATACCCATGTATACTCCAGCATTAGTCAACATACCCATACATTTACGTCATCCTAAGTGAATATATAAGCATATAGATACCCTGTTTAATGTAATCATTTGTGAACACAGACCCATGTATATGATCCTAATCAATGTAACGCTAGCATTCTCAATATGGCTGAATGTGACAGTTTTACTCTCACCCTGACTAGATCTGATCCTAAATGGAACAGTATTACTTGTATTGTTACTGCTTATTGTAAACCAACGTATGTAAAGATGATTATATTAGTGTGTAGAGTGTATACACGTAGTGTATACACTGTATGTATACGCAGTTTGTATACACAGGTTGTGTGGCTTTTAAATAACGACACAAACGCATATGACAAAAGAACAGACATGATGGGGCGTGTTATCCACAAGATGCCTGCCATGCTAACCTAGCTGGTTTGTTTGCTAGCTGGTGTTACGCTCTGAGCTGAAGGAGAAGAACGCCAGCGTCACCATGCCGACTCCCAGAGGGCTGGGGAAAGAAAACGGGTAGTTATATGACCCTACTATGACCCCTGATGTTGTGATGAACTATTTACTTTGGGATTAGTAATGACTGTGAATAATCTATCCCCTCCCATCAGAGCTGTGTTGCTGCCCCCGGTGGCGGACCCTGAGTACCATAGTCTCCCTAACTACCTGAGACAGATGTCTCTCAGCAGCCTCAACGACTCCATCCACAAGATCAACACTGCAGCCGCTGCCAAGCACCAACACGGTACGTCACTCCGACTCCACTCTGACTGGAAGCAACCTTATATTAGGGCTGGACTAATCACTGTGGGGTGTGGCACCGTCAGGGTTTAATTTGTAAGAGCAAATGTACTTGGAGGAAGCCTGAAAAGTCTAGTCATTAACAACATTTAGTCATTGAGCAGACATTGTTATCCAAACCGACTGACTAGTCTAGAAGTAGCGATTTCTATTTAAATTCTGATCTCCTTCATTCTATATTAAAACCAAATTGTCTGAAATACCTTACCCGTGTCTTGCTGTGCTTGTGTGCCCTCTACAGGCAAAGCACTGCAGTTCCAGATGGAGGAACTGAAGAGCCTCACAGGGTTGGGCATCAAGGCTCCAATCTACTTTCTGTGTCTGGAGGAGCTTCACCGGCTAAAGCATGTGCAGAGAGTGGGCCAAGGCTCCGTGTACAAGCTCCTCCCCCAGCATTGAGACCCTCACGCCATAGAAAATGTGTTTTCTTACAGTACACAAAAGTTTGTTGTTACTTTTTTTTTTTCATAATGAAACAATTAAAATTCCAGAAAGATAATAGCAGCAAAAAGAGACCTATGAGTAAAGCAATATGCCTAGTGCCACGCAATAGCTTACTGAAGTTATGTACTTTATTTTGTCTGAGTATAATAAATGATCTATAATGGGAAGAAAGTTGTCTGTTTTTCAATTCTGTAGGATGTTATATTGAGCAGAATGTCAAGTCTAAACCGTGCCAAGTAGGCCTATAAGGCTATCAAGGCCACTTTAAGAATGCACAGATATAGCAGCACATTGGGTTCATGGTGTCTTCAGTTGAGTGCCTGAACCTGATTCCGGTCTGATATTTGGTATCTTAAGTGAAGATAAACAGTGTCATAACACATCAGATTAACGCCATGAGGTTTCAATTACATTTTGTAATATAATCAATCATAATCATTGTGGATTACAAAGGTCAGTCAACCAAATGGCGGTAATTTTTTATCCATAATGATTAAGGATACAATCTATAAGTGATTTACTAAGCCCATTTGTTCATCTGTTTGTTGTAGAAGTCTATAAGTAAAATAAAAGATGGACACATTTAGATAAGACCCTCAGGCAAATGTGGCCTTAATCTCAATTGCAGAACAGCTGTTGCAAGCTCATAGTACACTATGAATAAGGTGACACAGAGAGCAGACTCCTTACTGAACAATTTAAAAGTAGATCTGCATATATGTAGTCTTCTCAAACCTTAACCACAGACCCAGTATGTGTCAATCACAGTCGTTTTACTCCTAGTGATCCTAGTCTCAGTGACAGTGACAGGCTATATAAATAAAGTTGCCTTGCCTTGCATAAACAAACATTTTTCCTGTTTATTGGTTGATTTTATTGAAGACCTAAAAAAAAAAACCATGAATGCAAAATGTAGAAATTTCATTGCTGCACTAAAATCATTTTCCCACATTTTCAGTCTTACAGTTGAAAAAAAAAAAAGTTGTTTGCACGAATATCACTTTTAAACAAGCACAAACATCTGTCTGATACACTTTCTAAGAAACACAAGGGTGGAAATGGAAGTGTGCCCGCCCAGGTCAGTAGGGTCTCATACGCATGGGCATCGGGGGTGCTCGGTTGGGGGGGGTGATGGCGATGTCCAGGTAGTCTCCGATCTGGAACCTCTGGGACTGCAGGGTGAGGGCGTCGTCTGGACCCTTCCTCCCCGACACCGTGTTGCCGATGTCCTTCATCCTGGGATCAGAAACGGCCAAGGGATGAAGATGTGGAACCCACAGTGGGACCGGGAACAGAGAGAAGAAGCTCTACGTTATTACTTGCGGTCTGCATTCAAGACTGTTACCATTTTGTCTTTTAGCAGTCACTTCCATCTTTGAAGTGAATACAGAGACATGTCGTTGAGGAGCAGGTCGGGGCTTGGGGTATCTTGTGCAAGAATGCCAACAGGTAGAATGGGCATTGTGGATCAAACTCAGACCCCGTTTGTCAGGGAGTCAAGACACCCCAATCACTACACAGCCCCTATTCTGACCCACATTCCACTATTATCTTAGTGCAGTGAAGCTTCTGGTTAACCTACTAGCCCGAACACTCGGTCAAAAATAAACTACACATTTGAAAAAACATTCCCACCGGTGATACTTGAAACATGGCTTGACACAGGTCGGAACTGTGACTGCTTGGATGAGGATAGATGAATAAATCATGGAGATGGCTGAGGAGTGGTTCGGTTGGTGTGGTTTACCTGTACATCTGTCTCATGGGCTCGGGAAAGACGGTGGCAAAGCTGAAGTGTGTTCCTTTCTTCCGAGCCTCAGGAAACACCTCCTTCACCAGGCTTGTCAGTTCCTTCAGGGTAGCGTCCATCCTGGGAGCATGAATGCCATGTTGAATACTTCACATAACGTGCTCAGTTTATGCAGAGATTATCGTGTAGGTTGTATGTGATGATCTGTCATTTGGAACCTGCTCAGGTACCCCTGGTTGGGAACAACTTAGGCTATGTGAGAAGGTTCAGGAGGCTATCTTTTACTTTCGTAAACCCACATGCAACAACGACAAAGTTATATATTAACTAACGTATTAATATATATATTGTATGATATGGGGTTCATGAGGGGAAAAGTGTGGGAAACTATTCTAGGAGAAAGGCATTTGATAGCCATTTCCCGGATAAATAAATTATGGTCCAAAGAATCATGTGTCTTATGGTGGTCTCACCAGGTGTATATCTGCAGCTCGCTGGCCGGAACGTTCCCACGGGTGAACTCGTCCATGCGGTGATGTCTCCCATTGTTTGTGGTGAACACCCTCAGCAGGAGAGGACATGTCTGGTGGACATCCAGGAACAGACAAACAAACACCATGGAAGTATTATGACGAGAAAATAAACATGAGAACCAACAGACCGTGTATTTACGGCAAACACTGATCGTGCTAAACACATCCACCGTCCACCGTCGGGGGTTTCCAAATAGATGACCAGGAGGACATTGACGTAACACAAACAGGCGTAAATGCACGAAGTAGACTATACTAAATGCACGAAGTAGGCTATACTAAATGCATGAAGTAGGCTATGCTAAATGCGTGCCCTATAATATGATAGCTAGAAAGAATAGATGGTGCTTGTTAGAAACGCACACGGAAAACAAACAATCGCAGACGTGCAGGAAAAGACGGACCTTTTCTCTGTCGATGGGCTTCTCTGGCTCTTTCTTTATCTCCTCTTGGGTGACTCTGGACTCCACGGCCATGGTAATATTCGGCTGCGGTTATTATACTCGTGTTACGGCGAAGAGAAAAGTTTTATCATGCGAAAGGTACTACTATTCATGTACTGCACAATTTCTGTGTGTGTGTGTGTGTAGGCGCCTAATGATGACGTATAATCAAAGGGGTCCATCCATATGGACCTGGTCCAATCGCGTTGTCCGACTACGTCGTCGCAGCTGAACTGACCAATGACTGGGCGTTTGCGCACGGGAGACCACCCCCTCTCGCCAGCCACCATTTTGGGAGTCAAAACACCCACCGACCACGTCTCACACACATACACCGCACTCCATGGGCGGCACCACACACACACGCATCCGCACGCCTTTTCCCCGCCACGCTATGGTGCACACGTGTGTGGTGTCCGGTTGTAGGAACAGACGAACCCCGGGGACCGCCTTATCGTTTTACCGGTTCCCCCGGGACCCGGAGAGGAAGCAGCGGTGGGTCGACGCGGTGAACCGGCCGGGATGGCAGCCGAACGACGGCAGTCGTCTCTGTAGTAGTCACTTCATCTCCGGTATGGCGGCGCGGGTGGGGGGGGGGTGGGTGTGTCAATGAAACAGGCAGATAGTCTTGGGTAAGATGGAGTGGCGTGTGTGATTCTTAAGGGAGAAATTCGAGTTTAAGCTAGAATATCTAAAGATCTTTTTGATTATCCCGAACTTTATCCATCGGAAAAAAAGAGTAAAAAGTATTTTTCTTTTTACATTAGTACATATTTTTTGGTATCTACACAGCAGACCAAACGTTACGTTCTCATCTTTTCTGTTTATTCTGTTGTCCAGGAAAGCAGGTGAAGAACCCTCGTTCCCCAGACTACGTTCCCTCCCTCTTCTCTCCTCCGGCCCCCGACATGAGGGAACCAGCGGACATGAAGGAACCAGAAGACTCTGAGCTCCGGGACAAACAGCAAGCCCAGGTGGAGGCCGCCAATGCCCTGCTCTTCCTCCAGGGACAGGGGCGCGACCCAATCCAGACCCCGACCCCTAGAGGAGACCACCCAGGGCACGAAACCCCCTCGTCGTCCCCCAGTGCAGATGACGGCGACAACGAGGAGGAGGAGGAGGAGAACGATGCTAACTTTGCCAGGGGCAGCAAGAGAGTCCGCGTGGCTGTGAAGGAGGAGGAGTCGGTGGGTCTGGAGGAGGCGGTCAGTGCTCTGCAGAACGAGAACCAGGCCCTCAGGGAGGCGCTGGAGAAGATGTCTCTGTCGGAGAGCTCCCTGAGGAACGACCCGGAGAAGGTTCGCTTCTACACGGGCCTGCCCAACTACTACGTCCTGGAGACGGTCATGTGGCTGCTGGCGCCGCACATGGACGACACCACCAAGGCCTCCCCCAAGAACCCGGCGCGTCTCTCCAAGTTCCAGCAGCTGCTGCTGACCCTGGTGCGCCTGAGGCTGGACCTCCGGCACCAGGACCTGGCGTACCGCTTCGGCGTGCGCGTCGGCACGGTGACCCGGGCGGTGCGCCGCGCGGTGGACGTCATGTCGTCCACGCTGGTGCCCACCGCCGTCTTCTGGCCCTCCAGGGCCGAGCTGCGCAAGAACCTGCCCGCCGCCGTGCGGGCCGCGCACCCCGACTGCGCCGTCATCATCGACTTCTTCACCGTGTCCCTCGAGTGGCCCCCGACCGCCGCCGCCGCCGCCCCCCCGCGCGGAGAGCGAACGGGCCGGGCCGGGGCGGGCGGAAACACCCTCAAGTACCTGATCGGCGTGGCGCCGCAGGGCGTGGTCACCTTTGTCTCCGGGGGCGTGGCCGGCGACGTCGGCGACAAGACCCTGGCGGAGGGGTGCGGCTTCCTCTGCAAGCTCCTCCCGGGCGACGTGGTGCTGGCCAGCCGCGGCCTGGACATCGGCGAGTCGGTGGCGGCCCGCGGAGCGTCGTTCAGGATCGCTGGGGGCGGAGCAGAGCGCGAGAGCAGCCTCTCTCTGCTGGGACACGTGGAGAAGGTCATCGCCATGGTGCGGCGGCGCTACGCCGTGCTGACCGGACCCGTGGAGAGCTGCTTCGCCGCCGACCGCTCCGCCTTCGACAAGGTGGTGCAGGTGGCATGTGCCCTGAACAACCTGTGCATCTCCGCCGCTCCACTCGAGTGACAGAGGCCGGGACAAGGGAACCGCTTCTCATTGGCCGTCGCTGCCTGCGATTGGTCAACAAAACACAATTTCCCTTTTAGTTTTGTATACCGGGCCCCTTTAGTGCCGTTTGGAGTATATTTGAGACCAAAAGCCCCCCGCCCCCCTCCCCAGAAGAAGAACAACAACTGAGACAGGCAGAACCATGGGACCAGGGTGTGACATTATCTCTGTTGTGTGATCGTGATTGGTTCAGTTGATGGTCATTAGTAAAAGCGGTTAAACCCTTTCGCCCAGTTAGGATTAAGCTTGGTGGAAGTACTACAATACACCACAGGTTTATGGGGTGGTAGACAAGTCCCCATGAATGAACGATCCGAACTTGGGCACAATGTTCACCAAAGTTGATGGTCTGAATGAAGGCACACAGTGTTACCTAGACAACACTCTGTTAATATAAACACTGTTAATATGAACACGTGCACGTAGTAGTATGTGCCTGCAAATTATGCACACATGGTAAATACACATGCACACAACTTCAGGTGCTGTTACCAGGGGAATAATGATAGGATGTTGGTACTCCTAGCATTTCAACCCAACCCACAGATGGTTACTTTATTCATTTTTGTGGCAAAATTAGGGAATTTTGGTAATTTTCCAATGAAGGTTGTTGTTTTGTTTATACTTTGTGGAATACAGAGGGCTTATATGTGTTACATGTACAAGATGTTTGTCAATTTAATTAGTCAATATGCATTGACACCCAGTGGTTAAAATGGGAAATGCAGTCCAAATACACACTATTTGGAGAGTTGTCTCCACCCAACCAAACCCTGACTCTGACCCTTGCCTCATGAGCTGAGGAAGTTAACTTCAAACAGGATGTGAATGAAGAGCTTCTCTTCAAGGGTATCAAATAGAGGGTTAATAAGGGATGGATCCTCTTCCCAGGCAGGGCTTCTAACCTATCTTGAAATAAATTGTTCTTTGCCGCTTTAAAATGTTAATTTAAAGGGCCACTACTTTACCACCAGGGGTGAGTGTGATTAGCCATTACAAGCTGTATAAAAATTGGAGTGGCTGTATCACATTTGCTGCCTTCTGTGTCCTCTGTAATTAATTGTAAAGGTCTGAACCGTGATTTTGTGAAGCAGAGGTGTCTGAAATTGTTAACTTGTTCCCTTTATACTGCACTACTTGAGGTGTTTTTCCAGTGCTGTGGGAAATCTGAGTGTATAAATTTGGTTCCCTGTATATTGCATTACTGTCAAGGTGTTAAAAATGTAAGCATTTTTTTTGGTGTCATTTGTTTGAAATGCCATAGCCATCCGTCAGCTATTAGTGACTGAAATGCACTGTGAGAGTCTGGCTCTGCATGAGACAATAATGACTGAATGAATGATTATTTAGTTTCACGCTCAAATCTTACCTACAGCAGCTGTCATGCCCATAATGCACGCAAAATTGAATACACACTTATTTGACCGAATACACTTCACACCGTTAGGTGTCTGGTCCATAATTACTGTCTAAATTCCCCCACTGCCTTCAGTTGTCCTTAGATAGTGTACTTTAAAGTGTTTACCAAATAGGGATTAGGGAACGAGTGAACAACTTTGGATACGGCTCAAGAGACTTGAATTAAGAAGTAGGTTGTCACTTCATGTTGTGGCTTTCAAAAGCCTTGTTGTTCTTAATTAATTTAAAATTAATTTTAACCGCTGCTTCCTGCTGTGAGCATCTAAAGCTCTCTATGGACCTTTGATTTTTAATTGTTATTTTCCAGAATCGTCTGGCACACGACATTAGCTGGTGCCTTAGCGTGGACTTTGTACATCTGTTATTAAACAGACCCACTACA
The DNA here is from genome assembly GCF_964030765.1 of Micromesistius poutassou. NCBI lineage: Eukaryota > Metazoa > Chordata > Actinopteri > Gadiformes > Gadidae > Micromesistius > Micromesistius poutassou. Next base: position 18,686,452 of record NC_140284.1, on the reverse strand, counting down.
TGTTGTTACTGTCACATGTTATTACCATGTTATTGACATGCTATTACCTCTTTGTTTCCATGTTTTATTTACCACGTGAACATGCCCAGTGTGATGTTTAAAGTTGTGGATTTTGGTGGTGTCACGTATGACGTCTTGTATGTTATAAGCGTGGACAGAAGACAGACATGTGTGCCTGTCATCATGTTCCAACACGTGTTTTTTTATGTTCTACTTGTCCAGTTAAAGGTCTACCCAGCATGTATTTTGGTTGGGATTTCTGATCAATCACTTTGTATCAGCCTAACCACTACAACTATCCTCTAGCCATGGACCTTTATTACGCTCTCTGAGCGAATTGTACGACCCTGGTGTCTAAACTGACCTTTATGGACCTCAAACCAAATGGGCGAAGTTCCTCATAGTTCCTCAACGATAGCTCCAATCTTTCAGGGGTCTTCTACATTCTACTACCTTCTACTGTGTGCCTGGGCTCTGTGTATACTAGTATCTATTGTTAGGTCTTTATTACTACTTGTACACTGCTATTTTAATGCTTATATATCAACACTAAATAAATGGTTTGATTGATCATTTCAAACTTTTTCGTTATTTACTTCATAATTTGTTGAAATAATTTGGACTATTTATTTACTGTATTTTAGTTAAACTGTTTATTAAGTAATATATATGGGTGATTGAACATATTATTTTTTATCAGACTTATTAAAAAAAAAGATATATATATATATATATATATATATATATATATATATATATAATACTTAAGACGTGTGTGTGTATATATATATATATATATTATATATATATAAAGATATATATATATATATATATATATATATATATAAAATACTTAAGACGTGTGTGTGTGTATATATATATATATATATATATACACACACACACGCATATATATATAATGCGTGTGTGTGTGTATATATATATATATATATACACACACACACGTCTTAAGTATTTTCTATTATCTTGTGCAGTGCAAATGTAACAGAATCGATTTCCCCCTGTGCTTAATGAAGGAACCAGAATGTGGATTCGAATCTGAATCATATTGGCTCGGAAGCCCCGCCCACAGTATGTGCGCTGTTGACGTGCATTGGTCCGTCACGTGACCTGAGGAATGTGAACTATGCAGTAAGAGTCCAACTTTGTACTGCATTCTCAATCTGCCTACAGTGGCAGGAAAATGGAGCCTCGTTTTATCGTATTTACCAGGGCCCTCCGACACAAATAACTTCACAAGCCGTGCGACACGACCTGTAAACACAACTAGGACACGAAGTTTCCGAAGAAGGAGTCTTTTTTTTGGATTTTACCCTCGAATCAAAGTTACTCGGGTCGCCTTTTTCACATGGTGAGTTACGATCTACATTCTTCTTTTCCAATTGTGGCTCTTGCCCATTTCCCCACGCGATTGTTTTGAGTGGGTAAGAACCACTTTTTAAAGTTGTGTTAAAGAAGGAGGTTTTTTTTTTTTTAAGTTTGGTTTTTCCACCTAACCCAAGGTCTTTAGGACCACGGGGAGGTCCTTCCCATACTTCCACACTTAAGGAGGCCCCGATCCCTTATTATACATCCTTGGCCCAGGTCCGGAGCTCCTCTCGGCTGACCAAATGTTTCCCCTGCAACCATGTTATGTAATAACACTTTCCCTTCTCATTTGCTTTTTTTTGTATTAATTCGCTGAATCTTTGTTTTAGTTCATGCTGTAAATGTTTTATCATGCCTGCTTATGAACACGTTGCTGTTTTGTGGCATAGGCGACATGAAATGTTAAACAAATATATTGGATACGTTTTAGATGATAAAAATAAGGAAAAAATAAACAACGCACGCAAATTGCGAATATATAAAACATGCTAATACCCTTTCATTTGTTATGTTTATATGTACATTTCAGTTTAGTCCAATGTTCAGTGGAATGCAAAACAAACAGATTTGTTTTAATATAACCTTTGCCCACACGTTGATAAATGACACAAACCTATATTCAGATATTATTCTGAAAACAATTAGATAACGTTGACTGTTTGACTCTCCTTTCAGATAGATATGTGCTTTAGTTACATTGGTGAGACACATTCATACTTTGATCAAGCAGGGAACCGTGGCCTCTGCTGTTGATTGGTGAGAAACCAGCAGATCTTTATAGCCCACTAGCATTACAACAAGTCTGCTCTGTTGGATGCCTCGCATTCCCTTTTATTTCCCAAGGCATTCCAAAACAATCAGTCCCATTATGCGTATGAATGCGTGTTTACATATACTATAACCTAGTTATTTGTTTTGTCAGATTCTGAATTTCTTTGCTCGGAGGCAAATCAAAAGGATTTGTCACGCAAAGAACAATGATGTGTTAAAGTCAGAAAACCATCTGCCGGTTTATTAAGTGGACCCTGTCCTCCTCCTTTGCTTGCCATCCTCTGTCCATCCAATCAGAACGAAGTATACTGAACTCTTTAAAATTCTGTTTCTTCATAAATTATGTATTTTTTTTTAAGTCTTTGGAAGTAAACCCATTAGGCATTGGACTGATTCTTTGTCCTAGTCGCAAGCATATTTCAGGATCTGGTGAAAATGCTTTAGATATTCACAGATGTTACTGGGGTGAACTTTAAGGGAACTTGGATAGCCTACAATCACTGGAGTAGTATTGTTCCCTTACCGACTAATATCTGGTTCACGGTCACTTATTAGATGCAGAGACAGTGGTATACGGAGTAATATAAGGGTAATAATATATTAATAATCAATGATATCATCTTGTATGCCTACACTATAGAAGCTGTATAGCAGTTGAAAGTAGCGTTGCTTGTGGATGCATATCTTGTTTACTTCTCCTTGCAATCCAGTTTATCAAAACAAATTGGATTGAACCACGATCACCCACTTCATCACGGGACTATCAGTTATGAGAGATATTGTCTTTTGTGTTCACACACACACACACACACACACACACACACACACTTGTGTTTACTTGTGCCGTGGAATGCTCTGGTCCGACCGAAGCATGGTAGGAATGGAAGCGGAGGAGGAGGTGCTAGAGGGAGGTAAGAGACATGGGGAGGGATGAGTAGCAGGAGGAGGAGGAGGAGGTGAGGAGGGAGAGATGGACGAAGTTAGGGCCCCCCAGCCTATGCGTCCTCCAGGGCAGGAGCAGATCATATTATTATTATTATCTTGTGTGTCTGAGGACGTGTCTGATCTGTAAACAGTGAGGCCTGTGTTCCTCTTCAAAATAAAAGCCCATATAGATGTTCTTATTTAGAGACCGCCTTGGGGGGTCTTTGTTGTAGTTGTACTTTGAAGTTTTACTGGTCAGAGGGCCTTCTATTGGTCTGTTTTTTTTTTTTTGGTCTGCATTATACAATTATCACTGTGATAACGGGACATTTTAAGCACATCTTTTGACTTTTGAGGAAAGTGTTTTAAGGGTCAATGTATTTTTCGTCTGGTAAAAGGAAAATTGTTACAATTTTACTATGTACTAGATATTGTGCTGGTTTTTATCAATATCCTTGACGCAAGACTCACTCAGTTATCAATATTATATTGATCTTGTGTCGTTTTCCTCTCTCTTCTTAGGCCCAGCATGGCAGCCCCGTGGCCAGGCTGCCGAAGTCCCTAAGCCACCCTCTAGCCTCTGAGAGTCATGGGGAACGTCAGCCCTGAGCAGTGCATCATGGGAAGCCTGTAGTCCCCCGACCACCACCAGTGGAGTTAGAGATCGAGGAGAACAGTACCCGCGTCGCCTCTAGATCCGCATGGACACGACCAGGAGAAAGGGGGCAAAGAGTCAAAAAGTGAAAGCAGCTCGCTAACATAGAAAGCTAACATAGAGAAAGGTCCTCAAGCACTAACGGACCCAAACACAAGGTGGCAGCGCAGTTCACGGCCTCCGGCCAACTAGCCACAGCCCGAGCCAAGAAGCCTCGGACCCTAGTCTACTTGCCACAGTCCCTAGCTGCGAACCCTACCCAACCAGCTGCCGCCCATAGGCAAATAGCCAAACTAGCCGTGGCCTGTGGCGAACCAGCCACCACCGCTCACCAACTTGCCAGCCGAGGTCCCTAACCAATTGGCCAACTGCGGCAGCGAGCAGCGGGCAGGGGGGGGGCGCGCCATGCGGCCCAAGACGTTCCCGGCGGCGCCGTACGTGGGCAACACGCGGCAGCGTCTGCAGGAGATCAAGGAGGGTCTGAAGCAGCCGGCTAAGCTGGTGAGCCAGGCCCTGCACGGGGGCAGCTCGCGGTCCGACGGCCAAGGGAAGGACACCGCCAGCCGGCAGCAGCAGCTACGGCCGCCCCAGAAGTTCAACAACTACCAGAATGCGCTGCGGGAGATCCGCAAGTCGCTCATGCCCTTCGCCAACGACTCGGGGCCCTCGTCGGGGTCGGGCCCCGCCCCCTCCGGCTCCGGGGACGTCAACCGACAGATGCTGCAGGACCTGGTGAACGCCGGCTGTGACCAGGTGTGTGTGTGTGTGTGTGTGTGTGTGTGTGTGTGTACACATGGTAATGCTTTTGTTTGGAAGAATGTACTGGAGGAAGGGAGGGCTACAATGATGTTCCATTTATGAATTGACACACGAGTAACACATACTAGTGTTACTCGTGTGTTTCCACACTACAGCCAGTTAGGCTGATGTCAGATACCTGTGCTCGGCCCACCGGGGCTTGAGCTGGTCCTAGCGCTGCACACAACCATACCTTAAGCCGTGGCTAGTTGCTCCGTAGCAGGAATGTGTTAATGAACGCTACACACAACACAGCCTCTCTGCCAAATGTGTCGCGCACAGCACCTTATGCAATCCAGGCCAGCAGCGCGAGATTGCACAACCAACTTCCCCGGAGGCGGCGCCCTCCGTCCAACACACCTCAGAGTTTTGAGTTGTTTTCTTTAGTAGCCGCTGTTGCTCATCGTCAGGTTTGTCACAGCGACGGGAGGCCGTCACCTCCTCCTGCAGAGGAAGCTTAGCCAACAGAGGAACCGGGAACCTGCTTATGCCCGGCATAACAACCAGGTGTGAGTGTGATTAGCCGTTACAAGCCGTTTAAAAAACAAAAAACAAATGGGTGTGTCCACCTAGATGAGCAACGTTTTGCTACGGTCCACTGGGTAGGCTGGTAGACTGATCTATCCGGCGCACGTCTAGGTGGACACGCCCACTTGTGATGTCAGAAGAGGCAGATTTTCAAAACGGCTTGTAACGGCTAATCACACTCACGCCTGGTGGTATAATATGGCTACCTTTTAAGGATGGAGGCTAAGGGTGTGCATGTGTATATTGGCCATGTAAGGGGAGAACCGAGAAGAGTAGGATGGGGGGTGATTCATAGACATCCTTTAAGATTCGCCAACCCTTACCTGCTGGTTAAAAATATGTCATTTAGGTTACATGCACGCACGCCTCTTGGTAAAAGTGTCTGATAAATCATACAGGCCTTAAGGTCATTAAGTGGGATGGGGTAGGGCGTTACATTCCCTACCAATCAAAACCCTTGCAGGGTATTGTCTACTATGACGTGCCTACACTATAGCCAATGTTTGATGGATATCAACTCCCATTCCTCCTATGTTGGGGCCTGCTCTGGTACAGTGACTCATCATCATGGCAGGCTCTGATAGAGCTTCATGTTGCCGGTGTCTCAATCAATGTCTGCAACGGTTGTAGGAACTACTAGCTGATGTAATGTTGCAGATTCACCCAGGCACTCTCTGTCGATAATGAGATTGTTTTTGGTTGTTTATTGATGGGATTTTCTTTTCAAATACAGAATTAGCATCAGAAAGTATCAAACAGTGCAATACATAACTTTACATTTGCGTCATAATAAAATGAAAACATAACATCTGGCTATGTACAGATAAAATTATGCAAAGAAATGGTTCTGTGGCTGTTGAATTCAGGGTTATTAATAGTTAACTGTGATCATATATTTGAATACTATATATAATAGAATATTATACTATATTTTAATACTTTCATTATAGCCTTAATAAAAAAACCCACACAACCTTGACAAAGTTCAAGTCAGACTTGGTTGGTGGTGGTTGGATAGAGCGGGATGTAGGTTCTGATTGGCTGGTTGGGGCAGAGTGGGCAGTCAATACAAACAGGAAGTGAACATTGAATAGGAACAGGGTGGGACAGTTCCTTCTGGTTGTGTCCTGTTGCCACCACACAAAACCTCTTCTGCCTTTCTCCCCGCTAGTCTGCTGTCTGTCTGTCAGCCCCGTCTGTCTGAAAGACCCATCGGTCTCAAAGGTCTTCTGTAAGCCCTGTCTGTCTGTAAGGCCTGTCTGTCTTCCTGCATGTGTGGCTGTCTCTGTATCTTCCCGACTCTGCAAAATATCTCTAAATATGTCTGTGTACTGTCTGTCTGCATATGTGTATTTATCTATACGTGTGTCTCTTTCTGCCCGACTTTCTGCCTTTGTGTCAGTCTGTGTGTCTGCCGGCCTTCCCGTCTGTGTCTGTCTGTTTGGTTATCAACCAGCGTCTTCGGTACGCTTTTGAGCTCGTCCAGGTTTAAACAAATCGCGTCAAGTCTGTCTTTTGCCGAGCACCGAGGAACTCTGGGTTATGGTGACACCTCTGAGTGATGGGCCAATGGGCTGTCACAGTGAGAGTACTCCTCCAAAGCCGTTGACCTCGTAATACCCCCATTAGCACCCATTAGACTGTCTTCAACCCCGCCAGACAGTGCCCCGACACGGCAGCCTCCCACACACCCGCTCTCCTGGATGGTAGCTGATAACCATCAGTGATTCCTGTCTGTCTCTCTTGCTCTCTCGTTCTCCGTCTGAGAGAGAGAGAGAGAGAGAGAGAGAGAGAGAGAGAGAGAGAGAGAGAGAGAGAGAGAGAGAGAGAGAGAGAGAGAGAGAGAGAGAGAGAGAGAGAGAGAGAGAGAGAGAGAGAGAGAGAGAGAGAGAGAGAGAGAGAGAGAGAGAGGGTATTTTCTTGGCGTTTTCCCAAAGTTCTTCTGTAGGCCAGGTTAGCTTGGAGGACTTCCTGTTTGCCCTGTGTGGGCTACGGTGTCCAAAGTGGGACAAGCCTGCCCTCCGGGGCTAGCAGGCGTTTATGTAACGCTGAGGCCCCATGTGCACACGCCGCGCGTACATGTGAGTGCACGTGGAGCCCTGGTATGCTGGGGCATATGACAAGGCATTCCTCTGTGCACCATGCAAGAGTTGGCTATGGTTTTACTACCTGGGCTGGGCTACACGTCTGTCTCAATTAAACACTGTTTATAAGGACTGTAGCTGAGAAAGAGGAGGTTTATGGGGACCCTGGATAGACTATGGGGGGGGGGGGGGGGTTATGGGTAGATGATGAAGCATGGCTAGATGGATGTTTGGTTGGAGGATAGATAGATGGATGGATGAAGGTTGGATAGAGATATTTGAAGGATCGATAGATGAGGATTGATGGACAGGGTGGGTTGAAGAATGAGCAATGACGATCCTGTTCCTCTCTCTGTCTCTGTCAATCTCTCTCTGTCTCCCTGTCTCTCTCTCTCTCTCTGTGTGAGAGAGAGAGAGAGAGAGAGAGAGAGAGAGAGAGGGAATCTCCAGATGTCTTTGGTTTGCAGGGTCCGAAGGAATGCACTTCAAAACTGGGTCAAAGTGAAAATGAAAAGAAAAGATAAAACACTCACTGTTTGTCTCGCTTTCCCCCCTCTCTTTTTGTCTCTCCCATTCCCTTTCAATAATACATAATATACCCTTCTCTCTGTCTCTTACGTGTTATACTGTCTAGATCTAGTTGTGTCTCTACTAGTTGTCTTTTACTTACATTTCTCATCCATCATTTCAGATGTTTCATTCTCCATCTCACACCACATGATAGTCTTGCTATTATTGGATTGATTAATGAGCTCTGGGCGTCCGAGACATACTTTGCATGATGGCGAGAGCGAGAGAGCGCTAGAGCCAGAGAGAGAGCGCTAGAGCCAGAGAGAGAGAGCGAGAGAGAGAGTACAATTTAAACAAACTGGCTTGGCAGTGGTGCAAAATGAATCGGGTCCTTCCGTGGTAGAAAGTGCATGTCAGGAAATAACGTGGCATGTGAGTGAATTCTCCCCATAAAAATCCAACACTGGCCTTCACGTGACCGATGTGCACGTAAGAGGTGTGCTTGTCTTGTGGGGACGAGCTTAGAGGAATAGGTTTTCTGAGGTTGTGTGAATTAAACAGAGGATTTATTCAAATGGAAGCCCCATAAGTCCCAAAAGTGAGAGATGGAGAGATCGGATAAGGGAGAGAGAGAGAGAGAAAGGCAGAGATACAATAAGGGAGAGAGAGAGATCAGGGGAAAATGATAGGAGAGAGACGGATTGAGGGAGAGAGATTAGGTTATATGGGAGAGAGAGGGGCATGTAGGATGAGGAAGATAAAGAGATAGGATAATGGAGAGCGTCCAGATTACCAAATTGTTGGCATTCCTTCTTTCTTGGAGGTTGGAATGTTGCGGAGGAACATCTGTCGCCATGGCAGCCGGGGTCAGGGTTTGGAACGCGCCACCAAGACTGTCCACGCCGACCCCACCCACACACACACACACACACCGACACACACATACGCAAGAACACACGCGCGCGCACACACACACACACACACACACACACACACACACACACACACACACACACACACACACACACACACACACACACACACACACACACACACACACACACACACACACACACACACACACACACTGACTGAGGAAGTGTGTAGGGAAGTGTGGGTGTGTCGCTGGTCTCCACTATTTCAACCCTTCCCTGAATTCCTCCGATACTTCAACTGTACACACACACACACACACACACACACACACGGTGTGTTCTGGGCTGACAGCTGAATGTGTTCATGAATGTGTGCTGTGTGCTTAAAGTTGTGCTTGTTGTTCGACAGTTTCCTCCCTGTAAATGGAAACGCCTTGCTGTGGCTGTGGAAACTGGCCCGACCGGACCCAAAATGGCTGCACACCACATGCTGGGGTTTCAGTAACGCTGTGAAATCAGAGCTTATACACCAACCTAGGACACGTTTGGGGTTTCTTTCCCCCTGTGTGGATCTGATGGAAGAGCAAGGCACTAACACTGCCAGGGGTTAGGGGTTCCATTCCCTGTTGTATCTCAGTCGGAAGAGCGACACCTACTACTCAGGACTTAGGCGTCTATTCCTCGTTGAGCTAAAACATGACACAAAGCTCACGTTCTTCCAGTGGAATGAAGCCGTCAAATCCGAGAGCGGGGAGCCGGGTGCTATAAATAGCAGCTCAGCTCCCCCCTCTCGGAAAACTTTAAATTGAAAGCTTTCCACGGGTTCCTATGGAAAAGAAAACGGCTGTACAGGTTCAGGTATGATGGGTGACTGGGTGTAGTAGCAGGTTGTGGCCGTTGGGGATGCTGTGATGTGAGCGGTAGTGCTTTGGTTCGGCCAGTGGGGGCTCCATTGCGCCGCATGTCTGGGCAGTGAGCTCATGTGACAACCGGGGGGATTTCCTAATCTAGGTGTGGATCACTATGTAGAGAGAAACCTCCTCGTCCATGCACAGTGCCTCGCTGTTACTTCACACTTTCGCTGTCCAGTCTGTGCATTTTTCTCCAACTGAATTCGGTTGCATTGAATCAGGGTTACAATGAAAACATAACGTAGCATAGCATAGCATTATTTTCTACACATCTGCATTTTAAAAAATGGTATTGTGCTGTAATGTTATGTAGCCACAAAGACACACAGAAATGTAACTGAACTCAATTTGACTCACCGTTTTAACACTCACTTTTGATTTATCTTATAAAATAAAATAAATGTGATTCCCATCATTTAAAGCACTCTGAATAACCTTTTATGGTTGAAGGGTGCCTGATAAATATATTTACTTTGCCCTGCCTGGCAAAATTGCAAAACATTGCCAAACATGGTTTTGTTACGTCCAACAATATAAGAACGCAACTGTCGAAATGACTGGCATTGTTGAATAATATCCAATAATGTATACCTAAAGGTGTGTCTGTTTTTGTGTGTGGGGCAAGTGATTGAGGTCAAAGGTTATGGGAGAACTACTCAACTTGTATGCTGCATACCCAGCTGTGTGTGTGTGTGTGTGTGTGTGTGTGTGTGTGTGTGTGTGTGTGTGTGTGTGTGTGTGTGTGTGTGTGTGTGTGTGTGTGTGTGTGTGTGTGTGTGTGTGTTGTTCATTGGAAGTCCCTGGCACTTGACCTCACATTCAGAGGATGCAGGTGCAGCCTGCAGTGCTGTGTGTGTGAGAGAGAGACCGTTTGCTGAACAGGGTGGTAAATGAACCCATGCTGGGCCTGTGTATTTTAGTCTTCATTGTTTAACTTTAACTTGGTTCATGAACTCTGTTTGAGTTCCGATTTTACTTTTTGAATGTATTTATATCAGTGGTGTCAACAGATTAAAATATTTAATCGCGATTAATCACATTAATGTCATGTCATGTTAACTCGCAATTAATCACACGTTTTTATCTATTCTAAATGTCCCTTGATTTCTTCTTGTCCCATTATCTTTTTCTTATTTTAAATACTCTTATCAACGTGAAAAAGTGGATCGGCTTGCTTTGTGCAAATGCTTTTTTTTTTTTGAAAACAACATTGGCATATACTGTAGTGTTAAATTTCACACTAACATTCTCAATTGGAGCAGCAGTCATTCATAATCTCTCACACAATGTAACACCGTCCATCAATAATAACAAAAAAACGAGAACGTTAATCTTGCGATAAAAAAATTGACGCTGTTAAAATGCGTTTGCGTTAATGCTGTTAATAACGCGTTTAACTGACAGCACTCATTTATATGCATACATGTATTGTGAGTGTTTTTGTCGTATTTGACTGTACATTTATTTAACCGCTGCAATGTCACCTCGTGTGTGCAGGAGATGGCTGTGCGCGCTCTAAAGCAAACGGGCAGCAGGAACATCGAGGCTGCGCTGGACTACATCAGTAAGATGGGCTACCTGGACCCCCGCACAGAGCTCATAGTCAGGGTCATCAAACAGACCTCCCCAGGTACACACACACACACACATGCACACACGCACACACGCACACATGCACACACACACACACACACACACACACGCACAGGCACGCACGCACACATGCACATGCACACGCACACATGCACACATGCACACATGCACACATGCACACATGCACACATGCACACACGCACATGCGCACACACGCACACACACACACTAGTTACTCTAGTGTGGACCTCAATCTTGTGAAAATTGACCAAGCAAGGCCTAGTGTGGATCTGGACATATTTATACAAACTTCATTTTCTAGTGGCAACATTATTAATAATAATAGTATTATTATTATTAGTATTATTATGATAACATGATCATAACAATATTTGATTGTGCGTTATTATAATATCTGGTGATCCTCCAGGTAAAGGGGGAATGCAGAGCTCCATGGACCACCGGCCCCCCATGGAGGGATCGGGGGAGGTGGTGCCCATGCCCCCTTACCACCAGATGGGGGCCCCCATGTACGAGGGCCCAGCGTCGTACGGCCCCGAGGGGGACCTGCCCCGGCCCTACATGGGCGCCCAGCCCGTCATGAACTACATGATGCCCCCCTCCCCACAGGGCCCCATGGGTCGGCCCCCCAGCATGGGCTCCTACCCCTCCGCCATGCCCGGCCCAAACCCTCCGGGCGGCGGCGGCCTATACCCCCCCGGGGCCCCGCAGAAGGGCTACCCCGGGGCCCTCGAGCAACACGGCAACATGATCAGCTACAACATCCCCGGCCAGCCGCTGCAGCTCGCGCCCCCGCCGGCGGGGGGCCCCGGGCCGGGCCCCCACTACGACTACGGCCACCCGCGGCCCCACATGATGGAGCAGGGCGGGTACGGGGTGAAGCGCAGCGCGTCCTTCCAGAACAAGATGGCCCCGCCCGATGGCTACGTGGGCATGCAGGGGAAGGGCCTGTACCTGCCCGCCCACGCCCACCCCCGCCAGCCCAGCCCCACGTCCCACCAGGTGCACATCATGTCCCGCTCCCCGGGGGCCGGCCCCTCCGTCCTGGGGCCCGACTTCCCCGACCTCCCCCCGGGCCTGATGACCCCGTCCCGGGCCAGCCTCAACCTGGACCTCTATGACCACCACTGGGGGTCGGAGGGGGCCCCGCCTCCCAGGCAGCCCCAGTCCCAGGGCCCCTTCAGAGGGGAGGTCCGGGTCCCCAGCAGGACCAATTCGTTCAACAGCCGCTCGGCCGGCCCCATCACCGCCCGGCCCCCCATGGCCCCTCCCCCCAGTGACCCCTCCCTCGGGCCCCCCAACACCATCACCGCCGTCACCTCGCCGCCCATCCAGCAGCCCGTCAAGAGCATCCGCGTGATGCGCCCGGAGCCCAAGACGGCCGTGGGGCCCTGCCACCCCGCCTGGATGGTGGCCCAGGGGCCCGAGGGGGGCGAGGCCCTGGGCTACGTCCCCGAGGAGTCGTACTCCCTGGAGCCCGCCCAGGACACCCCCCGCTGCCCGCCGCCGCCCTACCCCAAGACCCTGGACGGGCCGGGGGCCATGTGCGGCCCCGTGGAGCAGCTCCCCGCCTCCAGGGGGGCCGTGCATGGCGGGGGCGCGGGCAGCGGGGGCAGCGGTGGGAAGGCGGAGGAGAGCCACGGCAAGGAGAAGGCCAAGGCGGGCAAGGCGGAGAAGGGGCTCAAGGACAAGAAGCAGATCCAGACGTCGCCGGTGCCGGTGAGGAAGAACGGCCGGGACGAAGAGAAGAGGGAGTCCCGCATCAAGAGCTACTCCCCCTTCGCCTTCAAGTTCTACATGGAGCAGCACATCGAGAACGTGATGAAGACCTACCAGCAGAAGCTGAATCGACGCCTGCAGCTGGAGCAGGAGATGTCCAAGGTCAGAATGCACGCTAGCACATGTATACGAAATACATGTAATATATACTTACTTAATGTATCAAGGTCCACACTACACACTTCATGTGAGTGGTATGTACTGCATACTAGTACACACCTACACTCGGTACATACCCCACTACTCACAGACTAATGGAGGTCAAAAAAGGTAATGAATGCCGAGGGAACATTCCCCGAAGGGTTGAACCTTGACCCGTGTGAGTTCCCCAGGTTCATATTTGCCTGATCTTGCGCTAATTCATTAGTCTGTCGACTGCCCTGCTGAGGCGGTTCAAACAGAGAGCCCCCAGTGCACAGAGAACTCCTTTAAATCTCCCAACTATGTGAGGTTGACAGGCTCGGGTCAGGTCAGAGATTAGCATCGTGAGCGTTTAAAACTCGTCTGGTATTTCAATTATGGCTTATGTTTAAATCGATATTTTCAAGAATGTTTCTTTCAAGAATGTTTTGGTTTGATATTTGTCATGAATTCAAATAGTAAAGTTATAAGCCAAGTTCCAATGTTTCCGAGACAGAGATAATACTACCACAAAGCGCTTCAAAAGCTACAACAGAACTGTAGTACAGCCTAGTGGTCAGTGGGTTGACGACGTTGTTTGACGTTGTATGGCGATTAATGACGTTGCATTCATTCTAAACAGTTGTGGATTTGGGAACCATTTCTCGAAATCGCAGAGAATCGCTATTCCCGAGTGTACCGACGGTTTCCTCCACCCTTATCGGCACAACTCCTTAAAGCCCTACCCCCATCCTGTATCCGCAGGCCGGCCTGTCGGAGGCTGAGCAGGAGCAGATGAGGAAGATGCTGAACCAGAAGGAGTCCAACTACAACCGTCTCAGGCGAGCCAAGATGGACAAGTCGATGTTTGTGAAGATCAAGACCCTGGGCATCGGCGCGTTCGGGGAGGTGTGTCTGACCCGCAAGGTGGACACCAGCGCCCTGTACGCCATGAAGACGCTGCGCAAGAAGGACGTGCTCAACCGGAACCAGGTAGCCAACGTGCATTCATGGATGTGGTTATTTGTGTAATGTAAGAGCTTAAAAGCTGATAAAGATATTTGATTATGTGTTTTCCCATTGTGAAAAGTTATTTAAAATGGTTTGAAAGGCCTTGAAAGTCCATTTTACGACTCGAAAACGACTTCATGATATTATTATTTATTACCATTACGATTTGCAGCAACTGTGGCTACAAACAAAAGTAAGATTCACCTGGTGAAACTACTACCAAATGTGGTGCTGTGGTCACTCAGACATTTATGTAGAAAATAATCTATAAAATATACACAAATATAAGAAGTTGGGGTTGCAGACAAAAAGGTTGTGAACCACTGATGATTGATGCATGTTGTTATGTATGTGAAGGGAAATCATCCAACTGTTTTGAGGACTTTCTAAAAAGGCCTGAAGGAAACCATTCAAACATAATGTCCCGTGATAATGCTAATAACTGTTGGTGAATTCAATATAGAAGTTAATACCTAAACCTAAAAGAATATGAAAAAAAATACTATGGCTAAGGAAACACTAAATACAAACGATTGTTATTTGTATTTAGTTATTAGTTATTTGTATTTAGTTACTCTTTTCCATTGTGATACGAGACACTTGGGCTCCTGAGGTAAGAGCTCGTAGCACCGAGCGGTAAAACATCCAGCGGGACTGAAACGTGCGCTGGGGGTCGGCAGGTCGCGCACGTGAAGGCGGAGCGGGACATCCTGGCGGAGGCGGACAACGAGTGGGTGGTGCGCCTGTACTACTCCTTCCAGGACCGCGACAGCCTGTACTTCGTCATGGACTACATCCCCGGCGGGGACATGATGAGCCTGCTCATCCGCATGGGCGTCTTCCCCGAGGCGCTGGCGCGCTTCTACGTGGCGGAGCTGACGCTGGCCATCGAGAGCGTGCACAAGATGGGCTTCATCCACCGCGACATCAAGCCCGACAACATCCTCATCGACCTCGACGGGCACATCAAGCTCACCGACTTCGGCCTGTGCACGGGCTTCCGCTGGACGCACAACTCCAAGTACTACCAGAAAGGTGAGCTGGTCCGTGGGCGTGGTCCCCCGAGAGAGGGAGGAGGTGGGGGGCTCCGTGGGCGGGGTTCCCCGAGAGGGAGGAGGAGGGCTCCGTGGGCGTGGTCCCCCGAGAGGGAGGTGGAGGGCTCCGTGGGCGTGGTCCCCAAGAGAGGGAGGTGGAGGGCTCCGTGGGCGTGGCCCCCCAAGAGGGAGGAGGAGGGGTTTAAATCCTTCAGTATCTGCTAGGGCTGGGCGATTAATCGAATTTTGATCGTGATTTTGATTTCAGAGTGAAACGATCACCAAACGAATATAATCGAGTTGAAACGATTTTAAAAAAAAAGAAAAGATATATATATATATCTTTTTTTTAATAGAAATTGCAGAACAGCTGGATTCATATCTGGACTTTATTTTCTATTTGACCATTCTGTGTATATTTTTAAGGGGAAATTTCAAGGTTCTCATTTACAAAGTGTTTTTTTTTTGGAGAGAAATTATGAATAAATGAAAAAAATAATCGTTTGAATAATCGAGATTTCAATATTGACCAAAATAATCGTGATTATGATTATTTTTCCATAATGGAGCAGCCCTAGTATCTGCCCGGTCCAGTGATGAAACGGGGTCTTCGTAGACATCGTGATGCCTCCTAACACGGTGCCCTGTGGTTCTCCAGGAAGTCACGTGCGGCAGGACAGCATGGAGCCCAGTGACTTCTGGGACGACGTGTCCAACTGTCGCTGTGGCGACCGCCTCATGACCCTGGAGCAGCGGTCGACGCGGCAACACCAGCGGTGCCTCGCCCACTCGTTGGTGGGCACGCCCAACTACATCGCTCCGGAGGTCCTGCTGCGCAAAGGTGGGTGGCGGGGGGGTGGTGGGGGGGGTTTCTCAGAGAAACATCATGCCACACATTACTGTTCCTGTAGTGTAGCTGTTGTATTCCCGAATTATTACAGCTGTATACCTGTATTATGTATTATGTTGTTTTCCTATATCCTACATACAACTGTCGTTAAGTGTGTGTGTGTGTGTGTGTGTGTGTGTGCGTGTGCGTGTGCGTGTAGGTTACACCCAGCTGTGTGACTGGTGGAGTGTGGGCGTCATCCTGTTTGAGATGCTGGTGGGCCAGCCGCCGTTCCTCGCCCCCACTCCCACAGAGACCCAGATCAAGGTCAGTCAAACACCACACCTATAAAACGTACTCTGACGTCCTGTGATGTAGTCTAATCTTGATATAGTGTGATGTGATCTGGATATCGTGTCACGTTGTCTAAAGCTGATGTAGAGTAATGTAATCTTTATGTCACGTGATGTAGTCTAATCTTCATGAAGTGTAATGTAATCTTAATGTCATACTATATGTCATACTATAGTCTTATCTTGACATAGTGTAAGTAATCTTGATGTATTGTATTGTAATCATGCTCTACCAGATTTGGTGAGTAGTGATTTCTCAGCATTTCTTTTTGAGGTGCGGTGAGTTTTTTCCTTCCCATTTGGAGGGCCTAGTATTAAGGCCATGTTTAGGGTGAGGGTCATGAGGCTATGTGTTAGAAGATCTGGATCAATGTTGGCCTGGGAAGCCCTTTGAGAAAATGCCTGTGTATCGCTCTTGTTAACAGGGGCAGAACTGCGGTCGAGAGCTATACAAATGCATTTTACAAACAAATCATAGACGACCGTTTTGCCATGGTGACGATCTGATGTTGTTAACGCAGTCGCTCGGCATCAGTGCCCTGCTGTGTATCTAATAAGTATCTGTGTATCTAATAAGTCATCTGCTGTGTATCTAATAAGTCAGCTTTATTGTCAATTACAACAAATGTCAAAAGAGAAAGACAAATAGAAGAACCGACATTTTGTTCATCTCAGGCCTGCGGCGCATTAAGTATGAAATAAAATTGGTAAATGAAATAAAATAAGAATAAGTAATATTTTCAATTAATAAATTCTCAATAGCGCAAAATGGTCTCTATAGTGCAAAGTAGGCAAAACAATAAACAAGAAAGAAACTGTGACACTCACCTCACCTGTCCTGTGGCCACACCCCCCCCCCCCTCCTCCGCCAGGTGATCAACTGGGAGAGCACGCTGCAGGTGCCGCCGCAGGTCAAGCTCAACCCGGAGTCCGTCGACATCATCGCCCGGCTCTGCTGCTCGGCGGAGGAGCGCCTGGGCGGCAACGGCGCCGGCGAGATCAAAGCCCACCCCTTCTTCCGCCAGACGGACTTCTCCGCCAACCTGCGGCAGCAGCCGGCGCCCTACCGGCCCAAGATCGCCCACCCCATGGACACCTCCAACTTCGACCCGGTGGAGGAGGAGGGCGGGCCGGGCGCGTGGAGCGACAGCGGCGACAGCGGCGCCCGGGCCTGGGAGGCGCTCTGCCTGCCGCACGGGAAGCACCCCGAGCACGCCTTCTACGAGTTCACCTTCCGGCGCTTCTTCGACGACAACGGCTGCCCCTTCCGCTACCCCAAGCCCCCCGACGCCGCCGCCGCCCAGGCCCCGCCCAGCGACCGGCCGGCCAATCGCACGGGCCCGGGGGAGAGGGGAGAACACGAGGAGGAGGAGGAGGAGGAGGGGGAGGAGGATGACGAGGACGAGGATGATGATGATGAAGACGACGATGATGAGGACGACGAGGATGACGAGGATGAAGACGATGAGGAGGAGGAAGGGGAGGGCTGTGAGCCGGTGTATGTGTAGAGGCCAACTTTGATTGGCCGCCCGGTTTGGTGGGCGTCTCTTATAATCAATCGGCACCTTGCTCATCTGCCAATGCGTTTCCGCGAGGCGTGCGTGCGTGCGCACGTGTGTGTGTGTTCCTATCTGTATATGTAAGTGCACAGCTGGGAGACATGAATTGTTGTGTTTTAAAAACACACAGTGTGTTGCTTTGAGTGACCTGAGGTCAAACTCTATGTAGTTTTGACCGAGGGGGGGGGGGGGGGCGAAGGGAGCAGGAATGGAGGGACAGGTGTGGCATCCTTCTCCCTTGCCCCCACTTTCCCACACAGGAAGTAGATGGACTGGAGCTTCCTGCCCTGCCAGATTTAATCCTGGACTCGAATGGGCGAACACTCTGCATGCTGAGAAACTAGACCACCAAGGTTTCCATGGCAGCGCAACATAAGCTACAAAAACAAACGGTTGCATTTCACAAACACACACACACACATTTGTGTTTTTGGGGCTTTTATTTCGAAACGCAGAGGGTGTGAACAGGTATGGGAGTGGAGAGTGGTTGCGGGTCGTGACTGTTATGGAAGTGTGGGGAGGTTCGTTAACGGATCTTTTCAGATTGGCATTTCTCTCACGCTTTTGTCACAGTAGAACCAACTGGACATTTCCGTGTGGTGAGAGTGAGCAGGTACATCTTGCCTCGTTCCTTAAAAGCTTTCATGCCATTTGTTCATTTCCAAGGTCAATATTATCCAAGGATGGAAAAAGAAAAATCGTAGATGGTTAAAAAAAAGCCAAAAAGTGTTTGTTGCTGAAGCTTAAAGACTGAGGCCGGTTCTCTCCACGTGGTGACAGATTGTGCGCTTTGTTTATGCTTCTGTTGTTTGGCTAAGAAGACAAAGACGGTTACACTACGTTACTTTCCTCAGAGTCTACCTTACGATGAACAACTTAACTCAGTGGATCCTGTGACCAAGTCCTGACAGTGCTTCTTCTGCCAGGAAACACACACACACACACACACACACACACACACACACACACACACACACACACACACACACACAGTATTATGTAAAAATATGCGAAGATCAATCAAAACATACACACACTATAAGTCCACAGGTCTCCATGGCATCGAGGGAGGTCATGTGACAGGAATTGAGGAGGCGGTCTTAAAAGCAACATGTGAGACGTATAACTATGTGCAATACAGAAAAAACCTTTCACTTAATATCCTCCTTAACGTCAAGTACTGAGCGCGTTATGTACAAACATATTAGTTTATATAAATATTATTGTTTTCCTTTCAGTTACAATGTTCACCATGCTGCTTATTATTATGGTTAAAATGTTATTTACGATATTATAATTGTTATCATGATTACATTTATACCAATGTATTTTTTTTTATTTGTGCTTGAGGGTGAGTTTGTTTATGTGTGCTGGGTGTGGGGTGTGATTCAGGGAGGGTGGAGCCACATGTGTTTCTAGTTGTCTGTTGAGGTGAGTTTGTTCAGAACATCTGTGGTGGATTGACTCCTCCCCCCCCCCACTGCGATCTGGCGGGTCCTGGCCGCAGGGGGGGGGGGGGCGGAGCCAGGAGGACAGCGAGATGGAGGAATGGCTAGATGGATGGATGGATGGATGGAGAGAAAGATCGGAATCGTTAGAAGTGGCAGCAGAAAGATGTCTGACACAGGGATGTTTCAATAAACTGAACTTAAATTAACGCAAAAAATATATATTCACTTCCTATCTCTCGGCCACAACCACATATATAGTGACCATGCCCAAGCATAACTTGGCCGGTGAATCGGACAGGGAGAGGAATTGTTGGGGACATTCATGCAGATTCCCTCCCCCGGTGTTTTTCAACTAGAAAGGACCACGTCGTGCCATGTTGTTCACCACCACCCCAAACATCTCCGTTGCCTCCTGACAATCAGCACACTACTCAAACTCAAACACAGCAGTTTCCAACAGTATTCTGTAACCATGGAAACCCCTCCGGTGGCGTGGACGGTTGAACTTAATGGTCAGGAAGATGGTTAACCCCGAGCGTTGTTTGTTTCGCCTGGCAGTGTATTGAAAGGTATTTTATTATTTTCCTGTTTTGGTTATTTGTTTTTATCATTTCTTATGTGCCTTCTATGTTGGGCAGACCAACATACACCGCCATCCTATTTCAAAACGTGTATTTATCCGTTGAACGCAGATATTCACGGTAACACCCGGCTGTTACATATAGTCTGCTCCAGGGGGGGAAGAGTTGGAGGTGGCACAGAGTGCCTTGCTCAAAGGGCATCCTTAAGGGCTAGAGGGTTGCCAATATGTTACTCTCCTCACTAGCTCCGCCCACTCCCTGCCTCGCCCTATCACAGAGGTCACCTGAGAACCTGAGCAATTGGAAATGTTTTGGCGATGTTTCAGCTTTCTCAAAGTTGGAGAATGACGACCGACAATCTTTGACTCAGATCAATCTGAATGTTAGCGAGGTGTGTCCAGCTTCACGTTGTGGTGTTCTTCTTCGTGTATCATACAAGTTGTTTCTCCCTGAGTTTATATTTATACAGATATACATATTTTTTGTATCTTCGCGTTTTTTTGGGGTTTTAAATTTGCCTGTGCTAATGTTAACGTGTCTACGCAGTATTATCGATGATGTGATTTGGTCAACTATCTCTTTTTTACATGTATATGTATTAATTGAGGATTTGTAAAAAAAAAAAAAAAAATGCTTTCACTGTCTCAATGTGTAAAATATATGTATAAATTAAATTAACCAAATTTGACTTGTGGTCATTTCTTGCTTTTGCCCCAACACTTCTGCATATTTGTTAATTTAAAATATCTGCTTATTTTTATGAACAAACATTTTAGTTGAATAATAAAGATGCCAACATATTATCTAATGCTTATATAAAATAATTTTGGGGGGGGTAAAACCTTGACCTGCAAATACCTTTGCAGAATTTGACCCCCCCCCCTTAACTTGATTTTATGCATACTTTTTACATTTTCGTATGCACATTTTTATCCCTCTCCATACATCCGGTATTCATATAGGAATACTAGTAATATCCAGAGGTGTATTAAAAAGTTAAATATACAATATTAAAGTAATGATGAAATATAAGGGTAAAATACGTTTTTAAATCTAAAATACAAGTAGAAAGAAGTAGAAAGACCACACTAACAAAATCCAGAGGTGTATTAAAAGGTCAAATATAATAAAATATAAAATACTACTTTGAAAGGGACTCGGGGACCATCCATCCGATCCACATGGTGGATTGGCGGGGTGGCGCGTCATCCCACAATGCAGCGCAGGGCGCGTCACTGAGCACAGAGCGAGCATCATGGCGGCCCCCGGTCCACCAGAAGTCATCACACAGCTGGAAAGCGCTGCCAAAGTTTTAATGGTGAGAAAACAACCCTCGTTTCTAACCCTGGATACTCAACATGCATTGGGCTTTGTTTTCAGAGTGAACTTCGATGCGACGAGTGAGCCAGAAAAAGCCCAGAGACACACATTTAGAGGAAGGGGATAGGGATGCGTGGCGCAGTGCTTCACTCTCCATCCCCCCCCAAAAAACACAGTTAACGCATCTCCTTTATCATAAACACCCAGCGAGAAACTTTCAGAAGGTCGACAGGTGTGCCGAAACTTCATATTAAGCACGCGTGTGTCTTCACCAGTGCGAAACTTGGCCAGTGCGGTCATACAGAGTGTAGTGATAGCGTGGACCTAGGCAGGCTTCATGTCTGTATGCAGCACGCTGTTGAGTGGTTCCGATGACTTTATTGATCCTGGGGATCCCTCACTTTCCACCAGGATCCGAGTGTGTTCCCCGCTCTCTGCTGTCCGTGTAACGCACACCCAAGACTACATTTATACACCGTTACTAAAATGTTATTATCATAGACCAGCCAACAACGTCCATATCTGTAAATTCAGTTCAATGCAGTTGTTCTTTAACCCACGACTTGCCTCCCCTTTCACAAAGCCATGCCATGAGTAAATTAGTTTGTTTACATAATACTATTACAGCACATAACCATACATTATATAACCATGCTGCTCAACTGGTAGTCTGTGTTGAGCGATATTGATAGAAAAGACGATCGACAATAGATGCCATACATTTAGTACTCAAACCAGAGTTTAAGTTTCAACCCTGATGATGAATAACATTGTGGGTGACTGAACTATTGTCACGTGGACACTAGCATTGTCTGTTTAGCTCACACAGTCCAGCTGCACGTTGTGTTGACTCAAGTGAACTTAATACAACATGCTGCTTGCTCGTCTGGTTTGTCATGCCAGCTTTAGTAGTGAGAGACAGAGATATTTTGATTTGATGGGAGCGTTCTTTACCTAATGGCGTCTTACCACAGAGTAAACATTCCATGCTAAACACCAATAACATTTTATTATCTTGTGTTATTACAATGGGAACCTTTTTCATGGCTAATGGCTAACATGCCCAGTTGAGCATAAGGAAACCACTGTACTGTGATTAGCACATTGGATACTGGAGTGGGATCACTATGGACATATGTTGATCATTACAGTTTAATAAGCTATGATGATGGAACTTAATTCTGTGGTTAAATCCAAGTTAACTGTTGTTACTACTTTTGTTTCGTAGCTATTTTGGTCTCAATATGGTCTTTCAGTTTACAGGTGAAAATATAATATAATATCAGAAATATCAGTGTTTTATATTGTTGTTTTGTGTTGTGTGTTTTATATTGTTGATTGTTTGTGGAAGTATTGTAATAGTAGAATAGAATAGAAAGCCTTTATTGTCATTATACACAGTACAATGAAATTCAGAGTTAGTAATAATATAATGTAATATTTTAGATACTGTGTTGGTCTGACTGTCTTGTTGTGTTGCTACTCCATATATATATATAGTGATATTGGCTCAATTTATAGATAAGAAAGTATATTGCACTTCTCTTGCAATTGTGTGCCGGGTACGTTCTCTGTGGTTGTTTACAGTAATTGGATTATTGAAAGGTTGAATATGTACAGTCCATTAGGGATCGATGAAAAATTAAAAAAAATGTATTATTGATAGATTTTTAAAGCGAGCATACTATAACTGAGCTTTTAGAGTCTTAGAATCTTTTGCATGTTGCCTTCATCACACGTGTTTCTACCTATCTTCAAGTGGCTTCTGTATATAAATAATAAAACATTCAGAAAATACAACACAATAAAAACCGTAATGGTGTACAAACAGTGAAATCTAGTAAATCCCTCCCACTCTCGCTGTTTCTCTCTCTCCATCCATTAAATAGGCTTCACTGAGCACCAATGCTTAACAAGTTAATAATAATTACAAATTAGATAAGATAAGATCATCCTTTATTAGTCCCACAGTGGGGAAATTCGCAGGGTTACAGCAGCAAAGACGATAGTGCAAATAACACAACAGTAGTGCAAAATACAATAAAGAAAAATACAAATAATGGATTAATAATGTACAACAGTGTGCAATTGTGCATATGTGTTGGAAATGTGTGTCTGTGTGTCAGCAAGAGCAGTGCTGATTGTAGAGTCTGAAATGAATGTCTGTCATCCCTCCCCAAGGCCCCTCCCTCCATGGTGAGTCCAGAGCAGCGGCAGCATGCAGAGCACATCTTCCTGTCCTTCCGGAAGTCCAAGTCTCCCTTCGCCGTCTGCAAACACATCCTCGGTACGAAGCACACGTCTCCAGTCTGCTCACACACACGGATCCTTATGGACACAGCACGTGTTTCATCATCTCTCCATTCAATTCTGCCCAAAGAGTAGAAGCCCCTTATAAGTCAAATAAGTCTAAATAATTGGATAAAATGTGAATACTGAAAGATAGAATAAAAATCTAATATTGTATCTGCAGTGAAAAAGTACTTGACTAAGACTGATATTGCAGCAACGTGTGAACATTGTGATTTGGCTTGTCAATTAATTGCCATTAATTGTATAAAGAAATCCCCCCCCCCCCCCCCCCACCTCCTCCCTGTGTATCTCTCGGTGTCTCTCTCTGTCTCCTCCCCGGTTTGCTGTTCTCCTGCTGCTCCTCCTCCTCCTCCTCCTGACCCCTGCTTCTGCCTCTGCTCTTGGTCCCGCCCTCCTCCAGAGACCAGTAAGGTGGACTACGTCCTGTTCCAGGCAGCTACGGCCGTGATGGAGGCGGTGGTCCGGGAGTGGGTGCTGCTGGAGAAGAGCAGCATTGAGTCTCTGCGCACCTTCCTACTCACCTACGTCCTGCAGAGACCCAAGTACGACCCCCCCCCCCCCCCACCAGCCGCGTGTTTGTGTGTTTTGGAGAAGCTGTGAGCTGTGAGCCATTCGAAGGGTTGCTTGTACGATAACCACCCCCTGCCCTTTGTAAAAAAATATCTGGGGTCTGCCTTGTTACACATGCCTTGCTCGAGCAGCGGACCAAATTCGATTGAAAGTGTAAATACTTGTATACTCGTATTTTGAGTTACCATACTCCTTTTTATAGTACATATACCAATCTCATTCTCTCCTTCTCTTTCTCCTTTCTCTCTTTTCCTCTCGGCCTCTCCTCTTCTTGCTCTCTACGTCCTCTTACTCCCTGCGCTTTATCTCTCTCTCTGTCTCTCGCCCCTCTCCCCCCTGGGGCGTGCGACAGTCTCCAGAAGTATGTGAGAGAGCAGGTGTTGCTTGCGGTGGCCGTCATCGTGAAGAGAGGCACTCTAGATAAATCCATCAACTGTAAGAGTATCTTCCACGAGGTGGGCCAGCTCATCACCTCCGGAAACCCCACCATAGTAAGTACTCACTACTAATACTGCAGTACTACTACTCAATAAGGATGTTCTTAGTGTAGCTGCAGCCCACATTGATTATTATTGTTTTGTGTGTGTTTTTGCGAAGAGAGGAGGACCCAAAATTACTTATCAAAAAGCAAATCAAGCCTTTAATTGGAAAAACTATTTTAAACTTACTAACTTCATGTTACTTACTGACTTCATCAGGTGTTTCAAGTGTTCTCCTCAAGCCAGTATTGTCGCCTTCCTAGAGGGCAACTAGAGGGCAGCAGAGCAGCAGCTATGTGGGAAGCTGTTGTTAAAACCTTCACACAGTCTACGGTTAAAGTCTATGACACGTCTTTGGTCTCTGATGTGTTGACCAGAGGAGGAGTATACGACGGGGGCAGAATCTCCAGCCCTCCTTTCTCAACATGCCAAAAATGTTACATTGTGTCTATCAACATATCCGAGACAACGTATGACTAATTTATCACACGTTTGTAATATGTTCTATCTAGGTACATATGTATGTCATGTCTAGTTATGTCTATACATCTATCTATAAATTTGTGTGTGTGTGTCTGTGTTTAGCGTTGTTGTATATATTTAACATGCTTGTATTGGCCCCCCCCCCCCTGCAGCAGACGCTGGCCTGCTCCATCCTCATGGCCTTACTGGGGGAGTTCTCCAGCTCCAGTAAAACCAGCAGCATTGGGCTTAGCATGGAGTTCCACGGCAGCTGCAAGAGAGTCTTCCAGGTAGACGACGACAACACTCATAACGGCCACGGGCCCCTTGTAACCCATAAGGGCCCCTCGTAACCACATGGAGCCCCTCCTAAACAATTAGTGCCCCTCCAATAATGAACCGGGGCCCATCAAGACGACCATGGGCCCCTCCATACCACTTTGAGCTCCTCACAATGACCCCGGGCCCCTCATAATGAGTGAGGGGCCCTTCGTGACGAGTTGGGGTCCCGCTTTAAGACCCTGCGTTAAGACCCCTTTATGATAACACTGGGCCCCTCCTTACCAATCTCAGCGCCTCACAATGACCCTGGGCCCCTCATATCGAGTGAGGGGCCCTTCTTGACAAGTCGGGGTCCCTCATAACGACCCTGGAGCCCCAATAACCCTGGGCCCTTCATAACGACTAATCAATTCACCCAAGGAAATCAATGCCGAAACATTCAATAAGGATTGTGTTACCGAGGTGTGTTACCGTAAAAAAAAAAACGGGTGACTCAACCGAAAAAAGCTACTGCCGAAACAAGATTGCAGTGTATGTAAAACATATTACCGAGTCATCGAGTGACGTGCTGTGTTAGCTTCTCTGCTAAGCTAAGCTCTGGCCACACCTCACCGCCCGACCTCTGCCCTCGGCCCCCAGGAAGAGGACCTGAAGCAGATCTTCATGCTGACCGTGGAGGTTCTGCAGGAGTTCAGTCGACAGGACAACCTCAACGCACAGATGTCCTCCGTCTTCCAGAAATACCTGGCCCTGGCCAACCAGGTGCTCAGCTGGAACTTCCTGCCGCCCAATCATATCCTTTCTGTTCCCAAGCCCATGTCTTCTGATTGGCTGAGGAGGCGGTCCATTCAGAGTCACAGTAAGACCTATGTTATTTGTGGTGGGTCATTTATTCCCATGGTAAAAAAATCGGTTGGTAAAAATCAATGCTGCTGCTTTGATCTTGATAAAACCTTAGTACTAAGCAGTGTGTGTTGTTGTTGTGTTGGGGTGTTAGTGATCGGCCGATATATGGCCGGTTGATATTTGTTGTTCCTTTTTTAAAATTGAGACTTGTAACATTTGTTATCATCATTGTGTTCATTTTTATGATGTAAATTGAGGGAGTAAAAAAGCAGTATCGGCTCCAAATATCGGCCAATATAATCCATATGGGTCGATCCCTAATTCGTGTGTCATTTCAGGAATGTGTACATGTGACTGAGTTTGCCATTGCGTTTTTATTTAGGTCTGTGTATGTTTGTGGTTTGGTGTTTGCACGTGATTGGGTTTGGGTATGTGTGTGTGTGTGTGTGTGTGTGTGTGTGTGTGTGTGTGTGTGTGTGTGTGTGTGTGTGTGTGTGTGTGTGTGTGTGTGTGTGTGTGTGTGTGTGTGTGTGTGTGTGTGTGTGTGTGTGTGTGTGTGCGTGCGCGCATATAATTGGCCGGCGCCTGTATCTGTGATGTTAGCATGTGTTTGTGGAATCTGGATGAGGATCTGTCGTCCCTCCTCAGCAGATTAACTCCCTGGCACTGCCCCCTCACTCAACAGTGTGTGTGTGAGGTCCGCAGGCAGGCTCATTGTGGCTTTAATCTTCTGTGTGTGTGTGTGTGTGTGTGTGTGTGCGTGCGTGTGCGCGCGCATGTGCGCGCTAGTGCTACACTATGCGTCTTGGCATGTCCAGGGCGTGTGTCTTGACAGGTCATGGATCATTTTCAAAGAGGTGTCTCCGTGTCCATTCCGATATCATGCCTACATCCAAAGCCCCCTTCCGCACCTTAATAACCCTGCTCCACTGTGTGTGTGTGTGTGTGTGTGTGTGTGTGTGTGTGTGTGTGTGTGTGTGTGTGTGTGTGTGTGTGTGTGTGTGTGTGTGTGTGTGTGTGTGTGTGTGTGTGTGTGTGTGTGTGTGCGTGCCTCTGTACATGGCCACTTGATGAGTGCATACAAAGATGCCATGGTTCCTCTGTGTGTGTGTCTGACTCCATAATGGGTGTGCGTATTGAGTGGCTATAATGAGTGTGTATGTACATAATGGCGTGTCTAGTGTGCGCTTGGTGGACGCTGAAAGGGGGACAGATTGATGAGGACCTCAGGGAGGACTGCTGCTGTCCCAGCATGCCCACGTGTGTGTGTGTGTGTGTGTGTGTGTGAAGACATGCCAGCGTGTGCCAGACACACACACACACGCACACACTCTCATTCTCTCACTCTGCGGCCTCTTTATAGTCTTTTTAACCCCATCACCCCCCAGGCATGCGGGCATCTGCCCCCACCCCCCCCCCCCCACCAGGCACGCTCCCTGATCCTCGAGCGTTTGTCCGGCGGCGTTCCCCCCCCCCACCCCCCCCCGCGCGCCACCTACAGCCGGCTTGAACGGGGGGGGGGGGGGGGGGGGGGGGCAGGCTGTAGAGGGTGGGGGAGGATCTAGGGGCTGAACGGGGGATGGAGTGAGTGAGAGTCAGGCCGGGCGGTATGGGTGGCGGGCAGAGTGGGGTCCAAGGGGTCAAGTTCTGGGGATGAGCCCGGGGGTCAAGGGGGAGGGGGGGCGGGGGCGGGTCGCACTCTGGTTCTTGATCCAGGGGTCAGGACAGGGGGGACAGGCGGTGAGCGTGGAGCAGAGGTCATGGTGGTCATGGTGGGGGCGCGTGGGTGTCAGGTGGTCAGACAGACAGACAGACAGACAGACAGAGTCGGGGGCAGGGACCTGTGAAAGCCTCGGCACCACCGACACCTGCTCGGTGAGGGTCAATGTAACTCTGTGTTGTCATGGTTACCGCGGACTGCCCCTCCCCCAAAATGCAAAACGGGTGACATGGGTTCAGGTTCAGATTCAAATTCAGATTTAAAAAAAAACTTTATTGTCTGTCATAACAGAAAATCTTCTTTGACGTGGCTCAACACACAAACAGGACAATGTACTGATAAGCAGTCACACAACACCGATTTCTGCGAGCGCACACACACACAGTGTGTGTATATAGGTCTTAGAACAAGTATAATGATTACAAGATAAAAGCTGTGGATACTTGTAAAGTTGTACCACTTTTGATACAAGTTGGCAGACACCCAACCGGTCCCAAGAGAGGCCCCTTCTGGCATAACTTGGTCCAATTGTCACCTCGTCTCTTCGGGGGTTGTTTAGGCCCAGGCAGACGCTGCTTTGTTTGAAAAGGCTTTTATATTTAGAGCTGAGGGAAAGCAGAGATTGTTAAAGATTTGGATGTCATCAGGCTATTTTTATCTCCAGAGTGCAGGTGGTGGTGGTGGTGGTGGTGGTGGTGGTGGAGGAGCGTTGTGTCGGTGGGGTTTTGGTGGTGGAGGCTGGGTGGTGGTGGTCTCTGTGGCCGGGGAGGATCTGGTGCAGGTCCAGACCCAGTAGAGGGTCCTAGATTCCTCATTCACATTTAGTCCTTTTTAGTGGCCACTCTCATCTCCAGTGACAAGAGAAATGTCAAGGCATGCAATCAAAGTCGGAGTAGCTAAAATAAAAAGTTATACTGCTGCATAAACTAGTTACATCTGGGCAGGGTAACTATAGGAATCAGAAATACAATGTTGGTAGTATTTCTACAACCGCTTTCCAAATTCCACAATCTTTTCTGAATTTCAACCATAATGGGCTTTTTGAGCGGGTCGTAGTGAATATGCCAGCCCTTAATCCTAAGAAAGAAGCCCAGGTTTATTATAATAATTGTTTCTTATTTTAATGACTTGGTATTTAATTGAGCTTAGCCCCAATTGTTGCAGCTTTTTGTTGGTTCCATGTTTTTGACAGTACATGGAGGCATTGTTGTATAACATTGTGATATAATGTTGGTCAATATTATTTTTTTAATATATTTTTTTCGGCCGTGACTTACAGACCCTGGGTCCTCCTGAGGCTAGACCAGTTGGGAGTCGACTGCGCTAGAGTCGACCAGCCACTGTTCCAACAATGTAGGTGTCACGCCATATAGATTAAAGAGAGACACCAGCGTATGTGAAACACGCTGGTGGTGGAGATGCCTTGCCCACCAGCTACCCTAAACTTTAATCGATATAGAGGAGGGGGGGCTTTAGCGCCGCCGTGCCCAGAAGATAGCGATGGATAGCTGCAGACGGGGGGGTTTGTCGTTGAGGCTCGGGCGCTGTCAGGCCGGCTTTGGCTGTTTGGTTAAAGGGAGCGCGACCCGGCATACCCGACTGTAGCCTGGCGGTAATTCATCGAGAGGAGGACCACTCACTGCAGGCAATTGCTGCATACACACAAATAGAATCTGAACAGTAGGACTGTGACTGTGTGTGTGTGTGTGTGTGTGTGTGTGTGTGTGTGTGTGTGTGTGTGTGTGTGTGTGTGTGTGTGTGTGTGTGTGTGTGTGTGTGTGTGTGTGTGTGTGTGTGTGTGTGTGTGTGTGTGTGCGTGTGTGCACCCGCGCATTCCTGGGTTGTTTTTCCACATGGCCCATGCTGCTGGCGGGACTTAAGTCAGGATATCTGGTTTAAACCTCTCCACGCTCCTCTGCATGGCGACGGTCTCCGCGGCGACGCCGCCGTTCTGATGAGGGAGGGAGGGGTTGGGGTTGGGGGGGGGGGGGGGGGGGGAGAGACATATCGGCTGGTCCTGCTTCTGCAGACGAGGTGCGGGATTAACAAGCCCAATGGAGCCTGTGTGTGTGTGTGTGTGTGTGTGTGTGTGTGTGTGTGTGTGTGTGTGTGTGTGTGTGTGTGTGTGTGTGTGTGTGTGTGTGTGTGTGTGTGTGTGTGTGTGTGTGTGTGTTGGGATGGCAGCAGGTGAAGACTTTCAAAAAGAGACCACACACACACACGCATGTTCTAATCACTCACATCTATTACTCATCCTGAGGGCACGCGTGTACACACATACGCGCGTGTGTGTGCGCGCACACCGGCTAAGAGTATACACACTCACACAGAGTGTGATTAGTGGGCAACACCAATCCTCAATAGTTTGACTTTGCTAAACGTTAGTACGTGCTTCATTCATTTTATGTAAGGGGTTTGGCTGGTTTACTAGGACCCTAGGTAAATTGTTGACATTGTCTATGTCAAGATATAAATCAGCCATGATTTATAACCCCTCTCCCGGAGTAGGCGCATTCTGGAGTTGTCAGCGAGAGCCATTGACATTCATTCTATTCCAAACTGGTGTTTAGCAGCGCCCATAGCTCTATCATTGTTTTGTCCAACACAAGTAAGCGCCTATGCACTGTCCTGGCTATGTAGTTATCCCCAATGGGGCCCACTATCTAACTAATCCACAAGTTGAGATTCTGTGTTAGCACGGCACTGCGCATGTTCAGAGACTTCGACTGAGAGGCTTGCCGTAAATATTCTGGGGAAAGATTGTGGCTTGGTTATAGGCAGTCTGATCATTAAGTATGTTAGTGTACGAGGGAGCGTTTTAACTGATTTTGAATGCAGCCTAAGCATTTACCTCTGACTTAAGATAAAGGGTTCCATTCCATTGTATTCAGAAGCGTCTCTGTCCCCCTCCGTCCCCTTCAGTTAGCGTGCGCTCACTGTGAGCTGCATGTATACAGCTGTGAGGTCAGAATGACTATCATCAGGTCCTTCTAGCTAGATGTTGATTACAGATGTCGAGGCCAGGCCAAGGAATATCTCTGTTCACGAAAGAATTGGGAACTTAATATGATGTAGTTATAATAAAGGTTAGTGTAATGTAGCCAATGGAAATATCCCCCGTTAAATCAGCGGTTTGGAGAGGTGCTCTGTCAGGGAGCCTGATGATCAGCCCGGTCACTATGGATGTGGTTCTTCAGATTCAGAAATTAGCAGGCTTCTAGTTTACATGGGAGGTATTTACTGCTCGGGGAAATGTGAAACTGTAACACACAACTGTAACACACAGACACAATTTAACAATTCGGAAAAGGTTTGTGCGTGAATGAAAGACAGACGTGAAACTGACACAATTTCTTGTACAGAAAGTTGGCATGGGTTCAAAGGAAGTGTGTGTGTGTGTGTGCGAGTGTGCGTGTGCGCGCCCGGCTCCTGGCTCCTGTCTTTCATTCACATGTTTCCGCTGTGCGTGTTTTAAATATCTTCTTTCTTTCTCTCAATATGTCGTCCTCATCCCTGGGTTGTTTCGAAGACCTTCAAGCAGTTCTCTCCATTTATCAAATTTAAATCCTTTGAGCAAATTCGCTTGCACACGCACACGCACACACACACACACACAGTGATGTAAAGTGATGACTTTAGTGTGGCAAAGGGGTGTGTGTGTGTGTGTACGTACATGTGTTTGCCTTCCCTGCTCAGTGGAATGACTGGCCTCTGCGTGTCTTTCAGACGAAGACTTTGATACACATTCCTGAATGTGTGTGTTAGAATGAGCTGCAGTGATTGTCTGCATGTGTGGAGGGAGTTTAGTGTTATTGCGTGTGTCTTGTCTCTCTCTCTCCCCGTCTGTCTGTCTCTCGCTCTCCCTTGAGTGGTCAAGGCGAGAGCAGGACGGATGTGATTGGCTAAGAGGGGCAGAGGGAGGGTTGTGGGTCTGGAAGGAGTCTTGAAGTCTGAGTGAGAGAGAGTGTAGTGAAGAGTGTGTGGATAGAGAAAGGGAGATCGAGAGTGGGCAAGGCAATTTTAAGAGCTGAGCTTAAAAAAAAAAGAAGGGATTTAAACAGAGTGTGACTTTTCCAAACATTTAGAGACAATTCCTCACAATGGTGAGAGACTGAATGAGAGAAAAATAATATATCCAGTGGGAGCAAGAGGGGTGAACAAGAGGACAAGGAAAGAGGTGGAGAGAGGCGGGGACAGACAGACAGACAGACAGAGAGAAAGAGGGGGGATACAGTGTGTGTGTGTGTCCAGTAAGTTGGAAGGCAGACACTAGAGACCACAGAGTCTTTCTGGTGTGGAAAACAAAGAGAAGGGGAAGAGAAAGAGACCTCTAGTCCTTACAGTGCAGGAGAAGAGAGAGAGAGAGTGAGTGCGAGAGAGAGAGAGGATATAAATGTTCTGTGTTGTATAGTGACAGACCTGGAGGGAGGCAGAGGAAGGCGGGAGAAAAAAAAAAAGAGGGAGCAAGAGATGGAGGTTTCAGAGTAGTGACACTATTGGCAGCCACATCGGAGCATCAGAAGAGAGAGAGAGAGAGAGTCACACTTAAAGGAAGAAAGTAAGTGGTTTGTGACAGCTTCCTGTGTCTTGTGCGTGGTTGTGTGGGAGAGATGTGTACTAGTTGTGTGCTAGGTGCGTGTGTCTATGTGTTTGTACGTGCTAGCCGTGTGTCTGTGCGAGGTGTGTACTAGTTGTGTGTGTGTGTGTGTTGCATGTGTTTGGGCTAGGTCCCCTCCTCTTCCTCCCGGTGACGTGTGTGTGTGTGTGTGTGTGTGTGTTAGCGTGTCTCTAGTGTCTCCACCTCCTCCCGGTTGCCTTTAACTCCATGCTGCGTGGTGCACTAGGCAGACACTACATGGCCATGCTGGAGTCCACGCAGAACGTTACCCTGAAGCCGACCGAGTCGTGGAGGGAAGCCCTTCTGGACACCCGGGTCATGGACCTCTTCTTCACCGTAAGACCTCCTCCTTACCTACCAGTGTACCCCATCTCCCTGTGTACCTAGTACCTAACCTACCTGTCTGTTGACTTACCTACCTAACCATCTGTCTGTTGACCGACCTACCTACCTGCCTAACTGTCTGTTGACCGACCTACCTACCTGCCTAACTGTCTGTTGACCGACCTACCTACCTACCTGCCTAACTGTCTGTTGACCGACCTACCTACCTACCTACCTAACTGTCTGTTGACCGACCTACCTACCTGCCTAACTGCCTAACTATCTGTTGACCGACCCACCTACCTGCCTAACTATCTGTTGACCGACCTACCTACCTGCCCAACTGTCTGTTGACCGACCTACCTACCTGCCCAACTGTCTGTTGACCGACCTGCCCAACTGTCTGTTGACCGACCTACCCACCTACCCATCTGTCTGTGTAGCTATCTGTCTACCCCTCTGTCTGTGTTCCTGTCTACCTGTTTGTCTTAATACCTGTCTGCAGATCGGTCTGCATACCTACTTGTCTGTCTGTCTACCTTTCAACCTGTCTGTCTGTGTACATGTCGGTCTATTGTGGGCAGCATCCACAGGGTCTTAACAGATGTCCGCATCGTTTCCAGTATCTGTCTATCAATCCATGAATCTGTCTACCATGCATCTATAAATCTATCTATGCATTTATCCTAAATGTTTTTATATTGCCTTCTGTAGTGTGTATTATCCATGATCCGTGTTTTTTTACCAGTCATTAAGAAAAATATATTATTTACAACCTGCAGTGTGAATCGTCCATCACTGATTTCAGTCTTATGTATTTCAAAAGTTTGTATCCATAGTGTGAGAGTGCTAGTGTGACATATGGAAAACCCACAAATATCTGCAAAGTATATATTTAAATTATTTGGATAATTTGAAACAGATAATGCAACTTTTTCATGACTCACTAAATAGTCTTATTCGTTTTTAATCTTCGTGTTCTCATCATGCAGCCATTAAGTGGAGTTATATATTTTTTTGCAGCCATTAAGTGGAGTTATATATTTTTTTATAGTGAGCTGCTTTTGTTTTCTTCTCTTGCAGCTTGTAAAAGTGACTGTGTTTTCATACTGGCGTTGGTGTATATTTATACTGCTTATTGTGTATTTTTACACACAGTTGTGTATTTAAAGAGGAAACGCAGGCGGCTTGGCCGGCAGGGAGGATGAGAAGGTTGGAATAAACCGGTCACTTCTCCTCACATCAACATCTATCCCTGCCAAATAGTGCTCCAAAGATCTGGCCTCCATCCGTCTTGCTGCCAAATAGGGGTCCACTGACCTCACTTCCAACTGCCAAATGCTGCACTATTGATCTGAGCTTCATCATCATCATGTGTCTGGCTTTGAGGCTCAGGGGCTGAACTGTGTTTTGCTAGAAACTGTTTTCTAGCGCCAGCAGCGTGTGTTTGTTAATGGTCCTTTATGACTGTTTTTATTTGTGCTTTTTATTTGTGTTTTATTAGACGTCACAGTGTCTTAGTGCAGCCCGACGCCAAGCCCTCCACTGCACTGGCTGGGCTGGTTTTATGAGTGTTACGGCTCAACGGGTGTAGGATGACTTCTGTAGTGTACATAGTGTAGGGTGACCGTCTGTCTGTCTGTCTGTCTGACTGACTGGAGGTCTTGAGGTTGTGTAATGCAGTGATAACCAGACAGGGGGATCTTTTAGGCTTTTGTCTGAGCTTCCCCCATTTTAAAAGCCTCGGCCACTACAACATTTATATTGACGCAAAATGATAATGGTATAATTTTAGGTGGGTGTGGATGAAGGGGTTATCAAGCTGTACAGACGGTGCTTTGGGGGTACAGAATACAATAGAGGAATGAGGCTGCTCTAGAATGATGTTATTTATACATGACTTCAGACCTTGGCTCTAGTTTAGAGAAGCAATATATCTTTTATGCAAGATGTGTAGTTATATACTAGTGTATAAATGGTGATGAGGGTGTCTGAGCCCTGATACTAGTGGTTACTTTAGTGGTTGGGTTGAACTGCTCAACACATGCTTGATGCAGCTGTTGCTACGATACACAGTTTAACGTTCTAATTAACTCTCTCTGTTAACTGTTTTGCAGTGTTTATAGTTTAGAGTATATATCATGGCATTTACTGCTGAAAAGTCACACACTTGTGCTCTATGTCTGTGTGTTTTGATTGAGTTTGAGTCACACGAGTTTGTGGTGTTGCCTTAGTATGTTTAATGACGGTATAACTGGCAGTAATACAGTCTTTCGTGGCATAAACGGAGCAGCGATGTCTGTCCTACTTCATTCGTTTGGTTATGAGGGACTGGGAATGTGTTTGTCTTATAGAGGAAGATTTGGAGTATGTATAGAGAGTATAGAGGGAGCATTGGAGTATACTGGACTCGTAGTATGCATTGGAGTATATTGGAGTATGTCTGTTGTGTTATTTATGTGTCGGTGTAGAACTCTGTCCTGCTCCAGCACTGTGTTGGCAGCTGGCTGCTCTCAGAACTTAAACCAGAGAAATCTGTGTGTGTGTGTGTGTGTGTGTGTGTGATTTGTCTCCTTGTCGTCCTCACCATTCATCCTCGCTGGCCGGTTAGCCTCTGACCCTGCCATCGCCTCAGCTGTTCGTGTGTGTGTGTGTGTGTGTGTGTGTGTGTGTGCGCGCACGCACACGCGCACACACACTGGTTTGGAGGCGGTATTATGTTGATGTTTGTGCCGTGTGTTTGTGTAAATGTGTGTGTGTGTGAGAATGTGCGTGTGTTTGTGCTCTATTTTAAGGGTTGCTCTGATGTCTCAGCTGTTGTCTCTCTAGCCCTTCAGCTGTGTGTGTGGGTGCGATTAGTCTGCCTGCCTGTGTGTGTGTGTGTGTGTTTACAGTAGACCCGTTGCCGGATTAGAACCTGAACCTGAATATTGACCCTAGTTAACAGCACTGAAACACGCACGCAGGATTTGGTTTTATTAAATGACTGCATAACTGTAACATGACATGTTCATCCACAGAATGTGCCTTTTTAAACAATGACGATAGAGAGAGAGAGAGAGAGAGAGAGAGAGAGAGAGAGAGAGAGAGAGAGAGAGAGAGAGAGAGAGAGAGAGAGACTATATACAATATACATTTAGAGTTGTACATGGCTATGTACTGTGTTTATTACCAGTCCTGGTTCTGATGATTCTGTAGTGGCTGGTACAGATCTACACGGTTCTTCACTGGATGGTTCTAGCCTGGAGAATTCTGTACTGGATGGTTTCTGTTGTGGACCAGATGATGTGTGGTTCTGCCTGAACCACGGGTCTGTCATCTGGACACCAATCACTTTGTTCGTTAGCCTTTCTCTCTCTCTGTTGATCCAAATCACGCAATCACCCTCTAATTACACACACACACACACACACACACTGGACGGCTCTCTGGTTGATCTCATAACGGTCATTGTGCTACCACAAAAACAAAGACTTAAGCACACGTGGCAGAGACGGAGAGGTATGCATCTTACAGAGGGAGGGAGGGAGGGAGGGCGAGAGTGAGTTATGTGATATACAGGGAGAGAGATGGA
>NC_140284.1:18550477-18649968 GCF_964030765.1 Micromesistius poutassou | reverse complement strand
CTTCCTGTCACCGTGATACCTTTGGATATGACTATGGCCTTGGTTCCTTTCTAGAATCCTTTCTTCATCTTCATCTTCGTGTGTGTGTGTGTGTGTGTTTTCTCCAGGTATTGGAAACCCTGCAGGCTCCTGTGATCAGGGAAAGTTATGATCTGAGCTGCGTCACCATGGGATCAGGACTTAGGTAGATCATGTGATACTGGCTGCGTTCCTAACTGTGTGTAGTGTGTAAATGCTTGTTCCTAACTGTATTTAGCATATCAATTGCGTGTTCCTAACTGTATTTAGCGTGTGTTAACAGCTGTGTGCTCCAGACTGACGGTCTGTCTGACTGTCTCAAGGCGTCTCTCAAACTTAAAACTGGAACCCCCAAACCGTGAGAGAAACACACACACACACACACACATTATTTTGGTAACCCATATCATCTAATCTAAAGACTTACCGACTCCCCACTCAGCCTGCAGGGGCAGCACGCTATCGGACCCCAGCCAAGGAGGGGTCGGTCGGCTTCTCCAAAGGCTGAGGCGCTGCGTAGGACAACCCCTAAGGTAAAGGAGACGTCGGGTTCCCCTCACAGAGAGAAGGAGCAGCAGCGTGCTGCACCTTCTCCGGTGATGGTAAGGAGCTCCAGAGAGGAGCAGGCGAGAGGAGCAGTGAATGGCAGCAGGTCCGAACCGACCACCTGCCTCACCCCCAATACGCGAGCTCTGACCCCAGCCAAACCCCCTGCTGCTCCCCGGCCCTGCATCGCTGACGTCATCATCGAGTGCCTCATCGAAGAGGAGGA
Source organism: Micromesistius poutassou (assembly GCF_964030765.1). NCBI lineage: Eukaryota > Metazoa > Chordata > Actinopteri > Gadiformes > Gadidae > Micromesistius > Micromesistius poutassou. The sequence continues at coordinate 18,649,178 of NC_140284.1, read as the reverse complement.
GGAGGAGGAGAAGCAGTGTGAGGGTGTGTGTCTTTCCTACAGCGTCTATTTACACAGCATTACATAATTTAGCAGACTTGTTTTTGCCAACACAATGTGGGGCTGAGAACAATCAAATGGTCCGTAACCCGGGAATTGTGTGTGTGTGTGTGTGCGTGTTTGTGTGCAATGAATGTCCTTATCTTTATCTATACCTTATCGCGTCTTTCCTTTTTTCACTTGTTGCTTCCATGTAAGGCAAATTCATATACATTATTTTATGAAATATTACATTTCTGCACACAATACATTTCAAGAACATCGATAACTTTTCCCCATTGACATGTGACATGACTTTGAATATAACACATCTTTATGTAAAACCATCTCTCTTGACGGATCTGTTTACATTGTGCCACAGCTTTGCCGCCCACCGGCCCTGAACTGGCCAATCACAAGTGGAGGACCGAGAAGAAGAAGAAGACTCGATTGGCAATTGCGCCACTCAGACAAGGGGCTGGTAGGGGCGTCGCACTGTCATACATGACCATATGGAAGGAGTACTGAATACAGTATTTAGAGTATATAGAGTATTTTCTCTTAATAGATGGGGTGATGGCAAAAAAAATCATAATTTCATAACATTATAAACTAAACGTATGTTCCAACATGTTCCTCACATTGCATTAAAGCAATGTAACGTCCAGTCAAAAATCATGTCATTAATGCCGCTTTTCCACCGACAGTACCAGCTCGACTCGACTCGCCTTTTTTGCGTTTCCGTTGGCAAAAAAAGTACCCGGTACCTAGTACCGGGTACTTTTTTTTTTAGTACTACCTCCGTCGAGGTTCCAAGCGAGCGGAGTAGGTACTTTTGTGCGACGTAAACAGGCGGCTGGTAACTGATTGGCCAGCGGCTGTAAATGGGAATAATCACTCCAAGTTAAGTTGTGTCCGGCGTGGTTGGAGTCCACGAACCTGCTCCCGAGGGGGACACTGATCAGCGTTTCCCCGTGTGTGTCGCTCCTTTCCCGGGGCTAGAGTTAGGCTGCACGTGGTTGTGTGTGTCCGGCGTGGCTGGAGTCCACGGACCGGCTCCGGAGGATCAGCATTTCGCTGTTTCGTTTTAGTGTCGTTCCTTTCCCAGGGCTCAAGTTTCACCTCCATCAACGTTACTGTATGACAACAATAGACGCGCAGTCATTGCGCTTTTTATTTTATTTTATTTCCCATCATAACCTTTCCCGGGAATCAGGAAATAGTCTTGATCAGATACAGATTTTCCGGGAATCGCGTCTCCCGTGATTAAAACCTAATGACGACCCGCCCATGTTGGAGAGGTTCTTTTCTACTACCCGCCCACACTGAAGAGGTACTTTTTTAGATGGAAACGCGACCAAACCAAGTCGAGGCGAGTTGAGTCGAGTCGAGCTGATACTGTCGGTGGAAAAGCGGCATAAGAGGGGCAATGATTCTGTCCCTCTCTCCCTGCCCCTCTGTCTCCCCCCGCTCTTCCGCTCTCCCTTCTCCTTCTCTTCCCTCAGTCTCCAATGTCTCCATGCATCAGTGGGTGGAGGTGACCTATGTGTTGAATCCGAACCACTTCTACGTGCGCTACGTGGCGGAGCACAGAGAGGTGGCCATGTTGTCTCAGAAGCTCAACCAGCTGAGCTCCAGACCCTCCAGCTTCTTCAGCCCCGGTGACATGCTGGAGACCGGTATGTTGTGCTTTTTGTTTGTTTTGTTTTATATTGGATAGACGTTTTATCCAAAGGACACTTCATGCTCCAGATGTTCTTCTGCTCACATTTACATTTTTACAATGCCCTGTTGCAGCTCAGAGACCTGGCATGCAAGTGCTGGCAGTGTTTTTGTGTTCTACTATGGAGGTGGAGAAACTTTCTATAAAAAATAATTCTGGTGTGCGTGCACGCTCTCCAAGGCTCCCAGGTGCTGGTCAATGATAAGGTCCATCGGTGGTGTCGGGGCACGGTCGTCCGTCTCTCCCGGATAGGAATGGATGATGTCACATCCTGCCCCGCCAACCTGGTGACCTCCGCGAGCATGTTCTTACTGGACCACGGTGTTACCAGGACCATCTCCCAGGACATGTGTGTACACGCACGCACGCACGCACACACTCGCACAGGCATTGCTATGGTTACAGGTCACAGGTAGGATTTTTACTAGGGCTACCCACGGCAAGTATGTTTACCCTGGTATTGTAAGATGCCTTTAGATGAAATACTAGCATGCATACATGTATGGCATCTCCATACTAATCTGTGTAACGCAGCCCTAGAGGCTGCACATTGCCTCGCCTCATTATATTCCCTGTTTGTCTCTCTTTCGCAACATTACAATTCCCCCAGTTCTGTTTTTGAATAACCCACTTCATATACTTTTAGTGTGATATTGTTGCAGAAGCATTCGTAGTTAAGTCTTGTTCTGTTTGTTGTCGGTCTGTCTGCTCCACAGTGAGCTAGGGAAGGGAATGGACAAGATGTCTGCGGTGAAGAAGCACCTAAGGAAGATGGATGACAACATGAAGACGGAGCTGAGTGGCTGGACTCCCTTTGCCATCAGGTGTTCCCTCAAAGACCTGGTGCCTGTTGATCTGGTAACGTGCATCTCATGCATACGACTCCATAAAACTGCACCAACTCTAACTCTAAAGACCTCACTTTTAAGTAGGGGTGCATGATAATTATCGGGCCGATAACAGAAATTATTACGTCATTCCGATAAGTCTGATATCATGACGAATAGCCCCGATAACATAGCCTATATAATTTCAGTGCCCCGCTCCCACTAACACTAAATCAAAGGTCTTATCGTAACCCTAAAAGTACACATCATACAATCACTTACAATACATGAGTTCACAGCTGCACGCGTATATAGAAAATGTTTATTTTTATTATTATGTTACACCTTTCCTGCTGTCGGCTCCCAGACCGTAGTCGAGAGCACAGGGGAGACGTCAATGTTCTCTCGGGGGTAACACCCTTCCCTTTGACAGGCAGTGGGTCTGCTTATATGTTATTGATATCGGTATCGGCCTTTAGGAGCTGAAAGTTATCGGTTATCGGTATCGGTTATCGTTGATCCCTACTTTTAAGCTACACTAACTCAAACAGACCTCAAGCTAAAGCTACGCTGACTCAAACTTACCTCAAGCTAAAGCTACGCTGACTCAAACAAATGCTAATGCTAGGGTTGGGCGGTTTTCAGTTTTTCTTACCGGTAAGGTGCGGATTATGTGTGTGTTTTTTTTGTGTTATTGTGTGTGATAGTGTGTTTGTTTGTGTTTGCTTGTGTTTGTGTAGAAGAAAGGCTGGGGTAAGGAGGCCCAGCAGGCGTTGCGTCGGGCCGTGGGCCCTGCGGTGGTGGAGCTGCAGCTGTTCTCCCGGGAGAACGACCACCTCCTGGTGGACCTCCGCAAGCCCCCCATGGACCCCGCCAGCCCCTGCCCCGTGTCCGTCCGAGAGTACTTGGTCTTCATAGACGTGGCCAGGTGTGTTAATATACATATATATACACATATACAGTATTCATAAGTGTGTTTATATATATATATATATATATATATATATATATATATATATATATCTACACACAGACACATTTGCGTGTTTTTTAAATGGTTCTCTGTCCTCCCTTTTCTATATCTGTCTGTCTATACCTCTCTCTCTCTCTCTCTCTCTCTCTCTCTCTCTCTCTCTCTCTCTCTCTCTCTTCCCCCCCCCCACCCAATCAGGTTCTACTCTCCGTTGACCAACAGCAACACCCTACTGTTCTACCCCCCCGTCCACCCCAGGATCCAATCAGAACACAGCGCCATGGTCACACACAGCAACACACCCCAAGACTTCTACATACAGCTGGTACACACACACACACACACACACACACACACACACACACACTCAACACACTTTCCTCCACTCCTTCACTGTGCTTCTCTCTTTCCCTATCTCTCCCTGTCATCTCATCCCTTCTCTTCTTTCTTAATAATATTTCTGTCTCTGTCTCTTTTTCCTTCCTTCCTTCCTCCCCCCCCCCCCCCCCCCCCACTCCCAACAGGTGGGCAACATGGAGTTCCAGCTCCTCAGCTCTAAGCTACAGTCGTGCTATGGCCCCTTGTCGGTGGCGGGGGGGGGCTGGGGGCTGCAGCTCTACTGCCCCACCATGATGCAGGCCTGCGTTGCCCGTTACCGTGACAACCTCTGGTACAGGGCCCGCATCACAGGTCAGCGATCTCTCTCCACCTGTGTCACTATGGCGTTTCAAAATAAAAGCCCCCGTGTCTGGTCATGTAAGTAGCTAAAACTCAGCAGAAACACAGAAAGATGTTGATGTACTGTAATGTTTTGTTTGTGTGTGTGTGTGTGTGTGTGTGTGTGTGTGTAGGCATGCTGGGTGGTAGGAGTGTGGAGGTTCAGTATGTCGACATGGGTAACGAAGGGATTGTCTCCGTCAGCGACCTGAGGAAGATCAAGGATGAGTTCTTCTCCCTCCCTGCTATGGTCTGTGTTTCCACCCACTAGCTCCCTGTTAATTCAGTCATGTTTTCATTCATTCAGTCATGCACCCCATCCCACCGGATCTGTCACTTTACCTCCTCTTTTCATCTTATGCCACTTCATCCCTTGTGTATATTTCAAGCAGTTGCACTGTTCATATTTTATTGTTATTAAATTACTTGCCTTTTAATATTGACTTAAATATAATTTATTTGTTAGGAACCCCTTAATTAATTTTCATGGTCATCATTATCATAACTGGATAAAGCGTCAGTGAAACCAAAATCTTGTTTCTTTTGTTTTAGACTTCTTAGTATGTCTTCAGGAGTGTAAGATGCTATGCTTTCGTCAGTGTCCACCGACCTGTTTTGTGAACATTCTCCTCTGCTCAGATCGCGGGTTCTGTCGGGGATTTGCCTTTCTGTGGGCATGGTACTGCCAGGGTGTGTGTGTGGAGCCCTATGTGAAGAGTGCTCAATTGTTTGAGCTACATCCAAAGGGATGAAGCTTCTCGGACTCTTGTAGTATAACGCCACGGTGTATGGCGCTATTGATCCTACAACATCGCTTGTTAGCACACTCAATGCTGCTCAATAATGCACACTAGCAGGCCACAGTATGACCACAGCCGTAGCCATGGGGATACCACCTCCTCACTCCTTCCTAGAAGTCATTTTTTTTATGTTGTAGTGTTCACAATTGAGCGGAAAAAGAGGATTCACTTACACTTTAACTAACTATGCACATATGACGAGTACACTTGAAACATTCATCCATTCATTACGTGTGTGTGTGTGTGTGTGTGTGTGTGTGTGTGTGTGTGTGTGTGTGTGTGTGTGTGTGTGTGTGTGTGTGTGTGTGTGTGTGTGTGTGTGTGTGTGTGTGTGTGTGTGTGTGTGTGTAGGCCATTCAGTGTAGTCTGGCTGATGTGGTTCCTGCTGATGGGGTCACCTGGAGCCAAGCATGTTCCGACAGGTTCTCCGCCCTTGTCCTCAACAAGCCAGTCACCATCCTGGCCATAGGTAACGCTCTCTCACACCCACACACAGCAGCACTAGTGTGTGTGTGTGTGTGTGTGTGTGTGTATGATGTGTAGTTTGTAATAGTAGTTTATAATTGTGTGTGTGTGAGACATAGTGTATTGTCTGGAATGTGTGTGTTACCATGGTCCCGAATGTACTTTTTAGAAGCTTTTACAAGTTTTGGTTGAAAAAAATCGACCTACCAAATGATCTAAGTAATCTGCCATTTGCTGGTTGCAGGTGTCAGTTTTGGACCCTGTGTGTTAGATGATGTGGGAGGATTTTTTTATTTGTGTGCACTTTCTTCAAGTGTCAAGACCTTTTTGGATTTTGAAACACTACCCTTGTATTAATGGTTATTTGCTACCACCAAAGCCCAATGAGACACAGGAACAGCCCTGATTGGGTGTGTCACCGTGCACGGTGTGTTGTCTCTGCAGGCGAGATGCGGTCCAAGCAGCTGGAGGTGCGGGTGACGCAGGGCGGTCTCCAGGGTCCTCAGGTGGACCTGGCCGCGCTGCTGGTCTCTGAACACCTGGCCTGCTTCAGGGACGGGTGAGGCATGCATCTACTTCCTGTCGGAGATTCTCTGTGTATGAATTTGTTTTCCTCATATGGTGTACTACTTTATACCCGTAATGCATCATAAAAGTGAACAACTGATTCACACGTGTTTACTGTATCCCGTGATGTATAGCTGTTGTTGACGGCGTCATCCAATAGAGATGGTCGGCACATACAGGTTCTTTATGCCAATTGGCTGTCATGGGGGACATCACTACATGGGAAAAGGGCATGAGGACACAAGTTAGCCAATTAAACTCGTCCCCTGATTCAGATTCAATCTACTTCCTGTCTGGCAGTGTCTCTTACCAAATATGGCCTTTCATTCCCCACCCTCCCTCTCTTCCACTCTCTCTCTCTCTCTCTCTCTCTCCCTCTAATCCAGATCCAGGTCTGGGGGCCCCCCGATCAACAGCGAGACCACCGCGTGGAACCCGCCAATCGAAGAAGAGCAGGCGTCCCTAGAGCCCCGCCCCCAGCCTCCTGTCAGTCAGGACTCGGAGCCCCGCCCCCAGCTTCAGCTGCCCGCCGTCCTGGAGAACATCAGGGTGAAGGTCACCCACGTCACCTCGCCCGGCAGCTTCTACGTCCGGCTGGTCCAGAACGACGCGTTGTTCGAATGGTCAGTACGGAAACACCTCAGCAGACGACCTAGAAGGGGCGGGGGGGCGGGCGGGGGGGCGCTCCAACACCACACTTGTATATTGGGTTGCATGAAGACTCTCTCTCCAGGTTACAGATGTGCTATGGGGTTGCCAGTGGCGTAAATATCGACGGTGCAACCGGTGCAGCTGTCCGGGGCCCAGACGCCGTCAGGGGCCCATGGAGGAAGAAAGGAGGGCCCCCCAAAATAGCGTCCTTATATTTCTTCCCCATATCTATATTGTTTTTATGAAAATCCGATCGCAACTCTCTCTCCCCCCCCCACCCCCCCGTCAACAATCCCGTCCGACCGTGCGTGACTTTGTGACTTCGTGACATGCGTGACTTCCTGAAGGGGTGGCGGTCACCTGCTGATGAAATAAAAATAAATCCCTCAAATATTTTTCAAGGCGCGGTCAGGGGGGTTTGGCTCTCCGTTTTTTTTAAGGGAAAATGTCAGGAGCTCCCGTGGAGAGCACAGCGCAGTGTGAGCTGTCCTGTCAGAGCAAGGTCTCCAACACACTCCCTCGCTCACTTTGATGGTGGTTTTTGGATCCACACGTTTTAATTTTGTGTGTGTGTGTGTGTGTGTGTGTGTGTGTGTGTGTGTGTGTGTGTGTGTGTGTGTGTGTGTGTGTGTGTGTGTGTGTGTGTGTGTGTGTGTGTGTGTGTGTGTGTGTGTGTTTTTCTTTCTCAGGGTGTGTGACCGTGTCCAGCAGTGGGGCCAGAACTCTGATTTCCAGGACGTGGTGTGGAAGGAGAAGATGTTCTGCGCTGCTCTGGTCAATGGGGTCTGGGAGCGCGCTCAGATCTTCGCCGACGTCTCCTCCAACAACGTCGCTGAGGTCACTCCTACATCCGGTCAATGCACTTACTTCCTGTCAATAGACTTAGTTAAAATAATAATACCAATCCTAAATGGGGTTTTGTCCCCCCCCTGGTGGTGGTGGTGGTGTAGGTGCAGCGCTGTGACTTTGGCAGCAGGGTGGAGCTGCCTGTGAGCAGCCTGCGACCACTGAAGCCCGCACTCCAGGGCTCCCTGGCCCTGGAGTGTAGACTGGCCGGCATAAGGTTGAACGCACGCGCACGCACACACACACGCACGCACGCACGCACGCACGCACACACACACACACACACACACACACACACACACCTGAGGTATATGGCTGTAGACCTTGAGCTACAAACAACGCCCAAGCCTTTGGGGGTTTCCTTGTATCGACTTGGTTGAAAAATGTTGTTCTAGTTGATGTGCACCAACTCACTCATATATCCCCATGCGTGTATGTCTTCCAGACCAGCAGGGGGTCCTAACTGGACGGCCACAGCATCCAACTGCTTTTCCCACCACCTGACCAAAGACCTGTTAATGATGACCATCAAAGTACGGCCACACCCCTACCTCCCAACTACTCTGGTTAGACAGAATGAGATACAGCGTCTCTATCTAGAGCAGGATTTTTCCATTGAGCCCTGACTACAGCTGGTCTAATCTTTCAAGATCCGCTGTGTCGCCCCGCTATATAGAGCTCTTATACAAGAGTTAACGCGCCAAACCCCGGGTGGTGCCATAACCCTACACAAATGCACTTCATTTCCGCCGGAAGTGGTTTGCGCCGCGTCTGCCGGTGTAAACGCAGCGATTTCGATGCTAGCTTGGGAACACGGTTCTACTACTTTGACTGGAGAGGGCGCTACTCCCCCCCCCCCCCCCCCACCCGAATCCAGTGCAGAACTGGGAGGGTAACACGACGACGTGGCCCAGCAAATAACGTACAGTAGGGCTGAACGATTTATCGTTTTCTGATCGAAATTGCGATTTCAGACAACGCGATCTCGTGATCGCCAAAGCCGCGGTTTCTTCCGTGTTCCTGACTGACCCGAGATCTGTTGTCAACTATTTATACCGGCACTTGAGAAATCACCACAGGCATTTGCACGACTGAGTGCATGACGAAAAAGTCAGGTGAAAAGTCTCCCCCCGTCAACAATTCCGACCGCGGACCCTGTTATAATGTAATGTCCCCAATTAATGTAATGCAATTGGCCCGCCGGCACATCGCATTTCAGCGTTAACGCGCGTCTCGGCGTGTATTTTGTTTACCTCTTTTAACTTGACAAAATTAAGGATTTTTTGCATACATTTGAAATCAATTCTTACCTTTAGTTTTCATTCTTGCATTAGAGTAATGGCATGTAATATTTTAATGGTATGATGTCATGTTTGTAAATATTACTGTTCATTGTGAATATTGCACTGAAGCTTGATTTGAAGAAAATCGTGGATCAAATCGAAATCGCAATATCTACCAGAAAAATCGCAATTAGATATTTTCCTGAAATCGTTCAGCCCTAACGTACAGCAAGATTTGCTCCTACTTCGTGCAATCCATGGCAATAGACGGAAAAGCAATGGACAATCTGAAAGCCTCCCGAGGCGTGTCAATATCTGCAACAAAGCAACAAAGTCGGTTGTGTCATGTCATACGAACATGATCGTTTTGTTTATCTGAAAGCAAATGTAGAGCCTAGCCAGTGTTTGAACAATGCGTGGCGTAATGCTTGGGTGCTGGTAAACTGAAGCTGGAGAAGTCGAAAGTCTGCGGGATGTACGTGTGTTGCTGGACCAGCGAGATCTTGTTCCCGCTCAGCTGCGATCCTGTGGAAGGTAACTCGATTATTTGACCATTGTAGCCCAGGCCTATGTCTTTTTTATTTTTGGTATCCGAACTACATCATAGGCTACTTGGCTAGAGTGCAAAGTGTGTGTGTGCCATGATGATGATGATGATGATAATAATAATAATAATAATAATAATAACGCATTTTCTTCATAAAGTGCATTTCTGCAAGCCCAATGTTCTGTATATTCATTGTAGGCTATGTGTGCAATGTATTATATCATATGACATGTTTGCAGTGAACCCATTTTAATATCTATGCACTGTTTTTGCTATATCTCTCTAGGTAGAAAATGCTGTGAGACAGGGGAAAACCAGGCTTGCCTGCACAGACGGACAGAACCAGTGGAATGCTGGGTCTAAAAGAAATGCTTGTTGAGGGAAGGTTACAGTTCTGCAGTAAATATCTCAGCATTTTAAAACCAAAATAAACTGCCTTATTTAGGTCATGCCCACAGGAGCCAACAGATGTCCGTTGTTTACATAATGCACAATTTACATTATCTCTTTATGCTGTGAAATATATCGGTGTGCCTGTACTGTTTGAGTGAAAATAAAGGTTGATGTAATTTCATTTCATTTCATTTCATTATTGCACTGAACTACGATGATGAATGATAGGCCTTATGTTCCTTAAGAGTGCTACAATTTCTTTTAACACAGTTCATCATTCATAGTAAGCTCATACTGTACATAAATAACACTGGATGGATTAATTGTTTCGAGGAAACTAAACAAATGGCTTCAACAAGAAAGATCACGCGTTTAATCCTAACGGGTATTAAAAAGTAAAATACAAAAGCAAAAAAAAAAAAAAGCTTTGTCGGCACAACAGAGCTAGCTAGCAAAACAAACCCAGCCCGCCAGAACGGAAGTGGATTGCATCGACGGGAGGAGTTTAGGATGTAGAGCGGAAACGGCTCAATAACTTGTCTATATCTAGAATTGCTTTTCGTAGAGCAGATGCCGCGGTCTTACATCTCTTCCTTATGTTGCGTGTGCAACCTAAATGTTCCACTTCCAGAAGGTTAAACATAAATAACAAGTCTTCATTGAAAGTGTGTATTATTATTATTTTTTTTCCGTCTGTCTCTCTTTCCGTCTATCTCTCCGCCCTGGTTCGCCCTCTAACCCCTTTGCCTCTGTGTGTCTCCACAGTGTTGTAGTATGAGATCAATCTTCAGCTGTGTTCAATTCCCTGTCCTCTCCTAGGAGGTGACGGAGGAGAGGCCGTTGTCCGTCGTTCTGTCGTACCTCAAAGGAGCCGGGCCTGAAGTGAACCTGGCTAACCTTCTGGCGAGCCAGGGCGTCGCACTCAAGGAGAGGAAACCCAGGTGTGTGTGTGGGAGGGTAAAGGCAAGGCAAGGCAACTTTATTTATATAGCACTTTTCATACACAAGGCAGACTCAAAGTGCTTCACATATAGACATTGTCATACAATAAAATAAAATAATAGATAAGTAAAAAGTAAAATAGATAGAAAATAAAGGCAAAGTTAAAAAAACAAAAAACATTTTAGAAAGGCAGAGTTAATAAAAATGCATTTTAGAAAGTGAGAAAATAAAGGCAAAGTTACTAATAAAATAAAAAATAGAAGCATTGTAGATTTAAGATTTAGCAGAAAGCTAAAGCAAACATAAAAGTCTTCAGTCTTGTTTTAAAAAGGTGGAAAATAGCCCCAGGGTCGACAATTATTATTATTTTCTTATTTTCTGCAGGGATAAACACACGCAAAAAAGATGTCAGTGTGTGGGTGTGGTTGTGTGTGTTGACATGCGTCTACTCTCTTTCCAGAGAGGCTTCAAAGGCCGAAAATCAGGGAGGAGGCGACGCACACAACACGTGCCCCACAACTACTACTACTACTACCCAACTACCCACTACTCCACAGCCAATATCCATTGCGCCTCCTAGCCTCGCCCCTCGCTGCTCATCACCTGCAGACGCCGACCTGAAGCCGGCTCCCCGCACCTATCAGTCTGCTGAGAAGGTGAGGGCTAGCGATCACTCCAGCCAATCAGATTAAAGAACCAAGTGAGTCCTAAGCGCTCTTCATTCAGGCTAAATCCAGTCAGAAGTAAGGCGTAAGAAGTAAAATCTAATATGTTTTATTCGTTTATGATTTTTCAACCTTGTTACGCATGCGATAAACAGATTTAAAATTGTACGTTTCTCCGCTAACCAGTTTTGGAACTTCCTACTTCAGTCGAATCCTTGAGCATCGCCATTGTTTTTGTAATCCGTCAGACTGTGGCACTCCTTGTTCGTCTTGAGCTAAAAATCCCTCCCTTGGAGTGTTTTAACATCTTTGGAAAAGGCTTTTAAAGGCCCGGAGGCCATACAGATCTTCAGAGAGAACGTGACGTTGAGAGATCAGAACGGTCTCAGGCTAAAAGATATTATTTCCACGGGAGTTGGTGTGTGTGTGTGTGTGTGTGTGTCTGTGTGTATGTGTGTGTGTATGTGTGTGTGTCAGGTGAGGACAGAGCTGTACAGGGCTCCAGACCTGCCAGGGCCCGGTCACACCAGGATGAGAGTCTCTGCTGTAGGGGAGGATGGCCTCATCTACCTCCAGACACGACACGCAGGTACGACCTCATCTACCTCCAGACACGACACGCAGGTACGACCTCATCTACCTCCAGACACGACACGCAGGTACGACCTCATCTACCTCCAGACACGACACGCAGGTACGACCTCATCTACCTCCAGACACGACACGCAGGTATGACCTCATCTACCTCCAGACACGACACATTAGCCGTTTGTCAATTCGCGTTCTCGTGTGTTCTCGTGTACTCGGTAAATGTCATCAGTGGTAGCCCAAGCACTGTTCCAATTCCAAGTACGCGAGTACTGTCGTAAAACCCGGAAGTGTTCTCGATGCGTTCTCGGTGAGGCCGTTCTACCGAGGACGCATCGGAGGTGACTCGTGTGGACTTGGGACCGTTAAATATCCCAGAATGCATCATCGAGTCCGCTGCTGTTCCGATTGCAGAGTGCGTACTCGCGTTCTCGGAAGTCTGTACTTGAAAGTCCGGACTTGCCAAGTACGTACTTCCAAGTCCGCGAGTACGTAGTCCGCGTACTTGGTATTGAGAAACGGCTAATGTTTGTGTCGTGAGGAAGTTGAAAGTCCCCCGTTGAAGAACAGTAGGTTGCCTTGGACGAAGTGACTGAATATTACATACGTTCATAATCTACTGGTTGGTTGTGGTCTGACCCAGAGAGCCAGCTGGAGGTGCTGAGGAGTAGGATCCAGGGCAGGATGGGGGTGGCCCCCCAGAAGAAGCCCTACACCTGGAAGTCTGTGCTGGGCTGTGCCCTGATGGGCACTGACACGCTCTGGTACCGAGCACAGGTCCTGGAGGTGCTCCGAGAGATGGTCAAGGTAAGAGGAGTATGTGTGTACGCACTATCCCACTGATGTATACAAACATACTCCCACATGCACACATCACACACACACACAAATAGTTATAGCAGAACACTGACACAAACATGGATGACAGGTGCTCACTGCACACGTATACAGACAAACACAAAGCTGGTGTTGAAAGATGTTGATGTTTGTTGTGTTTCCTTCATTGTGTGTGTGTGTGTGATATATTATCATGTAGATATTGTAAAGGCATGTAAGCTTGATGAACCTGTTACATTATCAATATTTCTTCCCAAAATGTTTGGATCTTGTTCCCCTTCTTTGTAAATTTGGATCCAAATAAAGGTATTTAAGTGTGTGTGTGTGTGTGTGTGTGTGTGTGTGTGTGTGTGTGTGTGTGTGTGTGTGTGTGTGTGTGTGTGTGTGTGTGTGTGTGTGTGTGTGTGTGTGTGTGTGTGTGTGTGTGTGTGTGTGTAGGTGCGCTACGTGGACTATGGCTCTGTGGAGAACATCCCCGTGGTGCACGTGTACCCCATGCTGCTCTGTGAGGAGGTTCCTCAGCTGTGCATGCCCTGCCACCTCAACGCTGTCATCCCAGTAAGTCATCACAGACGGAGGAGGTCCTGGTTAGAGACCTCTAAACACAGAGAGACACCATCTCAAGAACTTTCTAGAAGGAAAGACGACGGGTTATCGGTCAGTTAGGGGTTCTCATTTTCTGTTTCACCGTAATGGCATCATGAGTCAATACAATACACACTACACTACTTTTATGACTTCTCCTGCTGTCATCTAGAGGTTAAATTCTGTTTCTCTCCCCCCTCCCCCCCCCCCCCCCCCCTCCCCCACAAAAGGTGGGGAGGGCATGGGAGAAGGATGCAGTGGGTCTCCTCAGAGAGTTGCTGCTCCAACGATCCGTGGACGTGCAGGTCTTGGTAAGGTCAAAGACCATGTACAGCTTTCATATACCCTCATGCCCTGTTCCCTATACAGTGAACATGGAATAATACACAAGTTTAGGAAATGCGGGCACTAATCATGAGCCAGAAGCCTCTGACACGTTATTCAAAATTAAGTAATAAAGAGGGTTACCTGTGCATCACTTCCTATATGGTGCGTTATGGCTATAACGCAGTGCACTCTATAGGGAACCAGATTTGTACACAGAAATTTCCTATGCCACAAAAATGAATGTACGCCCCTGTGGTGACCTGGTTATAGGAGGTCCCTGGAGACCCTCGCGGCGTCCTGACGGTCGAGATCTTTCTGGACGGACTGTCGCTGAGCAAGATCCTCTGTCACCACCAGCACGCGTACATGGACGAGAAGCTCCTCAGCCAGCAGGTTATGTCTCCCTGGTCACCGCCTACCGCCCGCAATACTCACCACTCCTACTCACTCACCACGCACTAGATACATTTAGCAAGTGTATGCTGTGTGTGTGATGTCAAAGATTAGTTCTGTATCAACACAGAACCATCCCAAGTATCAACACAGAACCACACCAAGTATCAGCACAGAACCACACCAAGTATCAACACAGAACCACACCAAGTATCATCACAGAACCACACCAAGTATCAACACAGAACCACACCAAGTATCAGCACAGAACCACACCAAGTATCAACAGCACAATACCAAGTATCCATATTAAACCCCAACACTGAGAACAATTACCCCAGATCCATAGAGCAGTAAAACTGAAGCTGATATTTTCCTGCAGGTCCAAACCTCAACACCATGCCTGCCCCTCCTGGACCACTGGGAGATCTCCACGCAGGTGTGACACAGTCCCTAGAGAAACCACATGCCATGAACCTAACAACCACATGCAGCAGCCTAGCTACCAAAAGCATTCATCTAGCAACCTCCTCTGATCACCTAGCAACCACATACAATTAACTAGCCACCGTGCCAGATCACCTAGCAACCACATACAATCACCTACCAACCACGTGCAATCACCTGCCAACCAAGTGAAATCACCTAGCAAACATGTGCAATTAATTAGCAACCGTATCCAATCCCCCTAGCAATCGTATGCACAGGAAACAGAAAAGGCATAAAAAGACTCCCATTTGACCCCCAACTGTGACCCACTTATTGGTTGGTCACTTACACAGGGGATTTCACAGATTAAAATCCCCTGTGCTAACTGAATGTAACTTATGTTGAAAACCCCTGTGCTAACAACTGAATGTATCTTATCTTGTAAATCCTACTGACCGGATGTGACTGTTGTCTTCAAAGCCCCCGGTGCTACTGACCGCATGTGACTTGTTGTCTTCTCCAGGGACTCTGCATCCCTCAGAGGCCTCCACTGGGGCCCTTCACCTACTCCTCCCTGCCACCAGAGGGCTCTCAATTTAGGGTTAAAGTCAAGCACATCTGCACCCCGAACGAGGTTCGTATGAAACGGCCGACTGTAGCCGTTAACCGTGAGGGAAAGGTTGCATAAAGGGACGCCACACGACTGTCTGTGCCCTGATGCCAGGAAACAGATTTTGACACTTGATGTTTGACACTGACACATGTAGTTGAGGAGAAACCTGCTTTATGAAAATAAAGTGTGTGTGTGTGTGTGTGTGTGTGTGTGTGTGTGTGTGTGTGTGTGTGTGTGTGTGTGTGTGTGTGTGTGTGTGTGTGTGTGTGTGTGTGTGTGTGTGTGTGTGTGTGTGTGTGTGTGTGTGTGTGTGTGTGTGCGCGCGCGCAGTTGTTCGTATGGCAGCTAGAGAGCAGCAGCGAGGAGGATGTGAACGGCCTGGACCAGATGCTGTCCAGGGTCACCGCAGACGTGGCCCAGCTGCCCCGCCTGGCCTACTTCCCTCTGGGTGAACCATTCCCTCCCGCCGTCCACACCCTACTTCTCCCTACTTCATGGAGAAACACTTGCGCTCACACTATGGCCTCGGCATCCAAGATGTTCAGATGTGAATCGGATACTTTGGCCTTTCGTCTTTTGGCCGTCTCTCTCTTGCTTTGTCCCTCTCAATTCCATTTTAATCACTTTATCGACACGAAAAACATTTTATTTAGCCAAATTATAAAACAATAGCACAAAGCACCGCAGTGAACCGCTGTGATTGCATGCTCACAGGAGGCGGGTGTCTCGCAGAGTATAGAGACGGGCAGTACTACCGGGCCAAGCTGATGGAGTTCTCCAGCCTGGACCCCGTCATGATCATGGTCCAACACGTGGACTACGGTTCCTACGACACCCTGCCCACCAGCAAGTAAGGCACCACCGCCAAGTGTTAGGCCTAGAAGTCTTTACAAACTGTTTTTTTATGTATCTTTTTTTTAAGACTACACTTATGTTCATCCATAATGTGTGAGATTATTCCTGTACGTATGCACTGTGTGTGTAACGTGTGTCTCTCTCAGGCTGAGGGAGATGCCAGCAGAGCTGCTGAGCTTCCCCGTCAGGGCTATGAAGGTGAAGGCTGCAGGGTTTAAGCCACCCAAGGTCCGTCCGGACAGCCGTGTGCTCCCCTACGCGCCCCAGTGGAGCATAGAGGCTCTGCGGCAGATTCTGGAGCCTCTGCACGGCAAGGTCACCGCCTCGGTTGTGGTGAGCACCCATATCTTCATCTTAATACGGAAGGTTAATAGGTGTCATTCGTGGTTGTGACATGGATGCACGCCTGCGATCATAAAGGCATATATATATTTTTTAAAGGAAACAAGCATGGGTCTTTAAGGCAATGGGTTTGATCCCCAATGTCCACATTATACCTGAAGGCATCCTTGAGCCAGATACCTGAACCCGACCTGCTTTCACTCCCTTTGCATATAATTCTGTTTGATTAAACAGAAAATCTGTTGCACTAAATGAACGTCTAGAGGGTGATGTCTCAATAAAGTTACGATTGACTTTTCCAGTCTCGGGAGCCAGAGCTGACGGTTCTGCTGTACGACGAGAGCGGGGAGCTGTTGCACCTGCCGTTGGTGGCCAGCGGCCTGGCTGACCCGGACGACCCCACGCCTGGTCCCCCCGCCTCTACCCTCAGAACCCTGCATGTTGATTCACCCAGCTTCTGTTCCATCACAGACTGACCGGCTCACAGAATGGACCCGCGTTAGAGGGCGTTTGTTTGATCTTGGTGCCGCTGGTTCCAGCACTAAACCCTGAGAGCAGAGGGTTCCTCTTCTGCTTATGTTTAATTAATAACTTTAATAATAACTAAGTTACATTATTTTCCCAGTGCAGCTCGGTTTGCATGGTTTTGGTTGAATCTCTGTTTATGTTGCTGTGATAAGAGTGTTCAAATTTATTTGGTGTTTTTCTAAAAGCAGTCATTGTTTGATGCGGTTTGATTAAAATGTTAAGATTTGGTTTACCAAGAAAGCAACGATTCAATCGTTTTTTGTTCAGCCAAAATTGGTAGAAAGGGTGTAAAAAAAATACTTTCTTGTTTAATACTCTTAATGATTGATATTTGAAAAGCTGTCGCATATCTACACGTTAACTGAAAAAAAAAAAAGTGTCTATTGTGAGGCACATTCCTATTATAATAAATTGAATCAATTGACTAGCTTGAAGGTGAATTAGTTTGACCCTGGTAAATACCACTTAATCTCCCACATGCTTTTAAATTAGGACAAAACTTTCAAAAGTATTTAAAATTTATTTTACAAAAACATCAAAACATACAATCCGCTAAAAAATAAATATGTATTAAAGATTTTTACAAATAAATTATATAAAACTAAAATGGCATACCAATTCATACACAAAGCAGTCACATGAAACTCATTACTCCACACCGCTAACATTCACTGATCCAAGGTCCAAACGCTAACTTGTAGCTGGCAAATTTCAAGTGTGACGATCACGCCTTTATGTTCCCTTCAAACTAAAAGCACCTTGACATCTAAACGATCGCATAGAAAAACTGCACGTATATATTTAAGGTACACCGTTCTTGCAGGGTAGCGTCTGCAGCGGTTTTCGAAAAGCAAGCGCATACCAGAAGAGCCACGCTTTGTTCCCAGTAAACTAACACCCAAAGTGGCCAGCCTCCCCACCAGGGGGCGACAGACAAACTATGTCCATTTAAGGTGGCCCTGTCTTCAAGTGTTTTTTTGGATGGGCACTGGTTTTAAAAACCATGGTGGCACAAACACTTGGTGCTACGTACTGTGCACCAATCGGGGGGGGGGGGGGGGGGGTGACCCTTCGGACTACGCCTTGTTGTCGGACAGGACGTTGCCGTCCTTGTCCTTGACGCGCAGCCTCCCGGTGGGGTATCGGGTCTCCTGATGGCCGTCGCTGAACACCGTTTTGACGGTGCCGTCGGGATACTCTCGCCGCTTGTAGTCGGCCGTGTGCACCTCCTTCTGGCCCGTGTTGAACTGGATCTCCTTGGTGCCGTCCCTACGAAGAGAGAGCGAAGGGGGGGGGGGTGAGGACGAGACTATAAGGCCAGTTCTCTCCCCTTAACAAGAACACTCACTTTGAGTGCCGTTGCTGGCCAGCGTTTCAAGGGAACGCGCAAAATCTAAGGTTGGGGCTCAAATCTAGAGGGAGGGGGGAGAATCGGGGACAGGGCCTTGTTTACCTAACGCACTAGGGGATGGTTATCGTGGCTAATGGCGATCGGCATCT
Source organism: Micromesistius poutassou (assembly GCF_964030765.1). Lineage (NCBI taxonomy): Eukaryota > Metazoa > Chordata > Actinopteri > Gadiformes > Gadidae > Micromesistius > Micromesistius poutassou. The sequence goes on along the minus strand of NC_140284.1, from coordinate 18,630,764 downwards.
TTCAAAAATGTTCATGTTCTGTTTCCTTGTTTCTGTCAATTTCTTTGACTGCACAGTAGCGAGTTGGAGGGTGTACTGTACGTCCTAGAGGCAACCCTCCAAGAGCTCCACGCTGTGTGGTTCTGTACGTACGGGCTGAGGTGGATGACCGTTCCGTCGACGAGCACACTCTCCTCCCTCCCGTCAGGGAACAGCGTCTTCACCGTCTGGTCCGGGAAGGTGATCTCCTTCCTGCCGTCGGGGAAGTGCTTCTCTGAAAGACCAACCGTCACAAAAAGAGCTTCATGAGGGGAAACCTCTCCACAAGAAGAGCGTTGAGAGAGCACAGTCACGAGACTAGCGTAAAGAACCGCAACAATAAGAGCACCACAGCACTATGGTTCATCTACCGGTGCGTGGGGGGGATCTGTTCTTACAGGTATCCCTTGAGCAATCACAATAATGTACAAGACCAAGAAGTATTTCATTGGTGACCAATTTACTGATTTTATGTGCCACTTGGTGGAGATTTTCATCCTAAGCTTCTGACAACGCCATGAGGGCATACATTCTAAGCATGGGTAGACCAAATGGGAATCGCACCCTGCACCACAGCAGTGTTAAAGCCACACAGAACTATCATTTATCACACTCATGTGGAAAAACCTTGACATAATCATTTCTCTTTTCCCACTGAAGTGGTGGATATCGGCCCTAATGAGCTAGAGAGGTACCAGTGAGGCCTGCGGTACCAGTGTGTCTTACCATTCTGGTGGTTGGGGAACTGCAGGATCTCCATGCCGTTGGGGAAGGTGGTGTGGGTGGTCTGTGTCTCGGCGTAGTAGTAAACCTGACGGGGCAGAGGGGATGGCTTGGTGACCAGAACTTCCCGACCACAGAGAGGAAACGGACATCCAACAGACCAACAAACGAACCGCTCTGGTGTTCATCTGGGCCCGGTGTTCAGGACTACGTCTCCCGACTGCTGCAGCGTTAGTTTAACCTGTGTTTACAGAGGACTGTCTGACCGTTTTTAACCAGAGCCTGATCCGTCAGACCGATGGCTAACTCTCCACCATCCAACTAAAAACGTTGTTTCATACTTCCAGCAGTTTTCCTTTTCCACCAATCAGTTTTTAAGGTCCGAGTAAGGACCGGTTGATCAATCAGCGTGTCAACAGCCTAGGAGTAGTCTGCGTGTCCCACGGAAACACCCTCTCATCCCCGGTAGGTGGCGGTAATCGGGACACATTCTGAGGCGTACACGTGGCCTGAACGGCGTGTGATTGGTCGATTTGTTCTTCTCACCACTCTCTGGTCGGCCATGACCTGCTTGGTGTCCCCGTTGAAGAAGGTCACGATGGCGGTGAGGCCGTCCGCAGACAGCTCCTTCCTGGTTCCGTTGGGGAAGACGGTGACGCGCCTGCCGCACGGGAGAACCTGCTCCGTCTGACACAACACAACACAACACACAACCTTAACACAACATGTACACACCATGACAGGCCACCAGGTGTGAGTGCGATCAGCCGTTACAAGCCGTTTTGAAAATAAAGTCTTATGACATCAGAGGTGTCCACCTAGATGTGTGATGGATAGATGAGCAACGTTTGCTACAGTCCACTGGTAGGCAGCTGGTGGACTGATCTATCTATCTACTGATCTATCCATCTAGGTGGACACGCCCACTTGTGATTAGGGATGGGTCAGAATATTTGATTATTCGATTATTCGTTCCTGAGGGTCAAAGTCGATTTTCAACATTTGGACCGTTAACATATTTTCCCATTAAAATAAACAAGAATTAACGGACGGAACTAATGTTGGTTCTGTAGCACTATTAGTTTTTTTATTATTATTATTATTAATCATGTACAGACAATACAATATACACAATACACAAGCATAAATATTAATATATATGCATACCACACAAACGCTGATCACTGTTAAAGTTAGTTTTTTTGCGTTTAAGATATTAAGTGATTTCTTGCCGATGATCCATGGCTGCCTTTGTGAATGTCGGCACACATCGAATAATCGATTATTCGTTCATACCACCCACTGATTATTCGACCATGAAAAATTTGAGTTATTCACATCCCTACTTGGGGGATGTCAGAAGAGACCGATTTTCAAAACGGCTTGTTAACGGCTAATCACACCACACACACACCTGTTGGCATGTCACGGGACCTTTAAGGAGACGAGACTAGGAGCTCGTCCTTACCTTGCCGTCGGGGTGTGTGGTCACCTCCGCGGTGGACTCTGGGCTCTCGTTGACCTCTGGGCTCTCGCTGACCTCTGGGCTCTCGTTGACCTCGTCCACGTGAGGCAGCAGCGGCCTCTTCTGCCAGGGACCAAACACACACACACAGGGCGACAAGCAATGCAATGAGGAGACTCAGTGCAGTGTGTTTGTGTACCAGAGATCGTCGGTGTACAATAGTGTAGTGTCTGTTGTCCTCCCAAAGGACAACAGACAATCACGTGGTATTGTTGACCGGTTGCAGGCAGCGGATGTCAGAAAAGTTCCAATATTGGAGAAGTACTTAAGGTTATTGTCTGCGCTGAGGATCAGTAGGAGTGGTCAAAGTACAAACTGACTGAACTTAAGTGGAGAGTTCTCACTGCCAATCGCACCCGACGACCATGAGATACAGAAGCGTGCGTGCGTGCGTGCGTGCGTGCGTGTGTGCGTGCGTGTGTGCGTGCGTACAGTGGTCAGGGCAGTCTGCAGGGTGGGCACTGGTGGCTCCGGGTCCAGGGTCTTGTCCGGAGGTCTGGCAGCAGGCGTCTCCTCCGCGGAAGAGGAGGAGGAGGAGGAAGAGGAAGAGGACAAGGACACTGGCCCGGCCGGCTTCCTCAGGCTGCTCTTCATCGCCCCTGCTGTGATCAGACGAGAGAAGGGAAACACACATGGAGAAGACGTCACCACCATGTGACCCCCGCCAAGGACGGACGGCCATACAGACAAATAACAGACAGCCAAGAGGAGGCAAGACAGACGGTCTATAAAACGTTAAAGGTCCCATGACATGCCACACTCAGGTGTGAGTGTGATGAGCCGTTACAAGCCATTTTGAAAATCTGTCTGTATGACATCACAGGTGGGCGTGTCCACCTGTGATGTGTGCTGGATAAAAAACGGCTTGCAACGGCTCATCACACTCACACCTGGTCGCCTGTCATGGGACCTTTAAAACAAAAAGCACATCCAATGTCCAAAGTGATCCGGCCCAAAGATAAATACGCATGATTTATCTTACAAGCAGCAAGCATAGATAAAGATCTATAATTTTTTATCACGGTCCATGAACCAAACATTGCCATCTCTGAAGCAGACAGTTTCCGCAATTAGTACTAATGATATTTTTTCTGTCTATCTGATGGAGGAGTGTACTGGCTGTGTGGGTGGTGGTTAATCAGTACCAGGCCCGGTGAGGCTGTTCTTCCTGGAGTAGCCCCTGGCGTCCATGCTGCCCTGCGGAGGGCTGGCTCCCCGGGTATCCAGAGGACTCTGGTGGACGACACACACACACACACACGTAAGGGAACCAACCAGACACAGCCACGGGCCATCACCATGACAACCTGACGCAGCAACAGATTGCTTGCAGTAATGTGTCAGAGGCTTAGGTCACCTACGGTGACCTACGGTGACCTACGGTGGCTCCAGACACACGGCATTAGGGAGGAGGTAGGGGTCAGGGGGGCGTCTTAGCTCAAGGCTGAAGGCACAACCTTTGGGCTGACTACGTTATCCTGCCCGCCGTTCAAGAAGGTTGACACTAACACTAGGTGCTCGGGATGGCCCACATTGAGTTTATTTTTAATGTTCATATTTTGAATATATGTATGCATATTTCATATGTTAATTCAGAATTCATCTTTTACAAAAATATTATCTTTATTCTAAATTCTTAATAGTCCACCTTGAGCAGAGCCACCGTTAAAGTGACGATCACCTCCGGGATTAACACAGCGCCCTGAATATCTGAACTAGGGATCGACCCGTATGGATTTTTTAGGGCCAACGCCGATACAGATTTTTTATCCATCAGCCTTAGCCGATGACCGATACGCCGACGCCGATTTTCTTACCGATATTTTGAGCCGATACTGCTTTTGCTCCCTCAATTTACGTCATGAAAATGACACAATGATGACAACAAATGTTACAAGTCTCAATTTAAAAAAAGTCTGTTGAACCATCTGTCTGTAAATCATGCCGGGGAATACAATTTTAAAAATAATTTTTAAAAATCTGTGACGATACACGGACGGCCGATATATGGGTCGATCACTCATCTGAATATGATGACATGATGTCACATCTTACAGCAAACTTGACCCCCTTGGCAGAGGAGGAGGAGGAGGTGGAGCAGGGGCCCCCGGGGGCCCTCCTCTCCCCGGGCGAGGAGCTTCGCCTCCAGGAACCCAGACGCAGCCTCTCCAGGGTGTTCACCTGGAGGAACACAGCCAATCACAGCGCAGAGATCAACATAATGAACCGCTCCAGAGAGAACACAGCCAATCACAGCACAGGGCTCAACATGATGTCCCACTCCAGAGAGAACACAGCCAATCACAGCACAGGGCTCAACATGATGTCCCACTCCAGAGAGAACACAGCCAATCACAGCGCAGAGCTCAACATGATGTCCCACTCCAGAGAGAACACAGCCAATCACAGCACAGAGCTCAACATGATGTCCCACTCCAGAGAGAACACAGCCAATCACAGCGCAGCATGTCACCCTTCAGCGACTGCTGGCCGTATCACTGGTAGGTTAACCGTAAATGATATTAAGACACATCATTCCATTAAGGTTTAATTATCAGCTTAAGTTAATACTCACACAGCGAGCGATTAACACACTGATTCAGGTGTGTGTGTTTACATGACAGTTGACCAAAGGCCCTGACCCGTATTAAGATGGGTTCATAAAGGTCTGTGTGTCTGAGCGTCTCCAGTAGAGCCAGCGGGGGGGGGGACACCACGCCTACCTCGTCCTTGAGGGCGCCGTTCTCCGCGTTGAGGGTGTCAATCTGTTGACGCAGGCGGCCGTGGGTGGTGCCCCAGCGACTCTCCTTCCTCCTCACCTCCTCCTGCATGTCCATCAGCTGCTGCCTTAAAGACTGCAGAGGCAGAGAGAGAGAGAGAGAGAGGCAGAGAGAGAGAGAGAGAGAGAGAGAGAGAGAGAGAGAGAGAGAGAGAGGCAGAGAGAGAGAGAGAGAGAGAGAGAGAGAGACGAGAGACAAAGGGTTACACTGCTGCTAAAGGAGAGGGGGCGAGAGTCATAGCCTAGGGTTCCACTGCAGCTGTAGGAGAGAGAGAGAGAGAGTGAGGGAGAGGGGGCGAGAGTCATAAGGTTACACTGGAGCTATAGGAGAGAGAGAGAGAGTGTGAGGGAGAGGGGGCGAGAGTCATAAGGTTACACTGGAGCTATAGGAGAGAGAGAGAGAGTGTGAGGGAGAGGGGGCGAGAGTCATAAGGTTACACTGGAGCTATAGGAGAGAGAGAGAGAGAGTGAGGGAGAAGGGGCGAGAGTCATAAGGTTACACTGCAGCTATAGGAGAGAGAGAGAGAGAGTGAGGGAGAGGGGGCGAGAGTCATAAGGTTACACTGCAGCTATAGGAGAGAGAGAGAGAGTGAGGGAGAAGGGGCGAGAGTCATAAGGTTCCACTGCAGCTATAGGAGAGAGAGAGAGAGAGTGAGGGAGATGGGGCGAGAGTCATAAGGTTACACTGCAGCTATAGGAGAGAGAGAGAGAGTGAGGGAGAAGGGGCGAGAGTCATAGGGTTCCACTGCAGCTATAGGAGAGAGAGAGAGAGTGAGGGAGAAGGGGCGAGAGTCATAGGGTTACACTACAGCTATAGGAGAGAGAGAGAGAGTGAGGGAGAAGGGGCGAGAGTCATAGGGTTACACTACAGCTATAGGCAAGGCAAGGAACATTTATTTTCATAGCACATTTCGTACCCAAAAGCAGCCCAAAGTGCTTTAGAGTACAGAGCAAAAGCACTAAAAACAGCCGGTAAATACGGTAATCAAGCAATCAGTAAGTAAGTAAACGGCAGGCAAAATCTTTTAATATGAAACAAACTTGTATGTATTAGTTAATGACTATTAGTTAATGGTCAACAGAGAACTCTTTAACTTCAGGTCTAGTACTGCTGTACTTGCAAATTTGCTTTCCACATTTCAGCAGACAAGGAAGCTCAAAGCAGCTTCATCGGGTGGACTCTAGGAACAGCCAGTAATCCTGTGTCTGTGGAGAGGCAATAGGATCTTGAAGTTAATTCTGTGAGGAGCTGTTAGCCAGTGTCGAGTTCTCAGAACTGGATGCTAATGCTAATGAATCCAAGGACAGAGAAGAACGGCACACATTGAACAAAGAGCAACTTTGTTCAACACATTGAACAAAGAGCCTTCAATAAAGGAAGCTTTCGCCATTTCGCCGTTTGTAATTATCCCCCTGTCACACGGAAGTGACGATTCTGTCAACCACTCAACGGACGGTGTGTGTGTGTAGCTCGAACTTGTTGGCAGTGGCACCCTTTCAGACGTCTCAGTACCCCAACGGAGGAGTACTGAGAGACGAGTACGGCTCATCACGGCCGAGTCCGGACCCCGCCCACTTTTGGCGGTGGAAACGCGAACCGTGCCGCACAGAACGGCACCGCTCGGTGGAAACGTGCCAGTATTGTGCGTTAGCAGGACTCTCTCTCTCTCACCTGGATCTCCTCCCTCTCCTTCTTGTCTGGTATGGCCCGGGCGGCTGAGGCGTGTTGTTCAAACAACTTCCTGTCTCTCTGAAGCTTCCTGTTCTCCTCCCTCGTCACCTCCTCCAGTTTAACCACCCTGGCCAGCTCCTCCTCCCTCCTCCTCTCAAACTCCTCCCGCTGCCTCCTGGAAAACATAGGAGGGCACATCACACATATCACAACATAATATAAGATAGCCTTATAGTATTGCATTAAAGCATACCACAGCATAGACTGATATAGTATAGTATAGCATACCATGGGATAGCATGGTATAATATGACTTTTAAATTTTTTTGCATAGCATAGCTCAACATTACAGTACAACTAGACACTGTGCGGCCCTGCTGTCTGGATGTCCTGCTACTTAACCTCATTCACATGCAGATAAGGCCATGTCTGCTACACATATGGCTTTACTACAGTGTGTAACTATACTCCAGTCTTCCACCCACCTCCCCTCTCCTCCCACCTGCTCCCCTAGCTGCAGTCCTACCTGAGCTCCTCCTTGCTCCTCTCGTTCTCCTCCCTCAGTCGGCTCAGGGCGTTGTTCTCCTTCTTGAAGCGTTCGATCTCCAGCTCCAGCTCCACCAGACGCTCCCGCAGCTGCTGAGACTGCACCTGCAGGCCTGGGCACACCGCGGCGACAACCCACCGTAGTTACCAAACTACAGTTACCAAACTCAAGACTTTTCATACAGAGAGCAACTCAACTTTAATTCCCTGCCATCAATCCATCATTTGCTTCAGTTCAGTCGACTACTTTTACTGTCGAATTGTTTGTGGACTCTTAAAAGTCTAGAGCGGGGTGTTGTCTTACCAGGCGCTTTGTCGCTCTGCCTGGGCTCCGGCGCTACAGGAACAGGTGCATTCTGGGACTTTGGCTTCAGAGAGGGAAAAAACCTTGTCATAAGCTTGGAGGAGGGAACGGTGGGCTCTGCGAGCTCCTGACTGGTCAGGATTTGTCCAGTACTCGTCTCTGCGCCTCTGCTCGCCGCCGCCGCCGCCGCCACCTTCCTGGTCAGAGTCCGCTCAGATGGAGAGCGCTGATTGGCTGTTGCGGTGTGCAGTCGACGGGTGGGCGGAGCCACAGCGGTCTCCTCCAGGTCGTTCCAGGTGTCGTCATCGTCAAACTCCAGCCCACCCTGGTGGCCATCGCTGTCCTCCAGCAGGGTGGAGTCATCAGTGGTCGTGAGGACACTGTCCCCATCATCATCCTCCTCCTCCTCTTCGCAGTCTGCGTCCGTAGCGTCTGACCCTTCCCCCCCGCAGTCGTCCTGGTACGAGCTCTTGTTGTATGGAGGGTTGGGCTGATCGGGGAAGCAAAGGCTGCTGGGAAATGCAGTGTGCTCGTCATCTCGCCGGTTTGAAAGCTTGCCGTCCGCTATATCGACCCCCGACTCTTCTTCCGACTCCTCCTCCTCCTCCGACTCCTCCTCTTGCTGCTCCTGCTGCTCCTCACCCCCAGCTCGCCCCACCTTAAGCACCAGGGCCTCCGAGCAGGGGGACGTCCCTGCCTCGCGGCAGTCCGGCTGGCCTTTAGGAGGGGAGTGCCGGGGGGACTTGATGGGCGTGGAGGAGAGGCGGCGCTGGTGGAGATCCTTAGCGGCCTGCAGTTGGCGGTCCAGGTTGAGGACCTGGTAGCAGAGAACAGTGCAGTTACATTACACCATGGCCATGACCAGGAATGCCCGTCTAGACTATTTATCATCAATAGGCCTTTATCCAAACAGACGTTCTGTGATTTCTCCGACAGCTCTTGTCTGGAGTCTTGTCCACAGCACATTTTAAGGATGATGACTTTTTAAGCAGGACAGCTCGCACAAGGATGCTGACAGGTAGGTTGTTGAAAATGGGGTTTGAACCCAGAGTCCGGCGCCCTTAATTCTACCCATCGCGATCCTCTAACGGAGCAACGGCTTTGATACATCCTGGAACGCGGTGGATCGTAACGAAAAGGTGAATCTAGTTGATCTAGTTATCTCTGAAAGGGGTTCCTCCTCACCTTCATGACGAAGGAGGAGTTGGAGGAGAAGGAGAGCTCCTCGGCCGCCTGCTCCAGCAGCTCAAACTCCCCCAGCTCCTCGTACTCCTTGTGCGCCTCCCCCTCCCTGCTCCGCAGCCTGTCCTGGAATGACACCTCGAAGGAGTACTCCGCTACACCTCCCCCCTGCTTCTCCTCTGCAGACGCGACGATCCTCCTCCGGGGAGGTGCCGGGCACGGCATCTTGGGGTACAGGTGTACAGGTGAATGACAGATCTCAACCTGGAGTTATTACATAATATATATAAGTATACAAATGTATTGACATAATGCAGTACAGCAGTACAGTGCTTCTTGTTCGATAACCAATGTATCCCGCACGTGCATTGCAGTGGTGTGCACAGCTTGTTCATTCTGATAAATCACTATAAACGTTTGACATTTATTGCTTTGAAGTCTATTACTTCCATCCACTCCCGACGGTCGAAAAAAAAAAAAAAAAAAAAAGACCTATGCAATCCTTAGATTTCATCATTGCATTGAAGACTTGGTTATACCTCGTCGGGCGCAGGTACCCTGGCCGGGGCTCCGTTACGCCTGGCAGTGTCGAGTCGGCCCTTCGGCCCCGGCTGTCGGCCCCCGGCGCCGTGCCGTGCCGGGTCGCCGGCCACACGGACCCCGGAGGTCGCCCCGCCGAGCGGACCCCACCCCCCGGCGTCGGGGTCCCCGGCACCGTGGGCTCGATGCCGGCGACCCGGCTTCCGTCGGCCCTCGGGTTCCTCCGGGTCGTCCTGCTGCTGCTGCTGTTGGGGGACCGGAACCTTCTGCCGCTGCCCTCCCACCGCCCTGGGGTTGCCCCTGACGACGGGGGGAGGCGGCGGCGGCGGCGGCGGGGAGCGGTTCTCCTTGTTGAGCGTGGCGGTCTTGCGCTGGACAGGTCCGCGGTGCCGCTGCTGGGACGTGGTGGCGGCGGCGGCGGGCTCTGGGTTGCTACGGGAGACGGGCCTGGCGGGAGGCGGCGGGGCGCCGCTTGGGAGGGGCCTGGTGGGAGGCGCGGGGCCCCCGGGGCGGCCCTTGAAGCGGGACAGGCCCTGGCCCCGCCTCAGGAAGGCCCGTTTGGGCGGAGCTCCCCGAGGCCCCCCCCCCTGGCAGTCCTGAGGGAGACAGACAGCAGGCAGCAGCCCAGGGAATGAGACGCACAAGCTATGGACTCAACCTTAGTCCTCCGCAGACAGACAAAAGCCTACTTCCTCTGAGAACAGGAAATACAATACACAGCCTACTTCCTCTTAAAGGCGACATATTATACCACCAGGTGTGAGAGTGACATACAGTCCACTGGGTAGGCTGGTAGACTGATCTATCCAGCACACATCTAGGTGGACACGCCCACTAGTGATGTCAGAAGAGGCAGATTTTCAAAACGGCTTGTAACGGCTACTCACACTCACACCCAGTGGTATAATGTCACCTTTAACAAAAAAATATATTTTATATATATATATATATATATAACAAAAGAAACGTGTTCGGTGTCTGACCTGTTTGTGCTGCGTGACCTTTGACCTCTGCTCCTCCAATCTGAGCTGTTCCTCCAGGAGCTCCTCAAACGACTGTTTCTGGCCCCCAACCGGAATGGGCCTACACACACACACACACAAACGGCTACATTACACACACGCTACATCTCACACACACACACACACACACACACACACACACACACACACACACACACACACACACACACACACACACACACACACACACACACACACACACACACACACACACACACACACACACACACACACACACACACCCTACCTCTCTGCCAGGTCGCCGTGGCTCGCCGTGTGGGAAAGTCCGGTTCTTGTCACTCCATCACATGGGAGCAGAGAGTCCTGGTGGTCATCCTGCTCAGAGCTGTTGGCCCAGCCCAGCTCCGTCTGTTCCTCCTTGGACACCCACGCCGCTGACGGGGCGAGCCAAAACGTCAATGGAGGTTTAATACACTCGGACTGGGCTTGGTAAGGTGATGCATCTTCAAGTCTTCAAACTCTCTTTCTATAGCCCTTATTCCCAGTTAAAGTCAAAGTAAGGTCAATTGAGGTTAAGTGTCAAAGGCCTTCAGGGCCCAACAGGATTTATTGATTTGTATATTGGTCCAGGACAGGATTACTGATACAGGGACGAATCAAGGACGTCCCAATGGAGTTTTATGTATTTAAGGGGTTGGAACTCATCACTCGGGGGTGCAATTACAGAATAGTTGCAGAAGAAAAGCGCAGATAAGGTAAAAAGTCTGTTTCTCATATTATCCTTATAATGTAATCCAACATAATCACACTTAATTAGATTCAAGTGTGATAAATGTATAACTTAAAATGCGGACCAGCACATCGTTCCAAGTTCACCAGTAGGTCGCTTTATAAGCTTCAAGTAATAACAAAGTATAACAATAACCTAACAAAAGGAGGTGCCTCCAGTTACCAACATATGCCTCAAGACTGAATCTCACCCTCCGTTATGTCCTCCATGTGCCCAGAGTCCTCGTTCCCTGCCTGGGGAGACGGTGACTCCTCCTGGGGACCCGGCACGGGGCCCTGGTGAACTCTGGGGCCGTGTGAGGGGAGGCTGCGGGGGGCTTCACCAGGAGGAGAGACCGCCTGCAGTGTGACCTCCGTCGGCAGTGGTCCCGACAGACCTGCCAGAACGTTCCCTTTTATACTGTACACATGACACTCAGAACTTTATGGTTTGAATGAGCAGTTGTGTATATCCATTAATGAATTCATACATTGTTGAAGGTAGGATTTTTTTATTTTTATCATTTAGCTACAGGTCTACATTATACAGTGGAGCAGGGGATCCCTAACATTTCAACAAGGAAATTAACCCAAAAGTTCATTTAATTGTGTCTGTGGGACCCAACCGCACACTCTAAAAACTAAAGGATCACCCGTTAAAATGTGCTGGTTCTGTGCGTTGTCTGGACGCGACCAGTTTGAGTCCTGATCGTATACAGCTAAACTAAAATCATACAGCAGAGTTCAGTAGTACTGGCCTTTACATCCACAAGATGTGTGTTTGTTCGTACACAAAAGTTTCACGGTACCTGTTCCAAAGTACTGAGGTCTGTTCATCACTCCCAGAATCCTTTGCTGCTCCTCCTGCAGCTGCACCAGTTCCTCCAGCTGGTGAGCTCTCAGCTGCTCCTGCATGTGATGCTGCCATCGCCGCAGCTACACACACGGGTAACATTCCACACACACACTCCATTATACACACAGGCATGTACATTAACACATTATGTACAGGAGTTCACCACTTTTTCACAAGCATGCTGCACATTGTCGCTCACCTACCATCAATCCTTATCTCCTCTCCTCCCAAACTGCCCTATCTCTTGCCCCACTAAGCATCTCCTCAGACATTAACTAAGGCTCCTGTCTGACCAGGACCAGTTCCTGTTCGACCGGTGAGAGAACTGTGGAGATATTCCAGAATAAGAACTCTTCCGTGCAGACCGTCCACAATCCCTTTGCTCCAGGATCATAGGTGACGGGTTAAGTTTAACCCCGGGTGACCCTGGCACAAGTACTTCTCAGAACGTTTAATCACCGGTCGCAAAACAAACAACCAAGACAGAACAGCGACACTTACCTGTTCCAGCTTCATTATCAGAGACCGGTCATGTGTTTTGTTGTTCCCCGGCTCCTCGACGCTATCCATTGCCCCCGCTGAATGCCCAAGTGGTCCCCCGTTGAAACAGTTTAGAGGCTCTTCACAGCCAGTTCTTTCCAATCTAGCAGGTCCAGGTCTCCTGCAAACCTCTCCCGGTTCTGTCAAACTCTCGGACTGGGCCGAGACACCGATACAGCAGCTACTGTTGGTGGAGGTGGGGAGTGGAGCGAAACTGGAGTTGAACGAATCGTCGGAGTTCCCTGGTTCGGAGCCCCAAGGCGAGCGGTTCCCGGGAGACTCGGCCGAGCGCTTCCCGGCTGAGTCAACCATGTCCGGGGACAGGTTGAGGATTACCCCGGCGCGGCTACTGCTCGGCATCCATCGGGCCAGGAAATCCACCTGGGAGAAGTGCAGCCCAGCTGAGGATGACACGCTCTCTTCCATCGCACGGTTGGCTAATCCGGGATTAAGAGGACAGATTATTGTGACGGGTTTATGGCCATTCGCCCTTTAATTACATTTCCGGGCATTTAAAAGCGGCGGCTGTTGCTGGGAGACTGTCTATAGGTTGGTTTAATCACATAACGACGGCTCGCATGCATAGAACATTTGAATGTTGCAACAATACACCTGAACAATGCGCCAAAAACACACATCCTATGTGTTATCAATGTCAAATCGATAAAGTCGAATCGATCAAATCGACTCAATCGGCGACCAGCTGACAGAATAAATAAATCGACGTTTGAACGAGATGACAAGAGCCCGGCTAGTCCCATTAGTAGGTGACAACAAGTCACGACAAAAAAGTTGAACGGAGGTTTTATGTGGGAACCTGTTGAGCTTAAACAACGTCAATTCACGTAGTTACCTTTAAACGTAGTTTATTCGCCCGGCATTTGCTTCGAGTTCAACTTTTATAAACAAGAAGTAGAGATTCGAAGGCTGCCGCCCTATGAAAACTGAGCCCGCGAGAGAACAGACAACAAAACAGATTGCATTGTGGGGAATGTAGTTTAAACCTGTATATCCGTAATCTTCGAATTAAATGTGCGTTTGTTTTCATTTTATATTAAACCTAAGGTATATAGCATCTATATTTAGCATATTTTTTAGGTTAAAACTGTGTTAATAAGCTGTGTATTATTGTGTGTATTATTGACATGCGATATTTGTTTTAAAGAATAATCAAATGTCACTTCCATGTATGTTTCAAAATAAAGGTACTCACTCAAAATATAATTACTGATAGCATTTTTCTTATTTGGGGATGGTATAACACTATTATTTGTTTTTGTTTTCATCATGTTAAATGGTGTTTTTGGTTGTTTTTTTGCATTGAGTTGTAACGTTTTGTCATTGTTGACAAGTTCACAAAGATGGATACGTTACTTTGATAGGAACCTACCGGTAGTCATTTCAAGCCAATGATTGGGCAAAACGAAAATTACAAACTCATAGCGTTCATCGGCAGAGACGGTGTTGGACTGGTCCGATTCCTAAAGCATGGAGAAGGTTTCATGTAATATCCATGGTAAGGAATGATATTATACATAAATCAAGCTCATAAGAAAACAGTAGGAAGTTGTCAATGGACAGACGGACTTCTTGTGAATATAGCTGAGTGACTTTCAGTTTCTTACGGGATCTATCAAATGTCATGTTTGAGCCAAATAATTCATTATCATATACTGTTAGTCTCGTTTTTCTACATTATGTTGTTTCTTATTGAAGTGTGTTTCCTTTTCCATTAACAGGTGGCGTGTGTATGTTAAAAACTGGCGTGAAGGAGGGACCGAATAAGGGCAAAAGTTTTTATGTCTGCATTGACAAACATGGGTGTGCTTTTACCCAAGTGGCAAGGTAACTGAACTGATCATATTCATGCAATGGTTTCAGTGAATTATTTATTTTCTGACATACTTTGTGTATATCAATATAAAATCATGATTTGGTCAAGTCTGTGTGATATGAATTGAGTTTCGATTATTATTATTATTATGCTTTGAATGTTCATTTAATTGACTTTATACCCTTCCACTACTTTGAAGTTCGTTAAATGTAAACCATCTATCAAATGTGTCTTGCAGGAACTCCTGCTATTCCTTAAAGAAACCTAAGTGCATGCATATCCTGACCTCATAAACTAGTGAATTCCTACTACAAAAAAAAACAATAATGACTAGATTTGTGTCAAGATAGTATATAGTGTACTTTATTAATATTTCATCCCAACCATGACCTCCCTGGTGCTCTTCCTTCCAGCATCCCAGCATCTCACTGCCTCCACCACCAGGACTCCATGGTCGAGCTCCAGGCCATTTCCCACAACCCAAAGCAAGCCATCCACAGGTGTGTGTGTGTGTGTGTGTGTGTGTGTGTGTGTGTGTGTGTGTGTGTGTGTGTGTGTGTGTGTGTGTGTGTGTGTGTGTGTGTGTGTGTGTGGTGACTGGAATGTGTCTTGTTTCAGGTTGTACTACCGCTGTGTGTCGGGGAAGAAGGAGGGTCTGAAGTGGTGTGGAAATGTCCCTTGGACTGAAGTAAGAAACATAAGCACACACCCTTCACATAGAGTATGAAGTCTGTGTAGGTCCTCCTCAGGTGTCATGGAGTATGAATTGTGTGGAAAGTGTGAACAAAATGTACACTAGAATGAAATCACACGTGGGAGTGTCTATCCAGGTGTATGATGGATGGATCTTCTTAGCAAAGGATTGATCTATGGGTTGATTTTAAAATGGCCAATAAACATCACATCTGCCAGAACAGCAAGGGCCCTTTTAAGGCCCTGACACACCAACCAGATTATCGGTTGTTGGACAGTCTGGTGAGCTCTGTGACCTGAGTCTGTTTGGTGTGTGCTGTGCGATCGGCCGTCGTCAAAGCCGTCGGTGATCTTTTTAGCCTATTGCACATGTGGAATCGGCCATGACCAAAACGGTCCGACTGCCTTTTCTGCCGACGATTGGCAGTCGAAATGGTGTGTCAGGGCCTTTAGGGTACAAATTCAGGTTTGGATAAGTATTAGGTGTGTGTGTGTGTAGCTCCTAACATCTATGTTACCCCGGCAGGGGGAGAGAGATCGGCGCAGTCCCCTGGTTAGCCGTCAGCTGCAGCCCTCTGTCTTGCCGCCGGTTCGAAACCCGTTCAAGGCATCAGACAAAAGCGGGGAGGAGTCAGAGTGGAGGAGGATCCAGAACGGAGCGGGGGATGGAACGAGAGGAGGGCGTGAGGAGCAGGGCGGACCGACGAGGGGAACGGGCAGAGGAGAGAGTAACAGTGACGAAGAGGATGGAGGAGAGAATGTTGAGTCCTACCGCGGTAAAGCTCTCCCTGCTGGGATGAAGATCAAGAAGAGAGGTTCTGATGAGAAGGGGTGTCGCCCCGAGGGCGACGGGGAGAAAACAAAAGCCACATCAACGGAGGTCAGGCCCAAGGACAAGAGAGGGGACGGAGTAGAAATGAAAGAGAAAATATGTTCTGTGTCGACATACAATGCAGAAACGCCATCGCCAAACTCCCAGAATCCTCTAGGAGACCTTCCCCAACCATCGCCTTGTCTCATCAGCGCTGCTGGGTCAGGGGTCAACTCTGTGGATAGCTCCTCGCCACGACTTACGGACCCGCCTAGGTCAGCCCTCCCCACTGCAGGTGAGAAACCCAACCGGTCCCGGGACTCTGCACCTAAAGACCCCCGAGAGGACCCACAACCAGCTCGAGGCGAGACCGCCGACCCCTTGACCTCCTGTCACTCACCCCGGGGTGAGGAAGAGGAGCAGGCGGAGGATGATGATGACGAGGATGATATCCAGATCGTCTCAGTGAAGCCCGGCAAGCAGACCACCAGCCCGCCACTGGCCCCTGTTCAGAAGACCCTCACCGCCTTCCCAGGGTTCCGAGCGGTGCCCCAGGTCAAAGGTCAACCGGATGACCCAAGGGGGCTGAAGAACCTGCTCACCAACCAGCTTCAACAGAAGAAGGTGTGTGTGATATAACATGATCAGTGATTTCCCCCCAGTGTGTTCATCTCAGATTGACGGAGCGAGACATGGCTTGCTCATATAGTGCAGATGTTATCATTTAAGACCTTATGTAGTCTAAAGTCCCTCTGGGAAAGCACTGTCGGCAATGCTGTTATAAAGTACAGCAGAGGGTATTATGCTTGTGTCTCTCTAGAGCTACATGCGGTCACGGTGCTGAGCCTGAGCGTGTGTTTGTGTGTGTGTGTGTGTGTGTGTGTGTGTGTGTGTGTGTGTGTGTGTGTGTGTGTGTGTGTGTGTGTGTGTGTGTGTGTGTGTGTGTGTGTGTGTGTGTGTGTGTGTGTGTGTGTGTGTGTGTGTGTGTGTGTGTGTGGAATGTGCCCGCCAGGCCACCCTCTCTGTGGTGAACCTTTCGGCTCTGCCTGATAAGGGCGAAAGACTGAGGACTCAGGTGAAGGAGCTGGAGGATGCCCTGGATTCCCTGAGTCTGACCGTCCCCTCCGAGCCGGGTAAACACCATGACGATAACGAATCCCACATTGGAAAATGACGACTAATAAACACGAATCAAAAGTCAGGACGCGAGGAGTAGTTTACTAGTTAGGACATTAACTTTACCAGTTAAAATGCTATGTTTACAAGGTACAGCCTCAGCTACTCAGTTAAAGCATTACCTCTACCAGTCAAAACACTGTTTACCAGGTTAAATGTCACCTCACATCAGTGTTGCCAGTTAAAACAGGATTTTACCAGCAGGTGGACCACATTGACCAGATAAAACAAGGCTTCAACCTGGCACAGCATCACATGAATTGCTAGAGGTTATCACAGGTCATTTCTGTGACACTTCCACCAGTGATGACATGTACCTGAGATCACTGGTTTGTGTGTAATCCTCATGACAGATCCCCAGGAAGAGGCTTGTTCTGCTGCCAAGCCCAGCAGTGGGGGTCTCCACCCCCCCAAGCTGTTGAGTCGTGCAGGGGGGACCGTGATGCTCCCAGCCCCCCCGGCCCCCGGACCCTACCAGCAGCAGGCCACAGGGGGAGCCCTGGAGCTGGGACTCAGCCAGGGATACGGCCAGATGCCTGGAGGTAGGAACCGGCTCTCTCCTTCTCTCTTTCTCTCACTCCTTCCAGTCATCTTTTGATCGTCCTTATCATCTTTTAAAACCGTCATTAATTAATCACTTTTCTCCAAAGCAACCATTCTACAACAAAAGTACCATTCTGCAAGGTGTTGTAGACTACTCTAG
Source organism: Micromesistius poutassou (assembly GCF_964030765.1). Lineage (NCBI taxonomy): Eukaryota > Metazoa > Chordata > Actinopteri > Gadiformes > Gadidae > Micromesistius > Micromesistius poutassou. The sequence goes on along the minus strand of NC_140284.1, from coordinate 18,613,111 downwards.
CTAGCCACAAATCATCAAAAGCGCACTATATATATATACACGTTGAAAATCGTCTTTATTCGTTTCTCCCTTTCTTGGTCTCATTGGGTGTTCTGCCTTCCATAAGAAATGCATTGTTTTCAGTTTGTGTTCGTGTACATCTTACCCTAGTTTGGTAAATACTGCCACCCTGTGGTCAAATTGTGGTACTGGCGTCAGTATAAGCAACTGCAAGCCTACTTTCGTTATTTTCCTGATCAGAATCAGAAATCAGAATATGGCTTTTGATATGTCTGTAACCCCCCCTCCCTCCCCTCCATTTGAAAAACAATAAAAATGTTGATCACAAAAAAAAAAGAAAATAACATTCAGTAAAGAAACAAGAAAAGAAAGCCTTGCGTACTGGATTCCACTTCTTTATAAAAAGTGTTAACTAGCTGTCTAGTTTTGACTGGAACTCATTGCGAGGGCAGCATACTGGGGGAGCAATAATGAATGAACGTCTAGTTTCTTTGATTTGTCTTTTTATGCCAGGTTATATTACTTACCATTTGACAAAGCATTAAGCCCACCTTTCGTCCCCCAGCCTACTCCCAGGCTCAAGCGTTCTATGGTGGCAGGATGACTGAGGGCCGGGTGATGGCGGTGAAGAATGCCACCACCGAGGCCATGGACCACCTCCACCGGTCCCTGGAGACCTGCCCCGGACCAGAACAAGAGGTCCCGGACCCCAGAGGCATCAAGGTCCAGTCCCCTGCCTCCTGGTCTTTCTCCTCATACCTCACTACAACATAAAAGAAACACACTTCAATGTTCCCATAAGCTGCCATTTGAAACTGTTGTTTTCTTTTTAAACTGTTCTATTGGTTCAATATTTTGGGTCTAAGGGATGTCTACGCTCTCATCACCGTCTTTGTTTGAACATGTTATTGCTTGTTATGAGCTGTAACAGATTTGACTGCACTGTCTCTGTGTTTTGATTGGTGACGTGCTCTGCTTGTGATTGGCTGTTCAGGTGCCACTTATGACTCACCAGAGGCAGGCTCTGGCCTGGCTGCTTTGGAGGGAGAACCAGATGCCCTGCGGTGGAATTATGGGTAATCAGCGCAGTTGTTAATTCATTAATTAACTAAATACTTTTATTCAAAGTAGAATTCATCCTCAAATGACATTGACTATGGTTTGTTTAATTTTCAAATTAACCATAGTTGAATAGTGCTTATTTTCTAACAAAATATCCCCAATATTTTGTTCACCATACTTGATACACCTCCCACTGCTAATTCTTATTCAAGACTTGTTTGGTCACTTTGCACCTGTACCTGTACAGTTTTCACGTGTTTCAAGTGTTCACATATGTTGCCTGAGTTGTCACTGTATGACTGTATATTGTGGTATTTTATCCCTGTTGTGTTCCCTTGGCCAGCGGATGATATGGGTCTTGGGAAGACGTTGACCATGATCGCTCTCATCCTGGCCCTCAAGAAGAAACCCAAAGAGGAGGAGAAGGAGGACAAGAAGGTGGACAACTGGATCTCAAAGAACGGTGATTAGAATCCTTTGGTTAAACTGTACGGCTCCTTCGTCTTTTGGGAAGAATCGGCTTTAGTTCCCACTTCCCAGGCTGTGTTTTCTACTAAAGTGAGGAATTTAGCTCTCTAAATGAGAGGAGAATTGTTCAGTTTCACATTTAAAATCGCTTAATTTCATACAAAGCTCTTTGGCCCCCCCTAGTGCCCGCTAGCACCTAGTCCCCAGAACTGTTCCTGACCCACTATAACCACGGAACGATCTTAAATACACAGAGAAAATATTTTGTAACTCAAAGGTCTGGTGTTGCTCATGTAGCTATATGCTGCTTTAGGTTCGTTTCTTTATCTTTGTTGATCCTGGTTCAGATGGGGTGTACGGTACATGTGGATGCTCTCTCTTTCTAGACTCCAGCCTGGTGGTTTCCAAGGCAACGCTGGTCATATGCCCCGCCTCCCTGGTCCACCATTGGAAGAAGGAGATTGAAAGACACGTGAAGACGGGGCGACTTAGCGTCTACCTCTACCATGGACCCAACCGGCAGAAGAACGCTGCGCTGTATGCACACACAGATTATATTCACACACTACCTGACCTGACTCATAAAAAATCATGTTTCTATGTTTCTATGTATCAGACTCCTAATTAACCTATGTTTTTGTATCAGACTCCTAATTAACCTATGTTTTTGTGCCAGACTCCTAATTAACCTATGTTTTTTGTGCCTCTGTCTTGTCTTTCTCTCTCAGACTTGCTAGTCACGACGTCGTGGTAACCACCTACAGTCTCGTTTCCAAGGAGATTCCTGTTGCTAAGGACGAAGTTGGGAATCCCACCAAGGACTCGGAGGACAAGGTGCTGGTGTTTTCTCATCTGGTTTGGGAGAAGGGCTGTAGGGTTGATCAGGCTCAACCAGTGCATCACGTGTAGCTTGGACGCAATGAACTTTCTCATTTGCCTCTTAACACGATGTTATTCTTTTGATGCATGTCTATATGTAGAATGTCCTGTATTCCATCACAACACACCTCAATTGACCGTCTAGTAATTAACAGCGAACATTCCCTCTGAGAATCAGTGTTTAATAAGTGAGGGTGCAGGATAGTCTAGGGCTGTTGACTCTCATCATCAGAGAGTGACTGGGGCGGTAACCCTCACTCGCAGCTCACCTTTAGGCATACAAGACGCCCCCCAGGCCGCCTTCCTTTTTTTTGGGGAGGGTTATTTTCAGAATCTTGCTTTTCTTCCGCGCTCTCTTAAAATGTAACCTACAGGACCTTTTCAAATCAGTAAATATTCAATAGCAATGCCCCCCCCCCCCCCAGGCGTGTGGGACGGCGCCCCTGCTCAGCGTGGCGTGGGACCGGGTGGTTCTAGACGAGGCCCACAACATCAAGAACCCCAAGGTGCAGACCTCCATGGCCGTGTGCCGGCTGAGGGCACGTGCCCGCTGGGCCGTCACGGGCACGCCCATCCAGAACAACCTGCTGGACATGTACTCACTGCTCAAGTACGCACTCGCTATACTGCCCCGTTTGACCGATCCAATATATTACTCATTTCGATTTTATATTGTTTACTATCCAGCCCTTTGTAACCTGTGAAACTTAAGCACTGTTTAATATAATTGTACTTCCCTAATTATGAAATATGAGATGTATGAATTAAGAATTCCGTGCAAACGAATACCTAATTTCATACTAAAATGAAGTGAGACCAAAAGAAAGCGATGACTGAAACCCCCCCCCCCCCCCCCCCCCCCCCCCCTCCTCCACCCCAGGTTCCTGCGGTGTGCCCCGTTTGATGAGTTCAAGCTGTGGAAGTATCAGGTGGACAACGGCTCCCAGCGAGGAGGAGAGCGACTCAACATCCTGACCCGGAGCCTCCTGCTGAGACGCACCAAGCACCAGACTGACTCATCTGGCAAACCCCTGGTACAGCCGGCACACTTTACAGCTAGGAGGAGCACAGCCGTTTACAGCTAGGAGGAGCACACCTGTTTACAGCTAGGAGGAGCACAGCCGTTTACAGCTAGGAGGAGCACACCTGTTTACAGCTAGGAGGAGCACACCTGTTTACAGCTAGGAGGAGCACATCTGTTTACGATAAAAAGAAGGCGAATGTAGAATGCTAATTGCAAAAACTGTATGGAAGTGAGCCAAAATTACAACATGGTTCACCAAGCCTTTTAGTTAATTGGACAAACGGACTACTTTTGTAGCCAAAACCGGCTTCCTACTCTATTTTACCAATGAAAAACAATGGTGTGCAGACCTTTTTTTTTTTTTTTGTATCCTTTTTTTTTGGTGTAGCTTGAATCGATGGTGTGCCTAGAGTTTCGGTGGGCGCTGCTAACTAAAGTTGGGCGTAGCAGTGCCCCCTAAGTAAAGAGTTAAAGTTCTGACCCTTCCTGGTTTTCAGGTGGCTCTTCCTTCACGCACCTGCCTGGTGCATCGCCTCACCCTCTCCGAGGAGGAGCAGTCGGTGTACGATGTGGTCTTCGCCCAGTCTAGGTAAACAAAGCAGCCCCCTCATCAAGGCTAACGGTGCGTTCCAGGCAACCCGTAACTCGTGATTTCACGACCTTCTACCCGTGAAAGTGCTCTGGAACGGCAGTCAAACTCGTAACTCACGACCCGTGAACTCGTGTCTGATCGATGTACTCCCAGTTTGTTTTTTGACGTCACAAACATAAACAACTATGGCTTCCCCTGATGCTCCGCAGACACCGGTGACCAACGGTGAGAAAATATACATAGATAGACATGAGTAGGCAACGTGACGTAATTCCGCACATTGTAATCAAAACAAAACACATACGAGTGTGGAGTACTAAAGTTTATGTTTATGTTTATTCAATCGCTATCAGCTTATCATTGTTTGTTAGTCGTGACTTGCCTGGAACGCCAACAAGTCGTGAGTCGTGAGTATGAAGTCGTGAAATCACGAGTTACGGGTTGCCTGGAACGCAGCATTACATAGCTCCTCCCACCAGCTCCTCCCCCTGACCTGTTTCCCCGGGACACAGGTCTACTCTGCAGAACTACCTGCAGAGACACGAGGGGAGTGACCTGAACAAGGCACACGCCAACGCCGCACACAACCCCTTCGACAAAGGTAAGTCGGACCGCATTATATGACAACAATTTATCTTAGTCGGTTTGTTTGTTCATCTGTTTTGTTTATTTAGTTTGATAGGTCAGCTAATTTGTTAGGTCAGCTAATTTGTTAGGTCAGTTAATTAGTTGAGTCAGTTAATCTCAATCTTGAGGTCAGTTAGTTAGGTTTTGATTAGTTATTTTGTTAGATAAAGGAATGAAGTAAGGTTAGTTATATTAGTAAATTAGTCAGATAGCTAGCACAGTTGCACATCTATTCAGTTTAAGCGTAACATTCATTTTTTATAGCTTAATCTAGGTGTGTGTGTGTGTGTGTGTGTGTGTGTGTTCTCAGTGGCCCAGGAGTTTGGTGTATCGCAGGCGGACCCTAAAGCCTCCATTTCCCAGAAGCCCCAGCAGGCGTCCAGCACCATCCACATTCTGTCTCTTTTGCTACGCCTCAGACAGTGTTGCAGCCACCTGTCCCTGCTCAAGAAGGTAGCTACACTAGCATACAAACCGTGCCGGGTGTGGCTGAATGATATTGATCACTTTTCTGTCCCGGGTCTCTAGCTCTCTCTATAGTAAATGCTGCTGCTAGGCTTTTAACTCATTCTAGGAGACAAGACCATATTACTGCCTCTCTTCACTGGTTGCCTGTAGTTTTTAGAGTTGCTATATTTCAGACCTAGTTAGTCCCCGTTGAGCCTGAGCGTAGCCTGAGATCCTTGAGTAGGGGTCTCCAGGGGTCTCCTGGTTGTTCCCAAATCACGCCTTGTCACCAAAGGTGACCGGGCTTTTGCTGTACGGGCCCCTCAGTTGTGGGGCTCCCTGCCTGAGGATCTCAGACAAGCTGAATCAGTATCATCTTTTAAGGCTCTTCTCAAAACTCATTTTTATGCAAAAGGTTTCTCATAGTAGTTTTATTATTTTAACACATTGCTCTCTTCCTTTTGCTCTATTTTATGTTGTTTTTGTTAGTACTTATTGTACTCTCTTAAAATGTTTTTTTTGTGTGTCATTTCTTTTAATTATGTTGTATTCTGTTCTGTGAAGCACTTTTTAATCCTGTTTCGAAAAGTGCTATACAATAAAGGTTATTTTATTATTATTATTATTATTGTTATAGACTCTGGACCCCACGGAACTGGAGGGTGACGGCGTGGTTCTTTCCCTGGAAGAACAGCTCAACGCTCTGTCTCTCTCCACGGGGCCCCCTTCCTCCTCGGGCCCCGGGGCCCAGGACACAGTGTCCCTCAACGGGAACCGCTTCCCCTCCGGCCTGTTTGAGGACCCCAGCCAGAGTACCAAGGTGTGTTCTGTCCACCGCTCAGTCTGAACAGAGCTTGCAGTGAATTCAGAAACATCTCATTGGAGGTTAGGCACCTAAGGGGGAAATGAAAACATATTCTATTAAAGGTCCCATGACATGTCACCAGGTGTGAGTGTGATTAGCCGTTACAAGCCGTTTTGAAAATCGGGCTCTTATGACATCACAAGTGGGCATGTCCACCTAGATGTACGCTGGATAGATCAGTCTACCAGCCTACCCAGTGGACCGTAGCAAACGTTGCTCATCTATCCGTCACACATCTAGGTGGACACGCCCACTTGTGATTTTCAAAACGGCTTGTAACGGCTAATCACACTCACACCTGGTGGCATGTCATGGGACCTTTACGTTTATGTCTCTTCAAAGAGTAAATAGAATGTCAAATGCGGTTGATCATAAACTGATATCTGCTCTGTTTCATCTCATTACTGTTTAAAGTAATAGTATTGAGTATTGTGATTACCCAAGGTCATTGTAATCAGTTTGGGGACAGTCACTACAACGTTGATTTTGTTGGGTTACTTCATAGTTCTGCCAATGGCGTCTACAACCACACATATAATATAAACAAGCTACTTGATTCTGGCTACTCTTTTAGCAAGAGCAGGACAACAATGCAATGTGATGTCTTTGTGTCTAGATCTCTGCCCTGGTCTCTGAGCTGAAGGCCATCAGGAAGAGTGACCAGGATCAGAAAAGGTACGAGACTCCCGCCATCCGTCGTAACACGTCAGACCGAAGGATTACTCTTGACCACAGACAAGAAGTACCGTATTCTCTAAATATTATTCTCAAGCCAGCGCTCATTTCAACAGAGTTGGCATTTGACTTTGAGTCAGCCAAAAATATAATGCAAGCAGGCAAGGTAAACTTGCTCCATCACTGAAGTGTGGCTAAAATACACCATTCCAGCTTCTCAAAAGTAAACGTGTTTTCACACGTCTTTTTGTGAAAATTTAATAAGAAAAGAATAATAATCTTGACTATTTAGGAGCTCCATTTGGATATTTTGTCTGACTATGCTCCAGTACAAAATGCACTTGTGATGTTTGGCACAGGGACAAAAGATAAACAGACTTGTGATTAGCGACATCGCTAAAATATCTTTACTTTGACAAAAAGGTTGATGGTAAATCACCATTATTTCACCAAAACTCCAAGAGTAGTGTGTGTGTGTGTGTGTGTGTGTGTGTGTGTGTGTGTGTGTGTGTGTGTGTGTGTGTGTGTGTGTGTGTGTGTGTGTGTGTGTGTGTGTGTGTGTGTGTGTGTGTGTGTGTGTGTGTGTGTGTTTGCGCGTGCAGTGTGTGTGTGAGCTGCAGGCTGCTTGGCACATTGGCGCACTGACCAACTTGACCGAGTAACTTGTCCGACAGGCCTGCTATTATAGTAGTAAGACATCCATTGATCCTTCCAGATGTGTTGTGTGAATACAAGAGTAATCAGCGGTGTGTGCGTTTGCAGTGTGATCGTGTCCCAGTGGACAAGCATGCTCAAAATTGTGGCCGTGCACCTGAAGACTCTGGGCCTGAAGTACGCCGTCATCGACGGCACCGTCAACCCTAAGCAGCGCATGGACCAGGTGGAGGACTTCAACACCAACCCCAAGGGTCCCCAGGTAACATGCTGCTCAACGGCACTACAACAGCCAGAACCCCTGATCACCAATCCGGAAATGAACTTAATATGTAACCTTTTATTGATTTTTTTTTTTTTTTTTTTTTAATCTACATCTCAATTGTTTATCTCAGATTCAGATGTTTTTTCTATTTTAGACTCTTTGAACCAGCAGGAGTTAAAAAAAAAACAATTGTTAAACTGTGTGTGTGTGTGTGTGTGTGTGCGTGTGCGTGTGCGCTTTATGTCCAAGGTGATGCTGGTGTCTCTATGTGCTGGGGGAGTCGGTCTCAATCTGATTGGAGGAAACCACCTCTTCCTCATTGACATGCACTGGTGAGTCACGCCCACAACAAACAAAAAAAAAACCATATTGGTCTTTATCCCATGTGGAAATGTTTTAACCTTTGACCCCTGGAATCGCTTTCAGGAACCCAGCGTTGGAGGACCAAGCCTGCGACCGCATCTACAGGGTTGGACAGCTCAAAGACGTCACCATCCACAGGTAAAGACGCTCACTTGTTCTGCTGTGTGCTATGCCACGTGTGTCTAGGCTACATGCTGTTTAATAAAAACACTATCAGAGCTATATGTTATTCATAGATTCTACAATGTATCAGGGCTACATGCCAGTTAATATATTTACCTTGTATCAGGGCTACATGCTATTGAATAAATACACTATCAAGGCTACATGATACATTATAAATACACTGTTTCAGCGCTACATGATAGTTTACAAATACGTATATATGTATCTTGGCTACATGTTGAATAAATGCACTGTATATAGTTGGCTACATTTGATTTGTAATGTTTATCGTGTGTGTGTGTGTGTGTGTGTGTGTGTGTGTGTGTGTGTGTGTGTGTGTGTGTGTGTGTGTGTGTGTGTGTGTGTGTGTGTGTGTGTGTGTGTGTGTGTGTGTGTGTGTGTGTGTGTGTCCCAGGTTTGTGTGCGAGGGAACGGTGGAGGATAAAATCTCCACACTACAGGAGAAGAAGAAGGAGCTGGCTCAGAAGGTTCTCTCGGGAACGGGAAGCACCTTCACCAAGCTCTCCCTGGCTGACCTCCGAGTCATCTTCGGAGTGTGAGCACGGCCCCCGCACTATGCACCACTTCCCCACAGCTCCTCAACTCACTCCCTCACTTTTTGCCTTCATCATTCACCTTGATGATACAATGTTTTATATGGTTAAACTGTTATCATATTCTTTTGTTTAGTTGTCCGTGTTTTATATTCTTGAATGTTCAACGACTGACACTATCGTTTTATTTGGTGTGTGTATATATATATATATATCCTGAAACTATTGTTTGATTGAAGTGGATGCTTTGACTATTGCTGATGTATATGTTAATAAATCATGATAAATTAACAGGAAGAAATGTAATTAGGTGAGTGCTGCATGCAGCGCTCAACTATTGTTTTTCTTTCTTTCTTTATTATTCTCTACAAACTTTGGGACATTACTCCTTCCACAATTTTAAATTACTTTTAAAATGTTCATATTAGCTTGGAATCACACGCTTTCGTTCAAACTCTTTAAATATTTTTTACTTTTTAAGATATTCTAATTTTTTATGGGAGGAAGGTGAAGCCGGCAAAAAAAAATACATTATAGTGTCACTTACTATCTATACTTGTGAGATAAGATGTACTTTATTAGACTCTTATATATCTATAAATTTAAAAAAAGCATATAAGATTATTCTACAAACCATAAAACACCTGTCGTCAAAGGAATGCATTTACATTTTTAACTATGCTCTGTGTATCTCAAAAAATGACCTAACTATCTTAACGAGAGAACATCTTTACATTGACATACAACAAACCCTGAGTTTAACCCAACCATCACCTGTCATTACCGACTAACCATCCCCTACATTTTCTGTGTCTGTGACAAAGTTTAAATTCATTTTTTCGATACATGCATTTTCATTCATGTCGCTCGGACCACAGCTCAAAAAATGTATCAATTGTCTCCTCGCCTGTCTCTTCTAAGTGATGGTCAGCGTCGGCGTCGAGCGCAATATTGGAGACGCCCCGTGGCGCGGCCAGCAGGTAGCGGAATGTGTCGCTTGCAGTGTAGTATGCCCACAGCGTCCAACCACTGTTCCTGAGCTGAGGTAGGCGGTGCTCCACCAGTCGCTCGCGTCCAGCTGCTGCAGGAGGGCGGGCTACAGTTGCGGTAGCCAACGCTGCTAGTGGTAGTAGCAGCTAACACGGCCTTGCGACGGGCGGATCTTCGCTGAATTGTTATTGTTTTTAAATAAAGGCTAGTATCCTCACTCTTGGGATACTAGAGTGTGGAATACTGTGTCCACCATGGACGCTGAGGTGGAGAAACCCGAGCCCGCGGACAGCGAACAGGACGAGGAGGAGGATGTTTATGAAGTGGAGAGAATCATCGATATGCGGCTGGAAGAGGTAACGCATCGAGCTAAAGAGCTAGCTGGAGAAAACATGGCTGGCAAATGCTTTCGTCCACCAGCGTGTACCTCAATAAATAAACAGCGAACTGGTCAGACCCTGGTGTACATCACAGTGCGCTATTGTATTGTACAATTGTAGCAAATGCATAAACATTTTGTAACACGGGGTCTTGCACAGACTTGATAATTTGTATTTAAGACTGCGGTCGCGTCTGCACAACTTTTGTCATGTCCGCTTCTCCCCTGCGGAGGCCGAGGGGGATCTGTTTCCGTGCAGACATGATTCACGGCCCAAATCATGTATATAATAATATATCTTCTACGCCATTGCTTCCAGTGCTATTGATTATGGAGATGTTAATATGTGGCATTGGTGGAAAAATGACAGATACACACCACGCCAGAACCGGGAATGCTTTGTGTCTCAACAACCCTGCAAACACCGTCCAGGCCCCGTATAATATATTCCTGTCATCAGATAGGAGGATATTAATATTATCCTTCACCATTGAACACTGATGGTTATGGACTATTGGTGGTTACTGGTAAACAATGACAGACCTCGGCATGCTTTCTCCTGACCGACCATCAGACAATAACAGATGTGATTATGCACTGTGTTTAGGACAGGTGCTGGATTTAAGTCCGCTTTTACATGTTATTATGTTATTTAACTGTTTAAACATATGAAGAGGTTGTATTTTTTGACCATGTGCTTTGGTTGGTTCGCTTACTAAAGGTTAGCGTTTATCCAACTGTGGCTGTTCCATACGATTATAGAAAGTCGGAGGAAAGCCACATGCTTTGATGTTTATGAAAGGTTGTCATCAACAGTACAAGGCTTGTACATCGGGATGTCACATTTATTCGTCTCAGTTTTGATTAGCCTAGGTTACGGTATATTTACGTTTATTAAATATTGTACATCACTCAAACTCTAATGTCGTCACAAAATAGTATTGACAACAAAAAATCCCATGATGCTTTCGGGTGTATAAGCCCTAACACTAGTCTTCAGAACCTAGAATAGGTTAAGTGGTTGCATCAAGGATAGACTCACAACTTAGTCTCTCAACGCTAAGCTCTTGGAGAGAAGAGAAGAGGAGGGCAATCTCACAGGTTTCTTTGAACTGGAAAAAAAAACAACTAAAAGCAAAACTATTATTTTTTTAAATATATTTTTATATTAAACAAAGGCCCATGAAATCGTTAATTTCACCATTTGTGTAGAGTGAGCACACATTTGATGAAACTGAATAATTGAATGTAACATCCATTTTCAATGTTTACAAAGCTCTGTCAGTGTTCCAAAGTGATTTGCTATATCGCTACATCATGTTTGTTTTACCTCAGTAGAGATGTGGAGAGCATTATTTCCGGTTAGGAGTAACTTCCTGACAAATATAAGGTTTAGCGGTTAGATCTCAGATTGTCAATTATGTTTGACTCCTAAACCTGACCATAGCCAAGATTATATACATCCCTTGAAGGGTACTTGAATAAAAGGGTGGTGTCAGGTTGGCCACATTTGGCTAGTCCCCATCAGGTCATTTTCTGCCTTTCTGCACCGGGTGTGCAGACAGGCAGAACCTAACCTTAAGGACAGTAATGCAGCTTGTATTATGTAGTGAACCAACTTCTGCCAGGCAATTATCATGCTCCTAGAGCCCCTGGAGAGGACAACACCTCTTCTCACTGGCTGGTCGAGCTGTTTTCCATGTTGAGTCAAGCGATTAAGGGTTGGATTATATGATGAACCACCAAGGAAGCATTTCTTTACCTATGGGTTGTGCAGCCTGACAATGCACAGAACTTCTCTAACTAAAGTTATTCTGCACTACAGAATCACATCTTTCATATCATGACCCAAAACGGTCCTTTCTTGTATCTGTCTCTTCCGTCTCGTGACCTTGTGTGTCTTGTGTCCTCAGGGGGAGGTTCTATACCGGGTCCGCTGGAAGAACTACTCCTCGGACGATGACACCTGGGAACCTGAGGCCCATCTGGAGGACTGCAGAGAGGTGCTGCTGAACTACAAGAAGAACAACTTGGAAATCAAGCTCAGGAAGGAAGCAGAGCTTAAGAAAGCGACGGTGAGTCTCCATGGCAACACGTGGTGACTGTTGGGCTTATCAGCACCATTGTTTGCACAGCGTTATGCACGTTCAGCCATCTAATCTAAGGGGAAGAATCTGCTAACTTGTTTTTTCGTTTAGCAGATGCTTTTGGCAAAAGAGGCTGCAAACAATCAATGCACGCAATCAGAATTTGTGTAGCTACAAAGTGCTGCGCAACAACTACTCGACAGAAGTTTATGTCGTTGGGTTTTGTTTTGTTTCAAATGACCAACTCCTCTTTTTAGGAGTATATCACTAGATTGCACAATGCGCCTAGAAATTTTAGTCTTGACAGACAGCATTCCGAAGAAAACGACACGCAGAAATGCTGACATGACCTCTTGTTTCCCACTGCAAGCTCCCGACAAAGACGGAGGTGGTCGACGAAGACTCGGAGAGCGACAGCGACAAGGACCGGCCCAGCGACCTGCCCCTCAAGAAGAAGAAGAAGAAGGTGTTGGTGAAGGAAGAGGAGGAGTCTCCACAGAAGGAGAAGAAGCGGAAGAAGAAAGACAAGAAGAGGGAGGAGATGACGACGAAGCCCCTGCCGGCGCCCGAGACCGAGGACGAGGAGGACGCACAACCGCCGTCGCCTCCCAGCCCGTCCCCCTCGCAGCCCAAGGAGAAGCCCGCGGAGAAGAAGAAGCGAACGGTGGACACGGACGAGGAAGAGGAGGAGCCGGCACCTTCCAAGAAACACAGGAAGGACAAGGGGAAGGAGGCGGCGAAACTCAGAAAAGACAAGGCGGAGGACGGACGCAAGAGGAAGGGAAAGAAGGAGAGGAAGGTGGAGTCGTCAGAAGACGAGGACGCCGCGCCCCTGGAGCAGGACCTCAGCGACGAGCCGTCGGGCCGCTCGGAGGAGAGGGGCAAGCAGAAGAAAGGTCCAAAGTCGGAGCTGAAGCTGCAGGGCTTCAAGGACCTCCTCCACGACAAGAAGCTCAAGAAGGCTGAGGCGGCCGCCGGGCCCTCGCAAAAGGAGGGCAGCGCCCAGAAGACCAAGGGCCAGGCCTCCAAGCTGAGGGAGGACCCCGCTCCCCACTCCTCCGACTCCTCCGACAGCTCCTCCCTCCAGAAGAAGCCCAGGAGCAAGGCGGCACCAGAGGGCGCGGTCCCACCGCCCGCCCCCAAGCTCCCGCCGTCCTCCGCCTCCGTCGCCTCCTCCTCCTCCTCCTCATCGTCCTCCCTGGCGTCAGCCGGTGGCGGGGGTGCTAAGGCCCGGGGGGAGGAGGCGGGGACGAAGGAGGCGGGTGTGAAGGAGGCGGAGTCCATCCCGGGGGCTCAGAAGGAAGGCGCTGGTTCCACCAACCTGTTTGAGAAGTTCCTGCTCAACTGCGAGGCCAAGGACCGAGTCCCGCGCCGGCACGCCGTGCACCAGCCTCCCGTCGTCGCTGCGGAAACCATCGGCAGCACCGGGAAGACACCCAAGGTCGGGACCAAGGCACCTCAGAACAAACGTAGTCGTTTGGCAGACACCTGTATTTTGTCTTGAACTATTTAGTCATTTAGCAAACGCTTTTATTTAGTCATACGATGTGCGACATGCAGCATAGGACGACAGGTGGGAATTGAACCTGGGTTGCTACAAGGGATAATGCATACATGGTTGGCACACCAGCCGTTTGAAACACAGAGCTGCCCCCCCCGTCGTAATATTTTTGTAGGCTCAAACTTCGGTCTGCTCTGTTTTCATGTTCTAGTCTGGGTCTCTCTCTTGGCTCTGCACTATACTTCCTGCCCTAAACTGTTGGGGAACCTTTTGACATTTGGTAACGTTTTTATTCAGCTTATTTGAGCAAATTGTTTTAGTTTTATTGCATGTTTAAGGTTTTTACTAGTGCTGTCAATCGATTAAAAAAAAAAGTGAATTGATTAATCACATAATTTGCTTGATGATTAATGACGATATAACGTGATTAATTACGATTAATCGCTAGTGAACCCAAGAACACTTTGTTTTTAAAGGTGGTTATTTGTCTTATATGATCGTCAACATAGTAATATGTAATTTTTAAGCTAATGAAATAAGTCCCAAATTTAGAGAAAAAAAGGGTTTAAAGCCTGTTTTTTTTTTCTCCCAAAACACATCTTACATGTTCCACTCTGATCACACGCAGGTGACATCAGACTACCTTTTCCGAGGTAGTCTGACGTCATGACCAAGGGGCCCAGGCGGTGCGGTTTGTGTGGATGTTGGAGCTCTGTCTGGGCAGCGGTTGACTGGTGTGTCTGTCAGAAAGTAGGGCTTTTCTGAGACTTATTGTATAACGCTACGGTGTGTGGATGGTGAAGCTCCATCTGAGCAGCGATTTATTTATTACCTGCGTCCGAGTGAGGGTTAGGCTTCCCTGACACCTATAGTATAACGCTATGGTATGTGGCGCATTTCGTAGACAACATCGTTTATTATAGCGCTCATAACTAGGGATTGATTGATTTTTTTAGGGCCGATACCGATACAAAGTTTTTTTCATCAGCCTTAGCCGATCAACGATACGCCAATACCATTTTTCTTAAGCCGATACTGCTTTTGCACCATCAATTTCCATCATAAAAATGACACAATGATGATAACAAATGTTACAAGTCTCAATTTAAAAAAGGAACATTTATTGAACTGTCTGTAAATCATTTGGGGAAAAAAGAATCGGCGAAAAAAATTGGCCGATGCCGATACACGTAAAAAACGTAAATGCCCGCGGATATATCGGTCAATCACTACTCATAACTGGTTACACAACTAACACACTCCTGTCGAGACACTCCTGTCGCTTTGAGCGGTGAAGCCCTGTAGTTTCTGTGATCTGATTTAAGGTCATATCTTGAAGACTAATTAGCTCTGTGGTAATTCAATTGGGCTTTGCAAACTTTGCAGATTACTTATTTCTTCTCCAAAGATCTGTCAGGCAAATGTTTAGCTGCACACAGCGCCACATCGGTCCACTGCCACAGGAAAAAAAAACAAAGCTGCATTAATTGAGTAAAAAAAAAAAATGACGTGCTCAATCTTTCTGAATTAACGCCAACATAAAGGTGTTAATTTTGACAGAACTAGTTTTTACTAGTGCTGTCAAACGATTAAAATATTTAATTGCGATTAATCACATTAATGTCATAGTTAACCTGCAATTAATCGCAATTAATCACACATTTGTATCTATTATAAATATCCCTTGATTTATTTTCTCATTTTAAATCTCTCTCAACCACATTGAAACCACATTGCCATATACTGAAGTGTTCAATTTCATACTAACATTCTCACTATGAGCAGTCATTCACACTTGGAGCAAATAATCTCTCAGACAATGTAACACTGTCCATCAATAAAAGGGTAAAAAAAAAAACATTAATCTTGCAATAAAAAAAAATGTACGCAGTTAAAATGGGTTTGCGTTAACGCCGTTAATAACACGTTTAACTGACAGCACTAGTTTCTATCTTTTCATTTCTTGAACATGTCTTCTCAGGCTTTTTTCGCCACGCTGTGTGGCATCACTTGTTCTGACAAGGACATTTCCTTGTCTGGCTTTCTAGTTTCAGGCTCCAATTCAGTCATTAGAAACTTGGAAAGTGCCTCGACTCTTACAGGCTTGGTTCGGATAAGGATCAAATATTCAGGCCCGTGGAGAACTCTTGGGGTCTTTCTCTATGAAATAACCCGTCTGACAGCGATCCAATCAGATAACTGGCTACCTAATTTAAACAATGTCCAATGCTCTGAATAGTGTAAAATAGTCCTGGCGGTATGCATAATATGATAATTAAATCAAATATAATAATAAGACTGTGTATATTTTCTCTCCCTCCAGCTGATAGGGAAGATTGAGAAGAAGGGAAAGGCGACAAAAGATTCTCCTGCCCAGAAACCAGATGCAGAAAAGTTGCCAGCCAAGCAGACAGAAGGTGAGGAGGGACACTATTTATCATAATTGTTATTAATGAGAATATAACTTAGTGCTTTCATAGATATCTTATTCCACTCTTCCAGTCTTCTATGGATTCAAAAGTAATGTCCTTTGTACTGTTTCCTTATTGAGTTGTATCAAATCTGAGTGAATTATCAAAATAAGTAAAATTACAAAAACGTTATAGATTCAATTTCTACATAATATTGTGTGTGAGTGAAATTCGGTTTAGCCTGAGGCAAGCTGATAATCTTCAAAAAGCACTTCCTTCCGGCCAGGTTGGGGGAAATGGAGAGCCAAGATAGCAGCGCTTGTTGCGCTTTTTTGTCGCACTTCTACTTTGAGTTCTCCATACAACCAGTGGCTGTTCTGGACTAGCTTTTGTACAAATACATAACTGACAAATGAAAAGAATAATGGCCCAAATATCTACACATTAAAACAATGTACAACATGGTACATTAACACCAGTTGTAGTCTATAGGTTTGTTTGAATATAACTCAATTTAAAGTTTGCCTAATGTAAATGTTTTGCGCGCGCCATCGTTTGTATGTCAGTATATGTCATGACCGATCATCCACTGCGGTGTAGTGTTGCTTAGCAAACTGTGCCCTGACCCCCCCCCCCCCCCCCCTTCCAGCAGCCTCCAGAGTGGGCCAGAGCCACGGCTTCAGCCTGGACAGTGATGAGAAGGAGGTGGAGGAGCCGGCCGCACGGCCCCGCACGGGGGAGGAGAGGAGGGACAAAGGGACGGAGGAGGCGCAGAGGCCCGGCTGGGGGAGGAGGACCCCCACGGACGACCGGCGGTGGAAGAGGCGGGAGGACAGCGAGCCCAGGCTGTTCATGGCCTGCGACGACACGCCAGACCCCCAGGACTCCCAGGAGGGAGCAGACAAGTCCAGTGAGTGATGCTACGGGGATCTCCTCCTAGAGAGAACGGGTTTAGTAAAAAGAGCCCTGGGTACGATCAGTTCGCAATGGTTGTTAGCCAGCACGTCATCATGATGATAATGATGGGTGTTTGAACTTGAGCCTGGTGTACATATTAAATGCCAGCATGTTAGTTTTTGTCAATGATAGTTGCCAGCCTAATTTAAATACTAGGCGCTAGCCTGGTGTAAATAATGGGTATTGGCACGTTTGCCTGGGTTCAATTTATAGGGCTAGCATGTTAGCCCCTTGTAAATGCTTGGTGCTCAAATGTGAGCCTGATGTCAAGTGCATGGTGCCGGCATGTTATTCTGCTGTACATAAAAGGTCCTTGCATGTTATCCCAGTGTAAATAAGTTTACACTGGGAGTTTGTTGCTGCTAGCACACAGTCCCTGAGTGGCTTGGTGCTACGTGGTACTCATCCCCTACTCGAGGAGTCCATCCTCTCCCCCCCCGCCTCTTTTTATTTGTTAGTTGACCACTGTCTCTGTGCTGTGTAGGGGGCCAAGCCACCCTGAGTCTGGGCATGGACCTGAACCTGGACTGGATGACCCTGGAGGACTTCCAGAAACACCTGAACGGAGAAGACGAGATCCTGTCAGGCCCGCCGCTCTCTCCCAGTGAGTAGCTCAAATTGCCCCTCGGGGACGAATAAAGTGATTCGAATTTAATAGTAATGTGTTGCATAGAACCATACTTTTATTGATGGGAAATTCAGGAAACTTTTGCAGATGCTCTGTGAAGGAATCTGTAAAGCCCACAAGTAGAACATTTTGAGAAAGTTGACCTCATGGCTCATTATTCACGTTTTGTCACTATGGATATACACATCCCCTACATGCTGTGGAGACTTCCGAGACGTGTCTCCGCGAGCCAGTAGGGGTTAGGGCATCAAGCTCACGGAGGTTGACGGTTGTCACGCAGGTTGTTGACAGTTGGGATCGAACACAGTGCCTTTGTGCCCCCTCCATGACTCTCTTACTTGTGTTCACAGGTGAGCTCCGGGATGCAGTGAAGAGTGGGGACTACATGTCTGTTAAACTGGCGCTCAACTCCAAGGAAGAGTACAACCTGGACCAAGAGGTCAGTCCCACCGCTCACCTCACCCTGTTATGTCTTCTTTAGAGGGTGTTCTTAAACCTTTTCATCGCTGGAACCTAAAGAAAATATCCGGGTGTCCGTGGGTCCCCATACGCACACTTGTAAATGTCGCGGTCTCTGTTATCTTGTTGAGGTTTCTGAGGCCTGACGATCATTTGCAACGTCTCCAACTGGATTGTGACCCAAGGTTTATACAAACGCCATTCTTTAGCAGCTTTATGAAAATGTACAATTTAAAATCTTTGGGTTGTCTGTAGATTTCCCCTTCAACAGAATATCTCTTTAGCCTGCACCTTGGTAGCCCCTGGCGTGTGTCTGTGTGTGCGCATTCGTTTGTGTGCGTCAGAGCGCATGTGATAATTACAGCAGTGTCTTTGCCACTATGTCCACAGGGTGTGACAGCACATTAACACCTCCTCTACTACTGTCGCGATGATAAACACTGTACAGCTTAAAGAAGCTACAAAGCCCATGACATCGCCTTAAATTATTATTTGAGTATATATTTTTTTAATTAAAGAACGAGTTAAAGGTTCTTTATCTCCATAATGACATATGGCTTTATATTCACAAACCAAAATGAGATCGAAAGTCTCCATATAACACCACAAATCCTTCTTGCAAATTGACCTCCCTGGTGGTAGGCCAGAGTCCTGCACGGGTCTTATTTTGCAAGCCCGCACCCGCCCGTACCCACCATACTTAAAACCGCCTCCGACTCGTTTTCCGACAGTAGCACAAAATACATTCCGTACCCGAGTCGACCCGCTATAAATGGATACTGACGCCCCAACCCGCACCTGAAGGAAAATGAGACGCATTAGATGGAACACCGGGGGAATTACACTATCTGGTGTTTGGCGTGGTGCTTTAGATTGCTGTGCCAAAAAAGCACATCATCCACTGTTCACGGTTTAGTGGACTCCTCCGCTCCTGAATAACATATCCAGCAGAGGAGAAGGGGCTCGCTCGCTTGCTGCGGTTGGATGCAGGCACGGCGAGGATAAATCTGGCAATCCGACCATTGTTGGGAAATGAACAGCTGTGCTCTCCCCAACACGATGACACATCAAAAGAGTCATCTTTAGTTTTTTTTTGTAATCAATGTAAGCAGCGACTTCGTCCCGATATTGCGGGGCCTCATCACTGGAATCCTGTACGTCCGACAGTGTGTCCGCTGACATTCAAGCTCGCTTCTCGTGTGGGGGCCGGGGTCCTTGCAGTGTTAGCAATGTTATTACCAGAAGCGGGTGTTGAACAATAGAGTGGTGATAATCCGACTGCAGCGGTTGATGTGTTGATCTACAAAGACATTTCCTAGCTGCAAGAAATTGGAGTTATGAGATTTTACAACAAAGAAACCCATTACCTCAAGTTCTACACCAAAGGACCTGGCGTTTTTGCAGAACCAAAGGTAAACTTTGACCATTTGAACTGTTAAGTTTACCTTGTTACTTACTTCTGATGTTCAAATATTACTCAACTATTTCAGATGAACATAATACTGACATGTTTATTGTAAGTCAGTTTACTGTAAGTCTCATTTTATCATATGATTTATTAAAATACATTTTAAAATATCAATGTATATATTGGAACCAATATTCATATGTATTACTCATATCTATACTTTGAAAAATGTTTTTACATTTGAAACGCTGCTGTTACCCATTTCATATTTTCCACAGATAGAAGAAATTGGATCCAAGAACAGTAAAAAGAAGTTTGGACAGAGGAATTCTGCGATGCAGGTACACCATTGCTCAGAACACCTTTGTTTATCATCCTCATCAGCCCAATTTAACAGCAGAAGTGATTATATTTAGTGCACCATATGCAGCCCGTTGCATTGCTCTGAGCACAGAAATGATTGTAGGCTTTACATATCAGATTCTTGAAAGCTTAGCGGCTGGCAGCTATAAAATAAAATCTAAAAGTATGATCACTGCTTCTTATATTCTTATGTTTGGCCTGGCATTGCATTGTGAACATTGCAAATCTTTTAAACTGGCATTTAGAGCTCAGTCTTGGCATATATTATATACAAATTTCAAAAGTAAAAGTTAAATCAGTTTTTTATAGTTATGAATTTAGGTTTGGTAGTGCATGCATATTCTGTTTTGTACTGAACCATATTCATGCAGCATTTCACCCCTACATCCCATAATACTAATTACTCTTGGTCGGATATTTACAATGTCCAAACGTTGTAGTCGCTGCTTAATCCAAATAAAGCCATTAACTATTTCTCGAATGGGTCACATGTGGTTTTTGTACTGACAGTTTGAGAGTGCTGTTTTATTGTTTTGAGGGGGGTTGGGGGTTATTTCGGGTGGATTTTTTTCAACTTCAACACAAGCCGTGCGTTTCATTTACCTGTGCTTGAATGAGCTTGGATGTTTGGCTGGGGTGTTGCCAAGGTGCTTAGAGTTCAGCAGTCAAAGCAGCAGAACATGCTTCTCCATTATGGTGGTTTCGCTTCCTGAGGCCAGTTTCAGCGATGAGGGGTCCCCCAAGGACATAGGCCTACCTTTCTCTTTTGCCTGGATATTTTCCTCAACTTTACCAATCACTTTCTCCTCAACTTATTTAAATATTTTAAAACTGGACATGAAATCTTCTCTATTTAGATTCAGATGATATATCTGACCCTGAGCCCAGCTCTGTATGTGAGTCTCACTTATGCTTGTTCTTTTACAGGCATGTTCTGTTGAGGAGAAGATGACATTTGAAGGAGACAAGAATTTGATTGAGGAGAAGATGGATTTTGAAGAAGACAAGAGTTTGATTGAGGAGAAGACAGCTTTTGAAGGAGACAAGACTTTGATTGAGGGGAGGAGCTTACACACTAATCTTGCAATGGCGAGTGCAAAAGAAGAGGGCACTTTGAGACTCAATAACAATCACCTGCAAGATCTTGCGGGCCAAATCTGTGGTTATGCCCTTCCAAATACAGCAGATTTACCACAGCAGGTCCCCCACCAAAAACATGATGAGCGATTTTTAAATAAGGATGAACACACTGATGGTAACCTGTTGCCAGAAGCCCAGATGCCAATGGACACAAACATGGATTTTACTGGTGAGATGAGTTTGGGTTTGAAGCAGGATAGTTTGACAAATTGCTCTGAAATCATCCCAGACAAGGAGCTAAGCAGCCCTGCTGACCATAACGGGCTAGAAGACATCCGACCAATGCAAATGGAGGATCAAGTAGATGATCAAGTTGGGAATTGGAGCCTTCCATCTGATCCTGCAGAAAGCACAGATGGCCTCCAGTCAGCAGTTGATAACACCATAGATACATCTGTAAAGAGCAACACAGAAAGCCCAAAAATGAAGACCGGACCCAGGAAAATCAAGGAAAGACGACAACCAACCAGATTTAGCTCGAGGACGTGCAAAAAGGTACTCCAGACAAGTACATTGGAGGAGGACGATGACGACGACGAGGAGGATGATTATGATGAGGATACATCCAAAGAGCATTACTGCTTGTATTGCAAAAATCCCTTCCGCCGATTACTGAGGCATTTAGAACGCACACATTCAAATGAGACAGAAGTCGCTCATGCCATGCACTTCCCGAGGGACTCCAAAATCAAACATACCTTACTGGATCAAATCCGCAATAAAGGAGATTATGAACACAATTGCAGTGTCCTCCAAAGTGGAGAAGGAGAAATTGTAACAAAGAAAAACATGAATAATGCTATGCTGTCTGACAGAGACTACTTGCCTTGCCAGCACTGCCTTGCATTTCACCGCAAAACCGATCTTTGGAAACATGAGCGGGCGTGTAAGAGAAAAGGAGATCAAAGGTCAGACATCGGAACAAAGAGATTCAGAGTTCAGAGCGCTGCTTCTCGACTACTTCCCATGTCAGAGTTCCTGACGGGGGGCTGTGAGGAAATAATTGACATCATGCATCAAGATGACATCTCTCACCATGTACGGAATGACCCACTCATCTGTAAATATGGCAATGCACTGTCGGCTAAGCATGACTACGACAGATCCCAGTTTGCTTACATTGCACAGAAAATGAGGGAGTTAGGTAGATTTGTCCTTGCTGCCAATGAAATTGACAGCAGTGTACACTTTTTGCATGAAATGTGTACACCTTACAGATTTGAATTGGCTGTTGAAGGGGCCAAGAAGTTGGCTGGTTTTGACCCCACCTCCGGTCGCTATAAGACAGTTTCCCTGGTCTCAAAGATAGGCTACTCTTTAAAACGAGCTGCAGAAATTGCTTTTGGTGAAAGCCGATTGACTGAGGACAGGGAAACAGAGGCCCAAATCCAAAGATTCATAAATCTTCTTGATAAAAAGTGGGATCAAAGTTTCTTCAAAAGCTCTCGTATGGCCTCTCAGAAAGTGGAAATAGATAAATCAACGCTGACAGAGGACCTGATAAAACTTTATAGATTCATCACGACAGGAGGCGACGAAGCTACCCAAGAGCTGAAGGAGAACCCTGGTTCATTGTCGTGGAGGAAGCTTGGCGAGGTTACTCTCACTGAGGTCTATCTCTTCAACAGAGGCCGAGTGGGAAACACTGGGCGAATGCTTCTGAAGGAGTACAATGGCAAAAAGATGGAGATACCATTCACGCCTTCTGCTGATCAGATTCTGCAATGCACAAAACTAGAACTGGAACTTAAGGATGGTCTGACAATTTTGGAATTAGAGGGTCATGGCTGTAGAAACATGCTGGTTTTTCTCACTCCAAGGATGGTATCATCCATTGATCTACTCAATGAAAATCGAGATAAGGCTAATGTGGCAGAAGGCAACCCATACGTATTTGCAAGGAATGAATGCCTTTCCCCTCTCAGGGCATTTGATCATTTGAGAAAAGCAGCAGCTGAATGTGGTGTTACAAACCCAGATGCCATTTTGTCTGCAACCCTTCGAGACCAGGTTGCCAGTTATTGGCAGCTTATGAGCCTGAAGGAACAGGAGTTGAACAAAATTGCAAAACTACTGGACAGGAGCAACCAGGAGTGCACCAAGCTCCAAGAAAACCCTTCGATGTTGGAGGAAATGAGCAAACAACTGCTCAAGTTGGATAGGACTTTGTATTTTCGTCCTGTTGAAAGTTCAGGTCTTGCTGAATCTTCAGGTCTTGCTGAAACTTCAGGTAAGTGATGCTTCTTTGCCTCCCTAAAAATATACAGTGGATTTTATGGTTTGTGGTTCAATTGCTTAATGTTTTCCCTATTTTACTATCTGTTCCAACCTCCAGGAGCCATCCGGAGTAGTTTTGCCAGGAAAAAAGGTTGGAATGAGGAGGAGCAGGAGGCGGTGAGGCGGTACCTTGGCCAATACTTCACACTAATGAAGCTCCCTGGGAAGAAGCAGTGCTTGGCCTGCATCACCGCTGAACCCGCTCTCAGCACCAGGTCCTGGACTGACATAAAGAATTACATTCACAACAGGTTGCAGTCAATGAAAAGGAAATGTTTCCACCGTAAGGCTCAAGGAAATAAGTTCTTGAGGAAAAAGAACCAAAGAGGGGGTCGGCGTGCTATAAAGAAGGAATTTCCAGACAAAAATAAGGATTTTGTTCTCAGCCGGACAACTAATCCACCAACCGAACATAGAGAAATGTCTCCAACAAATCCGGCTACTGTACTATACCCTCAAGCAAAACAGGCCATGAACACTGTGCATTTATCGATGGCCGGTTCTAAAAAAAAAAGAGCTGTGACAAATCCACCATTGATTCCCACGTTTACCCCCTTAAATGCACTTAAAAAAACATTTACACCAGAGATCGCTAGAAGTGCGCTCTTGTCTCCGCCGTATTCACCACAGCGTGCTACAAGTATGCCAGTTCATCCTGCATACTCACCACAACACACTACAAGCATGCCAGGACATCTGGCAGGGTATTCGCCGCACAGCAGCAGCCCTCTGATGATTCCAACATTTATGCCTTTAAATGCGCCATGTTCACAACAGCTCCCTCGGTTCACCCCGCTGAATGATAGACGTTCAAACATGCTTTCCTCCTTCAGACCCCTAAACCATTCTAGTACAACAGGTTTCCCCGCAAGCCCTCCCAGAACCCACAGCACGACCCCTCTCCCAAGCACCCTTTCGACCAACCTAATCGCAAGCTCCCTGTGCACAACCACTCTCCCAAGCTACCATGTGACCAACCCAAACCCCAGAACCCACACCACCAACTCAAACCCCAGAACCCACACCACCAACCTGAACCCCACAACCCACTTAAATCACCATACCCCAAGCTCCCACACTACAAACTCAATCCCAAGCACTCATGCACGATCCAAAGGTGTTCATCACCGGACACCTTCAACGAAAAAAAATGACTTGTCCATGGACACCCCTGATTCTCCTACAAGTTCTTCTTCCCAAAAGACTCCCAAGAGAGCCAAGAGGTTGTGGAGTGAGGCGGAGCAGATGGCCGTCCGACGGCAGCTGGGTGACATTTGTGCACTGACGAAGGTGCCCGTCAAGAAGGACTGCGACGCATGTCTAGCGGCTGAGCCTGCTTTGAGAAGCCGGACCTGGCGGGAGGTCAAGTACTTTGTTCACAACACTATTCAGTCCAAGAAGAAGAGAGCAAGCGCTCCTCCTTCCAAACGTTCTGCACCCCTCAGCCCTGGGGTTCATAACTCCATTGCAGAATGGGATGCTCCTGTATATCTTTCCCTGTAAATACTACTAAATGAATCAATCTTAAACTCTCGGCAAACATGAATAGCAGTGAATTGTACTGATGAAGCTTTGAACCGGATTTATTTGTCTAAAGATTCATATTTTGTTTCCCCCCAACATTGTCCGCTGATTCAGCTAGTCATAAGAAGTACCTAGGATTTGTGACATCATACAAATAGGAATGGTTTTTGCTTGTTTTTAGAGCAGAGGAAGATAAACTCAGCCCGATCTACCTCGAGGCATGGCTGCCGTTTCTTGCATATTGTCAGGCAAGGAATAAAACAATTATTTGGATTGTAATCCAGAATATTAATATGGAGTAATTGTACTTTGTTTGTAGTTTGTACAAAGTGCCCTTTGGTGCTAAAACAGTGAAATCCCTTTTTTTCACTTTATATTCATTATGTTGAAATAGATCAATCCGTTGTGATCTAGGGAACCCAGTTCTACATGATAAGCTCTGTTGTGATTGGTTAGGGTTGATTACTCATTAGGGTGCAAGGAAATGCATCTGGTGAATGCATAAATGCCACCTACTGAGAAAGTTGAGTCTTTATTTGACCACGTGTTGGTGTGCTGTGGTATAATTGTACCCACAGCATTGCAGCAAATAATCCAAGTATGTTTGTAGCTCTGGCTCAAGGGGAGTAAGTTCCATCCAGTATTAATGATCAGTGTACCTTTTTAAAAATCATTGGAGATGATCTGTAAGGAGGGTTCTGGTCTGGCTCTGTGGTAGACGGGTGAGATGCGCTATCCACTATTCCACATATCCAAATGGGTGTTTTCCTCAACTGAAACATGTCTGCCCAAATTATTTGTCCTGTAAAAGATTTGTCTTGCTTTTCCCAAGGGTTTCTAGCTTGATTTATTTCTCATTGAATCTTGAATGAACGGGACATTATAATCAAGTTTGCACTGGGACATATTCAATTCATATTCATATTCAGTTTTATCCCTATATAATAACCCTCTTATTTTATGGCTTCGGAAAAATACAACCTATCTCTCAACCATGAGAATATCTGCTGTCGGACTTCCATGGGCCAAAGTTTCGTCAATTTCCCGTTCGCTGAAAACTTGACGGACCACCCGCACCAAGTAACGTTTGCAAACGTAGGATTGGACCGTTGTCATTTTAGGGAGGGCTTAGTGAAATCATTTGCGATGTACAATATCATGAAGTAAGCTGCCCTGACTGAATCAATTTATTGAGAACTTTTCATAACTCTGCCCCTCATTATCGGTTTAATGTCTTCGTCGACTGCTGTACTTGACACAATGTTGCCCACTTGTAATATATACCTAATTTAGCTAGTACCCTACATTATAGATGGCCTGTAAAAGCCAAAATGCCATTAGCTCCTAGTAACTGCTAGAATTTTTGACTGAATTTTTAAAAAACATGTTTAAATGTTTCTGTTCCTCATGCTCACGTCATTAACTTTGATTTTTACTAGAGTGTATTTACAAGTTTCAGATTATTTTTTACTTTTCTATTTCCGCACATTTGTTGATAAGAATGGAGATTTGCACAATTTATTGTATTTGTACAATATTCCTCTAGGCAAAGAACATATGCTAAGCATTTTTATTCTTGTTAGGAATGTAATGACACCTGTAACGTGATACTGATCTGGTGAACTGCTAACAAAGAAGTCAAAATTAACATAATATTAATCGTTGGTTTAAAAAAAGTGTTAACTACGCTACCTCTACCAATTGCAGTATGAAAACTGCAATTGGTAAGCGTAAAGATAAATAGGAGTCAATTTATCTCTCATGGGTAAAACAAAAGTTGTCAAAATACAATTCATAAATAATTGAATTGTAACTAACCCTAGTTGAATAATATTCTAGAACTTAATTTAATTTCCCCAACTTAAACGTCTGCACATCGAAAAATCTATTTTTTTGACATTTTTTATGCCATTTACACAATATCAATTATAATTGAAATGCACCTACAGAACATTAATTTAAAGCGATAATGGATTTTTGCTTACTCTATCGCATTGTACAGTGCAGCTAGCTGTAAACAGGTTATTTCCCCATCGTCACAATTGTTTTATTCTGTTTTTAAAGCTACTTTAATTTCTCATACTGTACAGGGTACGTTTTATAGTTATGAAGTAAATTTTAGTTTTAAATGTGACACGTTATTCGTAAAGTACAATCAACATGCAAGGTAAGTAATTTGTGTCACACGGTTTAAAATAATTAGTCACCAACATGTATGCTGGGTAAAAGTATTCCTGTTGGAACCGAGTTCCACTTACTTAATGCTTATTTAGAATATCAAAAACTCTAACCAAAACGTGTTCCATAGCTGAAATCAGTGTTTTATAGGTTTGTTTTAATTTGCCAACAGGCTGTCCTTTTCATCCGCTTTTTCTGTATTAGCATCTAAAGCCGCGTTTCCACCAAAATGACCCTGGACTTTTATTCCCAGGAGCTACATTTCAAGGGACTGAAATGTTCCTTCAGCTCCTTGTCTGTATTTCCACCCCTGTGTTAGGACCGGCAAAGGTTAGGCAAATTAAGGTCCTTTCACATCAGGCACATAACGAATAAAAAGAGAATGATTCTGAGAGAAAATCGGACCAACAAAATCGTGTCAACTATCAGTTACGTCGAGAATATGCAACATTTTCGTATGAGTCGGGGCAGTGAGGAAGCATGGATTCCACCCTCAACCTCATATAGCTAGTGAATACAAGCGTATGCTTTGTATTTCATTAAAAAATCATGTATTTAGAGAAAAAATTGGAAGTTTGATTTTTAATCCAAGTGTAAAATTCTGTAGCGAATGACGGTTTGCGGATGAGGGGGATTAAGATAAGTGGGTGTATGTTAAGCTATCAAGCTGGATGATCAACTGAAATAATTTGTGAATTTAGTTAACCTCTAATGGACCAGAAATGTTTAGCTCTGAAAGCCCCTACCTAAACGGTTCCTGCACCTTTGGAAAGTCCTTCCCGCGAGGACGGATGTTTTTGGGAGTAAAATAATGCCCCTGGAACTTAATTTAGACCCTGGTTCATGCGGTGGAAATGCACTTAGTTCCTGCAAAGATTCCTTGTTCCAGCGTAAAGTTCCTGCGATGGAAACGCGGCTTAATGCACTCTGGTTTTCCAGGTTATTGTGTTCTTATTCAGCCACTGTATTGGACATTTATACAAACCATTCAGGTATTATCAGGAATGTTTGGTGCTCAAACCAGGAAATATATGATGTAAAGTTTCTCTAACCACGATCCACACGTTTTCTGTGTAGTAGACCGCAAATAACTCTTGTATAAACACATTTCACTCAATGGGCATCCTCTTATCATTTACTGTATAGAACCTATAACTTCTGCTTGGACAATAAATTGTTTCTTGACTTAAATGTATCATTGTACCATTATTGATGATTCCTCATAATTGAAACTACGTTTCAGATAGGCAACTGGTTTCCAAAGCTCCATGGTCTTTCAAATGTTCTACTGTTAATTGTTTTTTGATACCTCTGGAATTTTTTCAGTCCCAATGTGTAAGATTGAGCCCCTCCCAGTTAATTGGTGTAAAAAAAAAAGTAATAACAGTGTTCTGTCCACTCTGACGAACTCTGTGACGCTAGCATAGCTCGGTGGGCTTGGTGGCATGAGTGAGAAGGGTTTTGCGAGGGTTGATGGTAAGATGCTTGTACAGTGTTTGTATGTATTTTCATAATGTATGTCATCCATGTTCATCACATGTTGAATGTTCTTCCTCATGCATGTGCTGGATTCCTGTATGTTGTTCCTCATGTATATTGTTGATCGTGTGTGTGTGTGTGTGTGTGTGGTCATCGTGTATGTTGTGTGTCAGGACTCCAGCGGCATGTCCCTGAGCATGCTGGCGGCGGCCGGCGGTCAGGACGACATCCTGCGTCTTCTCATCAGGAAGGGGGTCCGCGTCAACGGGCGCCAGAAGAACGGGACCACCGCGCTTATGCACGCCGCAGAGAAGGTAACCGAGAACCAGTACTGACCACCGAGAACCAGTTCTAGACATCTAAAACTGGAACTAGCTAGAACCAGGATTAACCACCTGGAGCCAGAACTGACCTCCTAGGACCAGGATTAACCACCTGGAGCCAGAACTAACCTCCTAGGACCAGGATTAACCGCCTAGTGCCAGAACTAACCTCCTAAAACCAGGATTAACCACCTAGTACCAGAACTGACCTCCTAGGACCAGGATTAACCACCTGGAGCCAGAACTAACCTCCTAGGACCAGGATTAACCGCCTAGTGCCAGAACTAACCTCCTAAAACCAGGATTAACCGCCTGGAGCCAGTACTATCCACCTACAACACAGGACAGCTAGTACCAGATTGCATTTCTACTCTGTAGTACGTCAACTGCATTGCATTCAGTGAGAAAGGTAGAAGTACTACTATTATTAAACCTCTGGACTATTTGCGGCGCCTTATGCAAATTCCTTTGTTAATGTGAACCAGTTGGTTTAACGTTTCCCTCTCTTTGTTTTCATTAAAGAAACCAATCTAATATGTTCGTTTTAGCAGTCACCTAAAACAGAATTACCAAGTAGGAATCAGAAGTGCCAGTACCATGCCAAGACATTGTGCCAAAATACTTGCAGTACATAAGATAAGATCAATTACAGAAATCGATTACTTCCCATGCCCGGTAACCATTAGCCTGTAATCAATCAGTAACTAGCTACAGGAAAGACCATCAATGATGCTCACCTGTCGACTAACCTCTGCTTCCTTTCTGTCAGAACTTCCTGACGACGGTTGCCATCCTGCTGGAGGCTGGTTCCTATGTCAACGCCCAGACACTCGGAGGAGAGACGGCGCTAATGAAGGTCAGAACACAAAACAGAATAAACAACCTGCAACTAATTTAAAAAAAAGCATGTCGGAACGAAAAATATTTAAACTTTCAATAAAAATAAAAATGAATAAGAGTCTGTTGAAGGTGGCTTTGCTGTTTTTAGGCTGTGATAGCCATAGGATAGGATAGGTACATTGTACTGTAATTTTTTTTATTATTTATCGTTTCACCTTTGGTTGGTAGATTGGTAGCCAGCGTGCTTGTAAGGTTGGTTTGGACAGGGGCCTCTGAATATGTGTTTTCCTTGGATTTTGGCACAAGGGATTATAACATCTGATCCTGTGTATTAATGAAAAGACCTGCGATTACCTGTGATGTACAACATATCAAGTAATGAATGCAGAGGTTCTGAGTGCGTGACCTTG
Organism: Micromesistius poutassou; assembly: GCF_964030765.1. NCBI lineage: Eukaryota > Metazoa > Chordata > Actinopteri > Gadiformes > Gadidae > Micromesistius > Micromesistius poutassou. The sequence goes on along the minus strand of NC_140284.1, from coordinate 18,583,117 downwards.
ACCCCTGATCTCCCCAGGCCTGTAAGCGGGGGAACGCGGACATTGTGCGCCTCCTGCTGGAGTACGGCGCCGACTGCAACATCCTCTCCAAGCACAAGAACACCGCCATGTACTTCGCCAAGGTCAGCAACAACCTGACTGTCTGTGACCTCATCAAGGACCACAGTAACACGTAAGGGGCACACACGCGCGCGCACACAGAGAGACACACAGAGACAAAAAGACACACACGCACGCACACACACACACACGCACAAAGACACATGCACACACACACGCACGCGCGCACAAAGACACACGCACACACAAGGACACACACACGCACACACAAAGACACACACACGCACACACAAGGGCACACACACGCACACACAAAGACACACACACGCACACACAAAGACACACACACGCACACACAAAGACGCACACACACACACACAGTAACACTCTTCCCCTTATGCTTCTCGACCCCTCTTTCCCATCCCTCAACTCCTCATTTTACTTCCACCCCTGACTTATCCTATTATCTCTCCCTTTCTTGTCTCTTACCTCTTTCTCTTCCACCCCCTTTTCTCTTCCTCCTTCACACTTCTGTCTCATCCCTCTCTCTCTCCCTCTATCTCATCCCTTCCCCCTCTCCCCTCTCATCCCTCTCTCCTCAAATGTCCTCCTACTCCATCTCTCCATCCCTCTGGTCCTCTTCCTCCCTCTCTCGCACCCTTTAACCCCTAACACTCCCTCTCTCCCCCTCCTTGTCCCCATGCTCCCTTGTCTTCTTCCTCCCCACCAATCTCCGCTCCTCTCTTTCTCCCACTCTCCCCTTCTGCACAATCCTTCCTCCGTCCTTCATCCCTCTCCCCCTCGTTCGCCCCTCCTCTCCTCCAGGTTGTCAGGGGTAGCCGAGGACACCATCAGGGCCTACTTTGAGTCCCGTCTGGCCCTGCTGGAACCCCTCTTTCCCCTGGCCTGCCACCGCCTCTGTGAGGGACCCTACTTCAACCTGGATTTCAGCTACAAAGCCCAGCAGCAGACTGAGGGTGAATGCACACACACACACATAGAAACAGACGCACACAATTGAATGTGAACCCTCACTTTCCCAGAAGAACACCCTCATCGAGATCCTAGTCCCTCTTTGGATCTCTGATCTGTTTTGCATGTTTTAAAAAGAACATGTTATATTATTATTAACCATAACCATTAATACCTTTTTGTTTTGCTCCCTCTCCCAACCTTTCTTTGCCTCTCTTCCCTCCATCTTTCTATACCTCTCCCCCCTTCCTATCTATCCCTCTGACCCCCCCCCCCAACCCAACCCACCCCCCGACCCCCAGGCTCAGGCGTCCTCCTCTTCATCTTCCATGCTAACTTCCTGAGTGACATCACGGCCCGGCTGTGTGGGCCGTGCTGCGTGCAAGCCGTGGTGCTCAACGATAAGTTCCAGCTGCCCATCTTCCTGGTACGCTGCGCCGATGACACACAGTCCCACACGCCCATCATACATGTCTTAACACCCGTCACTGTTGATTTGCCTCCGAGCAAGACTGTGTCTGTGTTGTTCTATTATTTACATTGTTGTTCTCTCTATCTGTACCTCTCGCACTCTCTCTCGCTCGCTCTCTCGCTCTCTCTCTCTGGATCCCGCTCTCACTCTCTAGGATAGTCACTTCATCTATTCCTTCAGTCCGGTTCCAGGCCTCAACCGTCTCTTCCTCCGCCTGGCCGAAGCACACACAGCCAAGGTACACACACGATATATACACACTCGCATACATATACCATGCACTACCCAGGCAATACACACCAGAGGAAATCACACATTGTATATTGACACGCATACCAACGTACACACATGAAAACTGTGGTCAACACAATGGGGGTATAAAACGTATAAAAGTCGTAGGGTCCTCACGCATGTTTTTCAAGGTATTCTGGGTACTGTCCTCTGATCACTGATCGTCGTCGTCGTTGTTCTTCTTCCGTCAGGTCAAGCTCCTCATCTGTGCTTACCGTGTGCAGCTGCAGTGACAGCTTCCTGTGTCAAAGTGGAACTCTCCAGAGGGTTCACGCGCACGTACACACACGTGCACACGTGTACACACGCACACACAAAATATCAACATCTGCGCACCTGAGAGCCACATCCACCAAGAGCTCACTGCACCTCCAACCATATTGGATAGCGTCCCTCAAGGTCAAGGAAAAGGTCAACAAGGATCACACAATCCATCCCCCAACGATCCATCCATCTGCCCAGGGACTGGTAACCATGGTTACCAGTGAGGAGCGGCAGGAAGTGAACCATTTCTCCAGTACTGGCGTGTACTTAGTGTGTCCTCTGCCTAGTTGTGCGTGCGTTTGGAACCCATGTGAGTTGAAACATCCTAGTTTTGTTTCATTCGTGTTTTTTTTTTTTCTTTTTTCTTTTTTAATATGTTTTTGACCAATCAAATATACAGCACTGTTTCAATTGCTTAGCTTTGTAAATTAACTGATACTGTCCTTTGTTTTCGGGGTGGTTGTGTGTGATGACAAATTCGGTGTGCAGGTACTAGTCTAGTGTTGGCTTCATTGATACGACAGTTAACTAAACTAACACTGATCCAGGAATCTCCCTTTTATAAACAACTGACAGACCTCTTTCAGGAGTGGCCAAGAGTCACTGGCCGCACCCCCTCGACAATCTCATTGGTTACAATCTGAAGTAGACGAGACTGCGGTTTAACTCTTCGGGATTGTCTCGACTTCCTCTGTAAAAAGGGCTGTATATATATATATATATATATATAATTTTGGGAGTTGGAGATAGGTTGCCTTAATAGCCACATTTGCGGGTTTGTTCCAAAGAGCAATGAATGATTTTTTAAATTTTATTCCAGACTGTTGTGATGTCTCTAACCAACAATAAAGTTTCAATGTTGTCAACATCCTAGTACTTAAAGCTAGTACGCAAGTGTCTGTTCTTTAAATAACCTCTTCCCCGTTCTCCACCTACATGCATACACAAACTGTTAACCATTGGAAAATCTTTCTTCCTTTCAAATACATGATCATTCTCTAAGGTCTTCTCTTGGTCTATACCTTATCGTGTGTATTTAATTGTATTGATATTACGTCATCACCCTTCACATCACCTCCCCATACCCCCACCACCTCCTCACACCTCACCTCACACCACCACCTCTCCCCTCACATCACCACCTCACCTCTCAAATCATCACCTCCCATCACCACCTCAGCCATTGTGTCACAACCTCACCCCTCCCAACCTCACCCTTCACATCATGACTTCCTCACATCACCACCTCCTCTCCTCTCACATCACCTCCTCACCCCTCATATCACTACCTTTCCTCTCACACCCCCACTTTTCCTCGACCACCTCCTCGCCCCTCACCCCACCAACTACTCACCCCTCATCACCACCTCCTCACCCCTCACAACCCCTCACATCCCGACAGCCTCTCCACATCTCACATTACCACCTTCTCACCCCTCACATCCCGACAGCCTCTGCACATCTCACATTACCACCTCACCGCTCACATCCTCATCCTCACACCTTCACCACCTCACATCCTCACTTTACTTACTTTACTTTACTACACATATTGGATCATTTTGATATCATTTTTACATTCCACTCCAAGACTCTGATATATGAATAAAGTTGAATTGACGTTAGAAGTGGTGGAATCATGGGCGTCGCTGTCAAACATGTTCACAAAGGAACACAATGTGCCCAAATCCTTCCCTCAGTGATAATGACTTTCATCACAATCTTGCATACAAGTGAATAGTATGCACATACTTAGCATATATAGTGTGTATATCATGTAGTTACCAGTGTTTATATTGTATTTATATGTATATAATATACATATAATGTGTAGTGATGTATAGCATAATATAGTGAGTATATAATGGTATGTATATAATATGGTTATGTCGTTAAATATAGTTAATTATGTAATAGAATATGTATTGCATTAGTATACAATAGTATGTATATCATTAAGTTGGTAGTGTTTGTATAATGTATAATGTTATAGTAGGCCTATAGTCATTTTCGAATATGTATATAATTGTAGGCCTATGTATATATTTTGGTAATTAATAGTTCTAGTTCTCATTATCTCTCCATAATTCTTTCTTCCTCCTTGTCATTCTCCCGATTATTTGCTTCCTCCATTATACTCTAATCTCTGTATGTATTTATTATAAAATCGTTTAAAATACTGTCTTTCATATGTGTGATTATTAAAATAATCGCAAATCTTTCAGGTTATTTTATTTTATTGCAGACCGTAATCAGCGCGCGCGCACATACACAAACACAGACACACACGTAGGCGCGCACACGCACAGGCCCGCGCACACACAAACACGCACGCCACGTGTGTTTCCATGTTCAGCCTCTGAGGGGAGCACTGCTGATTAGAAGATGTTACATGTTCCTCATGTTCTGGACCGAGTATTGGTCAGTTCAACATTCTAATTCCAGTATCAATATGTTAGTCCCTGATCAATAGGCGGATCGGCATCCACTATTCAGCTGTTTGCCTGGGAGAGATGATACATCTGCGCATACTTTCAAGTCGATACACATTTTCTACTCTATATCTTTGACTTCGCCCTAAATTCGGTAAGTTTGGAGATGCGGTCATAGTTGGGGAGCATTGAGACTATTATTATTGTGTACTAACTCATGAGTGTATGCGAAAGACACATTTTTTCCCGCATATGAGCGCACCTGATCCGCCATGTTTACAAGCTCTCTCTACTTTTCTGACGACTGCCGCTGACGCCCCTAATTTACGCGACCTTCCAGTGTGTGTGATGTTTACAGCCGGTAGAGTAGATACTTTCAGAAGACCCTTCTATCGCAGTCGCAATGAGCAGACACAACCCTACGTAGGATTCTGCGTTGTTTTGCACACGTAATACAGCCCCCCTCCCTCCCTCCCTCCCATCGGTGTGTGTGTGTGTGTGTGTGTGTGTGTGTGTGTGTGTGTGTGTGTGTGTGTGTGTGTGTGTGTGTGTGTGTGTGTGTGTGGTAGTTGTTGGTTGATGTGTGGACGTGACACTCACATACTTGGCTTATACTTTTTTCCGGATACAAACCTTCATCGTCCAGGGAGAACTGGGTTCTACGACATTGTGCAGAACGTGAACTCACTCAACCCATTGCATATTTCAGATCCGCTCAGAGCAAAGCGCCTGATTGCAACCTAATTTAATTCTCAGTAAATTAAACTCCTATGTGGTCAAGAGTTGCTGGAAACGTCGTCCAAGGTGGGTTCAGGTGGGATATTCGACATCCGCAACCCCTCACGTTTCGAGTAAAAGACATACTAATGGGCCGATGTAATTGCCAGCCATATCACCCCTGATTGAGCGGTCTGCGCTTGCGCGGCGAAGAAACCCGAGTGCGGACCTCGTTGGAGTCTCATTCTATCCTCCCACGAGTGGACCGTGTGCGTCAGAGCGCATGCGCTCCCACGGATTAATGTCAAGGCACAAAAGTGGCGCTATATCGTTTCCAGCCCTACTCCGGTAAGACATTCACAGACGTTTTTATATTTCCAATTCAACGCGTAATGAGTTAAAGTTTCAGCAACTGCGCGGGCGGACAGGGGAGGGGTTCACAGACCCTACCCGGAGACCCTGAGTTTTCGGGGAGACACGTTTAAGATCAATTCCCTCTTTTATTGTGCGCCTAGTGTGCGGCTCTCTCTGCCCCTGTGCGCCGTGGCGGCGGACCATCGCCTCCAGTCTCGCGTATTGTTCGCCTCGCTAATGGCGGACGGGAGCAGCGCTGCTCTCGGGAGGGGAGGGAGGGGGGTGGGGGGTCGTTTTGGTCGAATCCCGCGTTGGGCTGCGATACGACAACCGAGACGCCTTGTGAACCTTAAGCAACGCTGTGTAATTTTTAGAGGCTTGTTTACCCCCCTGCGTTAAAGGAAGGCGGTTGTGGTGCGCCAGGCGAGGGCGCCCCATGTGGTAGCCACGGGCACTTGCCACTGATTGCCCGGGGTGGTCTATCTATCGGGTAACTTTCCAATTAAAGCTCCCTGTCACAGGTAGCGCCAAAACATCAGGTTTATTTCACGTTTTGGGCCAGGTTGGGTGTCAAGGGCATGTCTTACGCAAAATATATACAGCGCAAAGTATCTGAGCAACGTGGTTTACGGGGCGCTGTACGTAAATGGCTCTTGGGAGACAGTTCAACTACAATGTATGTGACCAATATTGGGTCTCTATTTTGTGATTGTTACTGATCTGACGCTCATAACTTGTAATCGGTTCCTCCAATATTAACAATGGCGCAGTCTCCCTGCCCTCCTCCCTCGGTTCCCCGCTAATCCAGTGGCTGCATTTGCGGGGACGGACCGGAAAGCTGAACCACGTCTGAGGTTCCTAACTTGGCCGAGCCCAACTCTCCCTGGCTCTGTCCCTCTATCCCGAGGTGGTCTGTGGGTTCAGCGGCCCAGGTAGTGCAGTTTCCGCCTCTGGAATCGCCGGTTGTCGGAGTAAAGTTTTTAACCTCCTCGGTGGACTCAAGTTTTAGTGGGTTGTGAGGCTCGGTTCGGTTGTTCCACCCGGCGTGGTGGATTGGTATCCGGGTTTCTGGTCAAGGACAGACGGGGGCGGGGGACTTTGCTCATCATGTACCGTTTGATTGGACTGAATGAATACAATCCGTAGTTTTTTTTATTTATTTTTGAGAGTTTCATTCGCCAGCCAGGTAACCGACATGGATATGACCTCATGAGCACATGAATGATAGATGATTCTGCGCATGCTGCCCTGCTTAACGTAAGACGTTATGTGTGATATTGTTAACAATGAAGCCCTCATCAAATAATAGCTCTTTATGATATTTAATGACATCAACTTCTGATCATTTCATGCACACGTTTGCGCAGATGGGTGCGCGTTGCCACGTTGTGACCTAATGTATAAAATGATGTGCAATCGACTTAATGCGCAAACACGTGCTGCGCATGTTGGGAAGGTAGAGCACCTATGATGATGATGGTGGTGGTGATGATGATGATGATGTGGCCGGTCTCTGCCGTTTAACCCGCTCGCTGCTGAGCAGAGCAACATCTCTAACGTTATGGAGGTAGCGTGACCCTTCTCCTTCTCCTCCTCCTCCTCGTCGTCTCATCTGGATGTAGGCTGTAGGGAGCTCTGCATTGCAGTTGGTTCTCTCTCTCTCTAGAGCTGGCCGCTTCCCTAGCAGAGTATGTCACACAGTCTCCACGAGCTCACCTTGTCTGTGGATGTGAAGCCAGACGTGATCTCCCTGCATGTTAATATCATCTGAGCGGCGGTGGTGGTGTCATGTCCCACACTGACTGACTGAGCCCATTTCATTTCCATTCAAAATAAATGTAGGTATACTTTGTTCAAATGTATTGGCAACAATTCCATTTTTTTTTAGACCTGAACTTTATATTTCGATTATTTTAGAATCTAGGCTTGCAATAGCAACAATGTTTTTGAGCCCAACATTGGATAATTAGTGTTTACTAAACCGCCAGGAACACTAATGATCTTGAATGTGACTCTTTGCTTGCTTCTGCCTCTCATTGGTCAGTAAAGCTAAGGGTTTGGTTGAACCAGGAAGTGGTTTGATCCCAACACGCAGAGGTGGTTTGTTTCAGATATTCATTACATAACCCTTTGTTTATATTTCTCTTTTAGGTAGATTGATAAAAATGTATAAGCTAGACCTAAATTGAAACATCTCTAAGCTAATTTCTTTAGTTAACCATCTCCAAGCTAACACCAAAACTTAACATCTAACGTAACCCCTAAATGTACCTTTAACCTAATCTTAACCTCCTCTAACCTAACACCTAAACTTGACCATTGCTAACCTATTCTTAACCATCTGTAACCCAACACCTTAACCAAACCATTTATAACCAAATTTTAACGACATAGAAAGCTATAATATAGAGAGAAAGATCTATATATGAGCCTATTTATTGACAGACCAGTGAGTGACCGAAGATGTCGGAATCAAACCTGCTACCCAGTCCCACGTCTCTCCCCTTAACAAGAACACTTGCTCTGAGTGCCCTTAGCTGCAAGTCAGCTACCGAGCTGGCTAGCATTCAAGGGTTGATTTTTAAGGGAAAAACAGCACTCCCCCTTGCTCCCTTAAGTATTGGGACACCCTACCCCTTCGCAGGAACGCGCAAAATCTAGGGTTAGGGCTCAAATCTAGGGGAAGGGGGAGAATTGGTACAGGGCCTTAGTCTTGTCGGCATACTAGACTGAACTATGTTGCATACCATACTGCATACGTTGTCACATGTCTTACCAGAACCCCAGGTCATGTATTTTTTCCTACTGCAGGCCAGTGTGGCTTGCTTGTTGCGGACAGCTATATTGGGTGATGGAAGGCCATTCAAATATAGTTGATATTCAGATTTACAGTACTGAGTTAATCCTGAGGGGAAATTCTCTAACATGGTTGGTTCATATTGATTATCTTGCTCAAGGGCTTGTCCGATACTTTACTTTAGTGACATGAATCTATGTTTAGCATTTCTGGTGAGCTGCCCCCTTTTATAAGAGGTCTAGTCCTCTAGTTTGAACGTGGGTTTAGTCTGAGTCCTGGCCGTGTCAGCTGTATGGGAAGTCTGCTGCTGTTTCAATCAAAGGACTTCCTGTGTTGTTGTGGATCCAAAATGGCTGCCGTGTGTGCTGAGGGAGGGAGGGGGGTGGGAGGGTTTGAGGGAGGAGGCTTTGAGGGGGGTGGGGGGGGGGGGGCGCAAGCTGTGCTGTCTGAGCTCTGATGTCAGACTGTTTAATTGTGGGCGGAGCTAGAGCTGTGTGTGTGTGTGTGTGTGTGTGTGTGTGTGTGTGTGTGTGTGTGTGTGTGTGTGTGTGTGTGTGTGTGTGTGTGTGTGTGTGTGTGTGTGTGTGTGAGAGAGAATGAATGTTGGACATGACATGTACCTGACCATGACCACCAACGTTAAAATAGCCAATCACTAACGTTCTAACAAAACCTAAACTGCACCACCAAACCAAATCCTGATCGGTTGGACTTCTGCCAGCTGTTTCTAAAAGGCTTTGAAATGGATTTAGTTCATACGTTTATCATGGATATTGTGGTCTAGATCATGTTGAACAGCACCAGTAGGTACATAAAGGAGTGAGCTCATCAATCCTGACCACTGATTGGCTCCCAGCTCTTCTCCTAACGGGAGAACGGTTCCGACACTCCCTTCTGAAAGCCCCTGTGGCAGGTGGGACCCTGTCGCTACGGCAACCAAGGTGTAGCTGTGCCTCGGAGATGCTGTTGTCACTCATGATGGACATGCAGTGTGTGTGTGTGTGTGTGTGTGTGTGTGTGTGTGTGTGTGTGTGTGTGTGTGTGTGTGTGTGTGTGTGTGTGTGTGTGTGTGTGTGTGTGTGTGTGTGTGTGTGTGTGTGTGTGTGTGTGTGTGGTCATTACTAGTTACAGTGGGATGAGGCTAGCTAGGTATATTTTGTGTGTGTGTGTGTGTGTATGTGTATGATAGATTTAAAGATATATAATGAGGAAATAGAGATTTGTAGTCAGAAACATAAACGTAATCATATCTGCAATTCACTGTCATAAAGGAGGGGTTAGACAGTGAATACAGGGGCATGTCACTAATTAGCAGGTAGGGGTTGGACAGTGAATTCAGAGACCTGTCATTAGTGAGCATCGAGGGGTTGGACAGTGAATTCAGAGACATGCAATTAGTGAGCAGGGAGGGGTTAGACCAGTGGTGTTAGATTTACTAAACGTACTAAAATACTATTCAGGGATCTCCATTAGCATCAGTGCACAATATGAAACGGCGAATGACGTTGAATGAATGCTGTCAACATTTTGAAAAGCAGGCAAAATGAATGGCATGCAAGCTGACCAGCCAGGTAAACTCACATCTGGATGATCTGGTTTGTAATTGATATATTATAAAAATAAACCTTTCATAAGCCCTTTTCATTGATTTTCAGGTAAAAAAGGAGCAGGTAGGGGTTGGACAGTGAATACAGGGACAGGTCATTAGGGTGCAGGTAGGGGTTGGACAGTGAATACAGGGACAGGTCATTACGGACCAGGTAGGGTTAGACAATCAGTGCGCTTACATGACACTCAAGAAAGTCAAATTATTGGGTTAGTCCAACTATGATTGGATTATTAAGATGCATGTATACACCTTAGTCAAGCTAAAATCGAATCGAATTGGGTTTCTCATAGTCAAATTCATACTTTGCATGTGACGTCACAACGACTGGCTGGCGGGCAAGAACTCCAGCAACGAAACCTAATAACCTAATCAGGACGTCGCCAGTTTTACCACACGAACGGTCAATAGGTTCCTCTCAGTCCAAATACCGTCATGATGGAAATATTAGTTAAACGGGAGCATTTGTGCCATGCATACACATGGCAAACTGACAAATTAGACATATATTTTTGTACGGAATCTCCCTGCTTCTGAAATGCGCGAACATCTCCGCCCAGCGCTCATTCCACTGTGCAGATTAAATCGCGCAGCATTCTGTAACAGCAACTGCGATCATCCCTGCCCTGCCATAATTTTAGTGAATGATCTGGCTATAATAAGACCACATTGGCTATGTAATCGCGGACAAAAGGGGACATTTCATAGTTGATGGTGGAATAGTAACATTCACCTTTGCTTTGATTATGAAGATATTCCTGTTTTTCACCTCCCATACAACAGCGTTGTTAACCCATCCGTAGGCTTTCAATTTTTGTGCGGTATGTGTTGCGAATTTTTGGTCTGAACTGGGCTTAAGGTGACGGATTCTCAATGAGATAAATGTAAATATCTCTTAACTCCAAGTCTGGTAGAGTCTTTGCCAGCTTCAAAGCAATGAATACATCAGCGGGTGCTGTGTATGGATCACAAGTTCCGAGTATGTTTATCTTATCTTCGTATCTAATTTTAACATTTTGTGACATATGGTCTAAATAGTTGATTGATTGAAGTATCGGAAATCTGCAAGGCTACAATTCCCCTGGTTGGCCGTTGTTCGTCGCCATTTTGCCAACGTTTGTTGCCCTCCATGTAGCCATGGTAGTCATGTGAATGAGTATGAATTAAGACCCCTAGATTATTAGACTGTTAGTCGTATTAAGCGTGCATGTACCGATTGGGATTGGATTATGCGCTAGTGATGGGTTGTTTGTGAATGAATCAGTTCGAATGAACCGACCTGATTCCCCGTTTCAGTTCTCGTTCGTATTATTCGTTCTCCAAGACTCGACTCCCAGACCCGCCCACTAGTTGCTGAGTTGCTGATGCTGACTCGCAAGTCGCTGTTCGTTCACTGACTGTATTAAGAGGTGAAGACTCGAGGACTGAGACGTCACAAGAGCCAGACGGGCAACAACATCCCAATTCCGAACATAAGCACTCCTCAGCTGAAAGGAACTTAGTTAATGTTGTGTTGATTGATGACCGTTTGCACCATTGCACGATCGTGATTCGTTTGAGAATGAGAACGAGGGAGGAGCTGAGTCTAACCGACTCAGCTGAGAACCGTGATTCACCGCTACCGGAAACGTGACCGAACAAACAAACAATTCTGAACGATTCTTCTTGTCAAACTGAACAACGCAAACTGAATCAAGCAAACAAATCATGAAATCCACCACTATTATCTGCGCATGCTCGAGATCTTTTCCGGGCGCCGGAAGTAGAAGGAGACAATAGTTGTGTTGTTGTCGCTGTTGGAAAATGAGAAACTGTGATTTATTTAAAAACGTGGCGCAGAAGATGGATTAAGCCGGTGAATGTACCCCCTATAAGAATTGTATCCCGGCCACGGGAGTGCGCATGGAATGCATTAAGTAAAGGTAGAAGCACACGGACACTACGCTTTGATTTCACCCAAGGGTGAATTTAAATTTTTATGTTTTTTCTAATTGTGGGTGATCAACGAGGTTGTGAAGTAGTAACTTCGGGCACATCTGTCAAAATAAATGTTTTTTTCTCCTGACGTGTTTACGATCTTTATTCATTCATTGTGCCGCGGCCGGACTGAAGCGGTATGGATATTCTCTGATATTATGAATCTTAAAGACTGTGTCGGGTTCTCAGACTCTGATACTTCCACAACAAGTAAAGACTTACAGTGGGAGTTATCTCGCAGGAATTGGGGGAATGCCGTATACGGACGGGGGCGGAGGTGCTGCTCCGGCGGGGGAGAAAGATGTTTTCAGTAGACAGCTGTCAATTCACTTCGGGTCCATGTCATTCATCCGACGCTCCATTGTTCCAACCTCTCAATAACCCAAAATAACCCGTTTTAAACAGGGGGGGTTAGATAGTGGATACAGAGACGGGTCATTAAGTAGCAGACAGTTAATACAGAGATGGGTCATTACGAAGCAGGTACGGGTAAGATACTGGATTCAGAGACGGGTCATTAAGGAGCAGGTAGGGGTTAGACAGTTACTACAGAGACAGGTCATTAAGGAGCAACTAGGGGATGGAAGGTGAATAAAGAGGCAGTTAATTTAAGATTAATTAGGACACTTATTTTAGAAGCATCTTTTTAATTTTTGTCTCAATTCTCCTTACATTCTGACAGCAATCCTGAAATCAAATGCTCTGTACCAGAGCCCGTCTACGGAGCGCCTTGGCACTCTCTATTCATACTTTGCACGTGACATTACGACGACTGGCTGGCGGGCAAGAACTCCAGCAACGAAACCTAGTAACCTAATCAGGACGTCGCCAGTTTTACCACACGAACGGTCCTTAGGTTCCTCTCAGTCCAAATACCGCCATGATGGAAATATTAGTTCAACGGGAGCATTTGTGCCAGGCATACACATGGCAAACTGACAAATTAGACATATATTTTTGTACGGAATCTCCCTGCTTCTGAAATGCGCGAACATCCGCCCAGTGCTCATTCCACTGTGCAGATTAAATCGCGCAGCATTCTGTAACAGCAAATGTGCGATCATCCCTGCCCTCACACATAGTTTAAATCATATGCTGGATGCTTTAATCTTTCTATGTGTTTTTTAGTGAATGATCGGGCTATAATAAGACCACATTGACTATGTAATCGTGGACAAAAGGGGACATTTCATAGTGGATGGTGGAATAGTAACACCTCAACTTCACTTTTGCTTTGATTATGAAGATATTCCTGTTTTTCACCTCCCATACGACAGCGTTGTTAACCCATCCGTAGGCTTTCAATTTTTGTGCGGTATAAGGTGACGGATTCTCAATGAGATAAATGTAAATATCTCCAAACTCCAAGTCTGTTAGAGTCTTTGCCAGCTTCAAAGCAATGAATACATCAGCAGGTGCTGTGTATGAATCACAAGTTCTGAGTATGTTTATCTTCTTGTCGTATCTAATTTTAACATTTTGTGACATATGGTCTAAATAGTTGATTGATTTAGAAGTATCGGAAATCTGCAAGGCTGCAATTCCCCTGGTTGGCCGTTGTTCGTCGCCATTTTGCCAGCATTTGTTGCCCTCCAGGTATCCATGGTAGTCACGTGACCGCAAAGTATGAATTGAGCCCCATTGTATCGAACTTGGTTGCAGTTCCATTAGAATTCCACTGGGGGTGATCGAATGAGTGCAGATTGAAAGGGGGTCTATGGGGCTAGACGGCTAAAAGTATCTCTTTCACCTGCTATAGATTATATTTCAAAAGTCGAAAGAATGAGTACTTATGTCCTTTCGAATTCCTACAGTTTGGGCCGTTGTTGGCCGTACACCCTAGCATTCTGCTAATGAATGCTGATTGGTCAGGGATGGACTCGCGACTGATTACGATCAGAGACCCCTCTTGATGGCATCTGAAGCTGAAGCTCAATCAGAAACATTATCTTAAGGAGGACTTTCCGTCGAAGCTAATTGTTATATATTATATGTGTATGTATAATATATATATTATATATGCGGAAGCGCCAAAACTTGAAGCGTCAGAACTTGCCGTAAAGCAGGACCTCTGGCAGTGATGTCGTCATCTTTTTGAACAGATTTTTAGAACAGTTAAGTGAACTTAAAAAATGCAATATTCAGCTGAGTGTATTCTTTTAGCCCCCCCGTTTGAATGTGACTCTCAAATTACTTAGGTAAAAAATGACACCCTGAGAAAAGTGGAATTTGAGGGTGAAACCCCGTCGACTCCCGTTCATTCTGCCCTCGCTGGCGAGCGCCCTCGCATGGACAGAGATGTCAGTTCAGAAACCGGAAGTCACCAGAGAGTGCCAGTTTTCTTCATATTAGACATTCTCTGTCTGTACTAATAAAGAAAACAATCCGGTATCTGTGGCTGTCGCAGGCTGTAATAAGCAGAAATGATTGGATGGCCACCTGTCTGTCTACCTACCTGCATGAACTCTGCCTGTGCACTCGGCCATGCTTATGCCCGGAGTCTTCCACAAGGCCAGGCAGACAGACCTATGGCTAATGCTAGCTCGCTAGTCATGTGTTTTGGAGGGGGTTTGGATTGGACGCCTGAACGAAGTGGTGGGTTTTTGATGCTTTCGATATCCAGCTTACTCCAGTTGGTCTCTCCACAGTGGCCTTCCCTACCTTTTGAGGAGCAGGCAGGGGTTGGACAGTGAATACGGACACAGATCATTGACATTAATACGTGGCCATTTTGGTATACCGTATGCAGTCTCTCGCACCACCGTCTCCACCGCTCTTAATTTTCATTTAATAACTCCTTTAATATCCTTCCCTCTCTTTCCATCTCCCTCTCCCCTCCTTTTCTTCTTTTCCGCCAAACCAACCCCTCTCTTTCTCTCAGTATGCCCTCCCTTTTCCCTCCCCACACCCCGGCTCCTATACCTTCAGTACAATCTGTTCCCTCTCTTCATCCTCTCTACACCTGTATGTATATATCTCTCTCTCTCTCTCTCTCTCTCTCTCTCTCTCTCTCTCTCTCTCTCTCTCTCTCTCTCTCTCTCTCTCTCCATCTAACAGTCTCTTTTGCTAAACATTCCCTACATATTTCCCTCTCTCTCCACCTTCCCTCCCCCTGTGGGGTGTGTGAGGATGCTAGTGTTAGCTCATCTGCTAGCCTACAGATAGCCTCCACAGAGCTGTCTGTCACTTCCTGTCTCAAGTCCACGGTGGCCATTTTGGCTCCACTAATCAGGTCGGTCGGGAACCGGCTCCAAGTTGCTCAACTGGGGAACACACGGTGGAGCAAGGTGTGTGTGTGTGTGTGTGTGTGTGTGTGTGTGTGTGTGACTGCACGTGTGTGTGTGAACATGTGGGAGTTTTTTCGTGCATGTGCGACGGTGTCTCCAGGGAAACCGGTTTGTATCTGCTGCTCCCCCCCCCCCCCCCACCCCCACCCCCACCCCCACCCCACCGCTGCGCTCTCCTAATTGGCTAATTGTCTTTGTGTGTTTGTGCCTGGCGGCAGGTGGTTGCCTTAGCGATGGACGGGGAATCAGAACCCAGGCCTGGTGCGGGGGAGGGGGCGGGGCCTCCCTCTCCACAGCCGCAAGCCACGCCCCCCGAGGCCCCGGAGGAGGAGGAGGAGGAGGAGGAGGAGGTTCCCATGATAACAGAAGGGGAGGACGGCAACGAGGACGACGACGTGGTGCTGGTGGGGGAGGGGGCCACTCCCGCCAGCCAGCCCGCTGCAGTCTCCACGGCAACCGGCCCACCTGCCGACGCCTCCAGCTCCTCCGCCAAGGCGGCCACGGCCACCGCGGGGGCCACGGTTGCCACGGAGCCCATCGTCATCGACGACGAGGAGGACTATGAGCACAAGGAGGAGGGGTCCGGGGGCCCCACGGAGGAGGAGGAGGGGGAGGGGGAGGAGGAGGAGGAGGAGGAGGTGGAAGAGGTGGAAGAGGAGGAGGCGGCCCCTGGCTCACCCGCCGCCGCCGGGGCCCTTAGCAGCACAGAGCCCGACTCGCAAATCAGGATCGCCAGCGTCACCACGCTGGGAGATGACCCCGCCCCCCTCTCCTCCTCCTCCACCACGGCCGAGGCGCCGCCCCACAAGCTAATCACAGCGGAGCTCCCGGCGGACATGAACCTGCTGATCAGCGGGGTGACGTCGCTGCAGGCCGGGCCGCCGGCCGCCGCCGCGGTGAGGGACAGCCGGGGAGGGGAGGGGAGGGGAGGGGAGGGGATAGAGACCGGCAACATCCAGTCTACCGGGAAGATCTGGACCATTGACATCATTGGTCCGAATTTGGAGGAGGCAAATCCTGCTCAATGGTCAATGGTCCAGATATTACCCGATGTGTTTTCACTGCAGAGAAGGAGATTTGTTTTTACAATGAACAATTTTGTTTATCACAATTTATTTACCTGAGGCTTTAGTCCAAAGCGTGAAACCTGTACATCTTCTACCATTTGATGCTAACACTGGTCTGCGTCTATGTCTGCGTCTGCGTCTGTGTCTGTGCGCAGGTGCAGGAGACTCCGGCAGAGGAGAACGGTCTGCAGATTAGCAGCACGTTCAGCCTCAACACAGACTCCTCCTCCTCCACCTCCTCCACCTCCTCCAAGGCCAACTCCTCCTTCAACCCTGGGAGAGGAGCGGCCAACAGCAGCCAGCCTGTCTCCAACGGAGACACACACACACGCACAGGTAACACACACACACAGGTAATGTGCACACACGCACAGGTAACACGCACATGCACAGGTAACACACACACACACGTACAGGTAACGCACACGGTCACACACTGCTTACGCAACAATGTCTCACAGATATGTTGTCATTTATGTGTCAATCACGCAGGATTTATACGTTATGGCAAAATACATTATAATAAATATGTAATAAAGAGTTACTGTTACTGGCGTAACCTGGATTACAAACACTGGGCTTCGTTGCCACGGCAACAGAGGAGAGAAGAACCTAGAAGAGAAATGATGCCATCCATCTCCTTCCCCTACCTCTCTCCCCCTCTCTCCTCTACCGCTCTCCCTCCACTTGCCTCCCCCTCTCTCTCCCCCCCCCCCCCTTCCCCTCTACCCCTCTCGCTACCCCATTACCCCCTCTCTCTCCGCCCCTCTTCCTCTCTCTATCTCTGGCTCTCTTGCTACCTTCTTCCTCTCCACACACACACACACACACACACACACACACACACACACACACACACACACACACACACACACACACACACCTCCACCTGTCTCTCTCTCTCTCTCTCTCTCTCTCTCCAGACTCTTGGATTTCCCAGTCAGCATCGTTCCCTCGGAACCAGAAGCAAGGTGGGGTCGACTCCCCCTCACCGGCCCCCTCGCTCCCTAAACCTCAGGGCCAGTCTTCCTCGTCCTCCTCTTCCGCAGCCGCCCAGCCCCCGGCCCCGCCCAGGACCGTCAAGGTACCCCTCCTCCTTTGTGCGGGCCAATCACAGCTCTGCTCCGGCTGCTTCTAGAAAAGTGCTCCCAGCCTCGGCTGTCGGGGATCCCACTTGGGGTCGCCTGATGTGCATTGTAGGAATGCGGGGGGGGAGCTGCTTATAAGCTTAACGTTACAGACAAACAACAGCAAACTATTACTAGCTATTAGTAAAAAAATGTCGAAAAAAAGGTTGAAAACACACTGTTCTACACTGGCTTTCGGCCAATCACGAGAGCAGGAGAAATAGCATTGTCGGTTTGGCTTGTTTTGATAAGGACGGCATCCACTCCAGTCCGTTTAGAATCTGGATTCACTCCTGGTTGCAAGTGTGGTGACTGTGTGTCCTTGTGGACACTAACATTCTGGATTCCCCCAGACTTTAACCGAACGAGAAACACCCCGGTTTCCCACCACAGTAGGAAACTTTCCTTCTCAGAGGCTCTAATTGGTCGAATCTATCCCAGTCCTTCTGGAATAAGGCTGTGGGTCCAGCACCACCCTCTTTCCCAGTAGGAAACACCAGTAGAACCAACTCTGGTGCTAAGTTAAGTTCAGTTATCCTTTATTGTCCCTTTTTTGGGGGGAAATTCTTCCTCTGTTTTTGACCCTGATCTGGGAGCCGGTGAACGCAGGGGGCTCACCTGCCCACCCGGAGCAGTGGGCAGCTGCAACGCAGCGCCCGGGGGGAGCAGGTGGGGGTTTCAGGTGCCTTGCCCAAGGGCACCTCGTCCGTGGATGAGGACGTAGGAGAGTGCTGCGCAACTACCCTCCGGTTACCAGTCCAACTCCTTAACCAGTAGGCCACGGATGCCCCTGACATAAAGGCAGTGATTGGATGATGGCTACAGGGAGATGGCATCATCTCAGGGTGAGATGGTGAGGTCATGCAGTGAAACAGTCGGTCCACGAGAGGCTATTAGTTACTTGGGTGGTATTAGTTATTCTTGTTTTGCAGCTGTAGCTAGCTGGTCCGGTTGTCAGTGGAGCGTCTCTGGCGTTGCCATGACAACAATGGCAGCACGGTTTCATGGTAACCAGAGAGACAAGAGAGCTCTTGGAGGATTCAGTCTGGTCATGTTCAGGGCCAGGGGGCCTCTATATCACCCAACCCCTTAACCTATATGACTCAATCTAGGGAATATGCCTATATGACAATGACTATCGCATTAACACATCCAGTTTCTATTTTGGTTTTGAATGACAGTTGCCCTCTTGGCTCCTCGCTTATTTTACCAAAGCTTACCTGGTTTGGTACCAGCGATGACCACTCAGGATACGTATGCATTTGTGAGTTAGTTAGTTAGTTGGTTAATTAATAAATAGTTCATTATTTAGTTAGCATGGAAGTCCACTAGGGGGCAGCTTTTTACATTCTGTCGAAGTAAAAAGCATTGGTGCAGGTTTTATATTATCTTTAAATTTGCCACAAAAGGAAAAATGTGCTCTTACGTCCACATTGGGTGACCTATAGTTGAACCAAGATAAAGACCAAGAATACAATCATATGTATGTATGAGTGCTTGCTTCTGGTGTATGGCAGTGTTATGTAATTATGAAATATGACACTGTGCACTGGCATTAAACTAAAAGTGAGTTTATTTGTCTGTGTGAAATTTTGCAAATATTGCTCTTCAATAATACGGTGATTCATGCCATTAATTAGCTATGCACGTAATAATTCACATTCCCTTCGAATGTAAGCTGGTGTGCCTTGGTGAACTCTCTTGGTGACATTTGACCCCTTCCCTCCCAGGTGACCTGTGCCAACTGTAAGAAGCCCCTGAAGAAGGGCCAGACAGCTTACCAGCGCAAGGGCTCCACCCACCTGTTCTGCTCCACCACCTGCCTCTCCGCCTTCTCCCACAAGCCCGCCCCCAAGAAGACCTGCACCATGTGTAAAAAGTAAAGAGAGAGAGAGAGAGAGACGCACGCACACACGCACGCACACACACACACACAGGCGCACACACACGCACACGCACGCACACAGTAGTGTTCACCGTGTCTTAGTGTTTGTATTGTTCCATCCAGAGTTGTCAGGTGTCAGACCTGTTCCCATCCACACCATATGGCGGGGCGGAGGGGCACAGCCTCCTCAGGTGCAGACTGGTCCCTGCTGTGGGGCCCATGGGGACCAGGCTGGCAGGCTCCCAACCTGCCGGGGGCCCTGGGGAGGAGGCGTGGCAAAATGTGTGATTGTGGGTGTGGCTTTGTGATGCTCTGATTGTTGAGGGGACCATCATGTATACACCGATTATATGTGTGTTTGTGTGTTTTTAAAGGGACGTCAGCACTATGAAGGGGACCGTAATGTTATATATATTATTGACGTGTGTTTGTGTGTTTTATAGGGACATCAGCACTATGAAGGGGACCATAATGTTATATATATTATTGACGTGTGGTTGTGTGTTTTAAAGGGACATCAGCACTATGAAGGGGACCATAATGTTATATATATTATTGACGTGTGTTTGTGTGTTTTATAGGGACATCAGCACTATGAAGGGGACCATAATGTTATATATATTATTGACGTGTGGTTGTGTGTTTTATAGGGACATCAGCACTATGAAGGGGACCATAATGTTATATATATTATTGACGTGTGTTCGTGTGTTTTATAGGGACATCAGCACTATGTAGGGGACCATAATGTTATATATATTATTGACGTGTGGTTGTGTGTTTTATAGGGACATCACCACTATGAAGGGGACCGTAATGTTATATATATTATTGACGTGTGTTTGTGTGTTTTATAGGGACATCACCACTATGAAGGGGACCATAATGTTATATATATTATTGACGTGTGTTTGTGTGTTTTATAGGGACATCAGCACTATGAAGGGGACCGTAATGTTATATATATTATTGACGTGTGTTTGTGTGTTTTATAGGGACATCACCACTATGAAGGGGACCGTAATGTTATATATATTATTGACGTGTGTTTGTGTGTTTTATAGGGACATCACCACTATGAAGGGGACCGTAATGTTATATATATTATTGACGTGTGTTTGTGTGTTTTATAGGGACATCACCACTATGAAGGGGACCATAATGTTATATATATTATTGACGTGTGGTTGTGTGTTTTAAAGGGACATCAGCACTATGAAGGGGACCCTAATGTTATATATATTATTGACGTGTGTTTGTGTGTTTTATAGGGACATCAGCACTATGAAGGGGACCGTAATGTTATATATATTATTGACGTGTGTTTGTGTGTTTTATAGGGACATCACCACTATGAAGGGGACCGTAATGTTATATATATTATTGACGTGTGGTTGTGTGTTTTAAAGGGACATCAGCACTATGAAGGGGACCATAATGTTATATATATTATTGACGTGTGTTTGTGTGTTTTATAGGGACATCACCACTATGAAGGGGACCATAATGTTATATATATTATTGACGTGTGTTTGTGTGTTTTATAGGGACATCAGCACTATGAAGGGGACCGTAATGTTATATATATTATTGACTTGTGTTTGTGTGTTTTATAGGGACATCACCACTATGAAGGGGACCATAATGTTATATATATTATTGACGTGTGTTTGTGTGTTTTATAGGGACGTCAGCACTATGAAGGGGACCGTAATGTTATATATATTATTGACGTGTGTTTGTGTGTTTTATAGGGACATCAGCACTATGAAGGGGACCGTAATGTTATATATATTATTGACGTGTGTTTGTGTGTTTTATAGGGACATCACCACTATGAAGGGGACCATAATGTTATATATATTATTGACGTGTGTTTGTATGTTTTATAGGGACATCAGCACTATGAAGGGGACCGTAATGTTATATATATTATTGACGTGTGTTTGTGTGTTTTATAGGGACATCAGCACTATGAAGGGGACCGTAATGTTATATATATTATTGACGTGTGTTTGTGTGTTTTATAGGGACATCACCACTATGAAGGGGACCGTAATGTTATATATATTATTGACGTGTGTTTTATAGGGACATCACCACTATGAAGGGGACCATAATGTTATATATATTATTGACGTGTGTTTGTGTGTTTTATAGGGACATCACCACTATGAAGGGGACCATAATGTTATATATATTATTGACGTGTGGTTGTGTGTTTTAAAGGGACATCAGCACTATGAAGGGGACCCTAATGTTATATATATTATTGACGTGTGTTTGTGTGTTTTATAGGGACATCAGCACTATGAAGGGGACCGTAATGTTATATATATTATTGACGTGTGTTTGTGTGTTTTATAGGGACATCACCACTATGAAGGGGACCGTAATGTTATATATATTATTGACGTGTGGTTGTGTGTTTTAAAGGGACATCAGCACTATGAAGGGGACCCTAATGTTATATATATTATTGACGTGTGTTTGTGTGTTTTATAGGGACATCAGCACTATGAAGGGGACCGTAATGTTATATATATTATTGACGTGTGTTTGTGTGTTTTATAGGGACATCACCACTATGAAGGGGACCATAATGTTATATATATTATTGACGTGTGTTTGTATGTTTTATAGGGACATCAGCACTATGAAGGGGACCGTAATGTTATATATATTATTGACGTGTGTTTGTGTGTTTTATAGGGACATCAGCACTATGAAGGGGACCGTAATGTTATATATATTATTGACGTGTGTTTGTGTGTTTTATAGGGACATCACCACTATGAAGGGGACCGTAATGTTATATATATTATTGACGTGTGTTTTATAGGGACATCACCACTATGAAGGGGACCATAATGTTATATATATTATTGACGTGTGTTTGTGTGTTTTATAGGGACATCACCACTATGAAGGGGACCATAATGTTATATATATTATTGACGTGTGGTTGTGTGTTTTAAAGGGACATCAGCACTATGAAGGGGACCCTAATGTTATATATATTATTGACGTGTGTTTGTGTGTTTTATAGGGACATCAGCACTATGAAGGGGACCGTAATGTTATATATATTATTGACGTGTGTTTGTGTGTTTTATAGGGACATCACCACTATGAAGGGGACCGTAATGTTATATATATTATTGACGTGTGGTTGTGTGTTTTAAAGGGACATCAGCACTATGAAGGGGACCATAATGTTATATATATTATTGACGTGTGTTTGTGTGTTTTATAGGGACATCACCACTATGAAGGGGACCATAATGTTATATATATTATTGACGTGTGTTTGTGTGTTTTATAGGGACATCAGCACTATGAAGGGGACCGTAATGTTATATATATTATTGACTTGTGTTTGTGTGTTTTATAGGGACATCACCACTATGAAGGGGACCATAATGTTATATATATTATTGACGTGTGTTTGTGTGTTTTATAGGGACGTCAGCACTATGAAGGGGACCGTAATGTTATATATATTATTGACGTGTGTTTGTGTGTTTTATAGGGACATCAGCACTATGAAGGGGACCGTAATGTTATATATATTATTGACGTGTGTTTGTGTGTTTTATAGGGACATCACCACTATGAAGGGGACCATAATGTTATATATATTATTGACGTGTGTTTGTATGTTTTATAGGGACATCAGCACTATGAAGGGGACCGTAATGTTATATATATTATTGACGTGTGTTTGTGTGTTTTATAGGGACATCAGCACTATGAAGGGGACCGTAATGTTATATATATTATTGACGTGTGTTTGTGTGTTTTATAGGGACATCACCACTATGAAGGGGACCGTAATGTTATATATATTATTGACGTGTGTTTTATAGGGACATCACCACTATGAAGGGGACCATAATGTTATATATATTATTGACGTGTGTTTGTGTGTTTTATAGGGACATCACCACTATGAAGGGGACCATCGTGGCCCAGGTGGACTCCAGCGAGTCCTTCCAGGAGTTCTGCAGCACGGGCTGCCTGGGGGCCTACGAGAACAAGCAGAACCCCCCCAAGACCGCCCTCAAGACCAAGTGCACCGTCTGCGGCAAGCTCACAGAGGTACACGCACGCACGCACGCACGCACACAGACAGACAGATGCAAACACAAACAGACACACACACAGACACGCACAGATGCACAAATGCACACAAAACCATGAATCAAAATATACATAGTAGATCAGCCCCTCACACACACATCGGGTGGTGTAAGGCCTCCGCCACCTTGCCTGAGGCGGCGTTGCCATGGATACCGTGTGAAAAAAAAATCTTGTTTTATCCAAAATGGTGGACACTTCCCCTCGACTCACAAAGGAGCGTTTATGAGTCGTCCCTCGCAGCGGCCGTTGCCATGCAAAGGTTACCTAAATGTTTTCTTAACATTTTTTTTCCAGCAGCATGCTTGCGTTATACTATGAAAAATATAATTTCTTTGCTTTTTTAAATTATGTGGTGTTGTTTTTTTTGAGAATCCTCTCTTATCGTGGGCCGCATTGATTAGGTTATAGGTTATATTCAGTTGAGTAGTCGCAAAACGTTTCTGTCTGGGTCCACTGTTGGGGGACTATTTGATATAAACTAGTACAGGCTTTTCAGCAGCAACCGTTTGGATCATGGGGTGGTACCCAGTCTGGCGTTGTGCCGTTGAGCAAAATAAGAAAAACCCTGTCAGATCCAGGGGAACTCAACGTGGATATGGATTAAGAGAGGAACAGTCAGAAGGGATTCACCCCAGAAGTCCATTTTCAGGTTCACCCAGTCTTAAAATCCGTCCCAGTATTTAGTTCCAACCACCTTACGCTCCACCCCAGTGGTCTGACTCAGTCGAAGAGCGCACTCACACTAGGCCATCTGTACCGCGCCCGAGTACATTTGCCCGCTAAAGTCTAGACCGTTTGGCTAGTGTGAGCACGCCGTCCGTACTCAGGTACAGGTAAATTCCGTGGCCTCAGTGGCCGTGGCCTCAGTACCCTTCGGAGAGGTGTGCTCAGCTCCACGGTACAGATGCTAATGAGCCGACATGCGCACACACACGGATACGCAACCTATATGTACAAGAGGCAACCGTACTCAGGCCCAGTTGAGATTGCCCTAGTGTGAGCACAGGCCAGCGGCACAGTGGGGGGGGGGGGGTACTTGAGCACGGTACAGGGCAACTTTGCCTAGTGTGAGTGCGCCCTAACTCATTAACTCCCTGCCTGGATCCCTCCGCCCGACCAAGGCGGTGACGTTAACACGAGGGGCCTTTGGTGTCCCCAGATCCGGCACGAGGTGAGCTTCAAGACGGTGACCCACAAGATCTGCAGCGACGCCTGCTTCAACGTGTACCGCATGGCCAACGGCCTCATCATGAACTGCTGCGAGCAGTGCGGCGACTACCTGCCCAGCCGCGCCACCGCCAACCACGCAGTGCTGGTCGACGGCCAGCAGAAACGCTTCTGCTGCCTCAACTGCATCAAGGAGTTCAAACAGGTACGCTTGCGCTTTGGCCGTACTGTACTGTACGTCATTAGAAGAGAAGGGAAACTGGACCGATGTAAGCTGATTGAATTGGATGAAGGTTACACATAGGTACCAGCGATGTTGTGAATTCCAGGTGGCGGATTGAAAGGGAACTCTCACAGTCGCTATATATGTAAAAAAAAATATTGTGTTCACGTCCCCAAGTAAGATACTGAAATTAAGTGTTGATTTGGTACCGGAAGCAAAACCCATGTAATGGTTTATAATAATACCTGGCCCTCGTGCATACCCATGAAAACACCGCGGTTACCCTCGGAGAACGCCGGATACCAGCGTAGCAGAAGCTATGCTGTAGCTAGGCTGTCGTTAGGCTTGAGCTTGTCTGTTGCTGGGCTGGAGCTAGGCTGTTGCTAGGCGATGGGCACCCAGGGCCCGATGCCTGGAATTGTACTTGTTGCTCAGCAACTTCAGAATTCTCAACAGTCCTGGAGATGCTGTAAAAACGGCCCTTGCCTCTTGAATGCTGTTGGCAAGAGCATGGTGTAACACACACACACACACACACACACACCAATATGAAGGGGACCCTAAGGATATATACGCACAAACACACACACAGGGACAACACCAATATGAAGGGGACTATAACACACACACACACACACACACACACACACACACACACACACACCACCAATATGAAGGGGACCATAATGATATACACACGCACGCACATACACGGACACAGGGCGGGCACACATACATGGGGCCACACATACATGGGGTATGACAAGGTCAAGGTGGCCTACCTCACTGTTTTATGGCAGGTCATTGTTTATAGCTTTATGGTGAACCCTATCAAACCCTCACCATATGTCTTCCAGTTGCTTATATTTACTTCCAGGTGAAGTGCATGATAGTTTATACGTGGTGTCAATTTCTGGTTTTGGCTTGAGATAACATTTTGTGCTTTTGGTTTGTGAGTGTGTCTTTTTTTTTTTCCTGCCTTGTTCACTGAGTAGCCTTGTTGTTTTCTGACGGTCACCACACTAATGACCAATATGTTCCCATGGCAACGCGTTAACCTTGCCCACTGGCGTCACCCCTACCCTCTCGTTAGAATGGTGCATAATGAAATACTGCGTTCACTGCTGCCCTTTTAGGGTCCTTCCCTGGCCGGAAGGGCCGATGTCCTTCGTACACTTCCAACAAAACCTCTCACTGTTGACACAAACAGTGTTAATGTCCCTGCAGACTCTGAAAAGGCTCCGATGTACCTTAGAATGAAATAGAAAGGGGCATGTTTGCGTAGGCTGCAGAACTGATCCAGTGAGAGAAGACGCACAATTGTAGTCCTGTTGCAGGAGGTGGTTTGTTGTAGTGCATGAGCACCTTGCTAAGTTAGTGGGGATGGGGGGGGGGGGGTAGGGGAAACCAAATTGGGGGAGCTCCAATGAAAAGCAAGTTTCCAATGTCTAAAGCGTACTCTACTCTAGTTTCTCACATTTATACATTTAAAATGTCATTAACTTAATATTGAAGATAGGTAGGAGATCAAAGAAATAAATAAAAGAAAAATCCCCCCCTTAAGGAGGTTTAACATTATGCTTTCTCACAAGCTGCCCACCCTATGTTTCTGTACAGTGTTGTATTCATAAACTTTTCATTGACAGGAGATATATTCAATCCCCTCATGGGTCAGAAATTAGCTGGTGTAAAATCTAAATTGTCTTGCAAAGAGGCATGCAAAACAGATAAGAGTTTTCACTCACTAATAGCTGACCGATAGCTTTTCATTTCGAAAACACAACATTGAAATGACAGCTCTTTACTCTCACCTACAGCCGATTGAATGAACCATTTGTCTTCTTCTTCTTCGGTGGTGTTTCCCAGCTGAACAGTAAGCTGTCCAGCTGCTCCAGCTGCAAGACTCTGATCAAGACGGGGGAGGTCCTGCATGGTGTGGGTTCCTCGGGGGTCCTGGGGTCATTCTGTTCTGCTTCCTGTATGAACAAACCCAAGGTCACCACGCCCCTGGTCCTCAGTGAGTAGCCCCCACGGTGTCTGTCTCTCCGTCTGGCATCTCTGCCTGTCGATCTGCTTGTCTGTCTGTCTGTCTGTCCATCTGCCCCATCTGTCTGTCTATTTGCCTTATTTTGTCTGTCTGCATTTCTGTGTGCCCAGCCATCTGTCTTTCTCCCTGTCACTCACTGTCTCACTGTTAATGATTTACCTGTGTGTGTGTGTGTGTGTGTGTGTGTGTGTGTGTGTGTGTGTGTGTGTGTGTGTGTGTGTGTGTGTGTGTGTGTGTGTGTGTGTGTGTGTGTGTCCGTCCCTCCCTGTGCAGACGCAGAGCCCACGTGTCACTTCTGCAAGAGGAGCTCCTTGCCGCAGTACCAGGCCATGCTGCCAGAGGGCGACGTGCTCAGCTTCTGCAGCTCCCAGTGTGTCACCAAGTTCCAGGTCAGCCCTGGGTTAGGGGAGAGGGTTAGGTTCTGGGTTAGGGGAGTAGGGTTTAGGCATTAGTACCATTTTGTTTAGTTGAGGTATTCGCTTAGAGATCTCATTGGGTCAACTCTCTCTGTCTTTTAGAACGCCGCTCTTGAGACGGTGACAAACGGGCAGCCGCCGGTCGGCACGGCGACCAACAGCATCCAGCTGAAGTGCAACTACTGTCGAGGAGCCTTCAGCCTGAAGCCGGAGGTCCTGGAGTGGGAGGTGAGTGATCTGCACGCGGACCGCGTGATCTGCACACCGTCTGTCCACATGACCGTCTTACGGTCTCATTACCAACTGTGGGACCGTCGCCCACTGTTGTGTGATCAAAGTACACGGAGAATAGGCAGCTCCTGACAGGAAGTGGTCTTTTGGTTGACAGGTCAGACGACCAATTACAGACCCGACGGTTTTGTGTCACACAATGCATTGAGAACGGTCCTCGGAAGAGAAAGAAACACGAAGCGGGATTTACAGACTGGGATTAACAACAAAATGGCTCAGCCGCTGACCACACCTCAAAATATCTAAATGTGTGTCTGTGTGTGTCCGTGTGTGTGTCTCTCAGGACAAAGTGTACCAGTTCTGCAGCCGGAGCTGCTGTGAGGACTACAAGAAGCTCCACTGCATCGTGACCTTCTGTGAGAACTGTCAGGAGGAGAAGACCCTCCACGACACCCTCAACATCTCCGGGGTCAAAAGACCCTTCTGCAGCGAAGGTGCCCGCCTGTCTGTCTGTCTGTCTGTCTGTCTGTCTGTCTGTCTGTCTGTCTGTCTGTCTGTCTGTCTGTCTGTCTGTCTGTGTCTGGGTTACCTAATAATAACCATGAGGACTCAATCTCCTCCTACTGTAAACTAATAATAACCATGAGGACTCAATCTCCTCCTACTGTAAACTAATAATAACAGTTCACAGTTTGAGCCATTACCCGGTGGCAGGCGTTGATGGGTGTCTGGTTCGGGCTGGTGACTGACTGGAGGTGTGCGGTCTGTCTGGTTCCGGCTGGTGACTGACTGGAGGTGTGCGGTCTGTCCCCGCAGGCTGCAAGCTGCTCTTCAAGCAGGACTTCATTCGACGGCTGGGGCTGAAGTGCGTCAGCTGCAACCACTGCAGCCAGCTGTGCAAGCGCAGCGTGACGCGGCAGCTGGGCGGCATGACGCGCGACTTCTGCAGCGACGCCTGCGCCAAGAAGTTCCACGACTGGTACCACAAGGTCTGCACCGCTTCTATACAAACACACGCACGCCGCTGTACCACTAATCTAATCTAAACTAATCTATTCGCCACGCTCAGGGTGGAGACGCTGACTCGTGTGCTGTTGGTTTTCTTTTTTTTTCAAAGATTTGTTTTTATTAACAGATGCTCAAATGACAGCACAATTGCAGTTCAAACAGTGTGTCAAGTTCCATTCATGCATTTGGAAGCATTTACAAAAGTAAAAGCACATAAATACTAATAATACTTAAATACAGGTTAATACTCAGCCAGATGAATATTTGGATGTACTAATATAAATGTATAAATTCACGAATGGATCAGAAATGATCGAAATTGAAAATAAAAAGAACAAAACAGGAATTTATAGAGAATGGAGCTGCTGTTGGTTTTCTTGATGGAAAATCAATACATTGGAGAGATGGTCTGATAGTTGCATAAAGGTGCTGTGTAAGAACAGACATGCCATGTGGTTTGGGAACTACTGCTGTTCACTTATGCCGCTTTTCCACCGCCAGTACCAACTCGACTCGACTCGACTCGCCTCGACTCAACTCGGTTTGGTTGCGTTTCCATCTAAAAAAGTACCTCTTCAATGTGGGCGGGTCGTAGAAAAGAACCTCTCCACCATGGGCGGGTCGTCATTAGGTTTTAATCACGGGAGACGCGATTCCCGGGAAATCTGAATCTGATCAAGACTATTTCCTGATTCCCGGGAAAGGTTATGATGGGAAATAAAATAAAAAGCGCAATGACTGCGCGTCTATTGTTGTCATACGGTAACGTTGATAGAGGCGAAACTCGAGCCCTAGGAAAGGAACGACACTGAAACGAAACAGCGAAACGCCGGTCCGTGGACCCCAGCCACGCCGGACACACACAACCACGCCCGACACACATAACGACGCGCAGCCTAACTCTAGCCCCGGGAAAGGAGCGACACACACGGCGAAACGCTGATCAGTGTCCCCCTCGGGAGCGGGTTCGTGGACTCCAACCACGCCGGACACAACTTAACTTGAGTGAATATTCCCATTTACAGCCGCTGGCCAATCAGTTACCAGCAGCCTGTTTACGTCACACAAAAGTACCTACTCCGCTGGCATGGAACCTCGACGGAGGTAGTACTAAAAAAAAGTACCCGGTACTAGGTACCAGGTACTTTTTTTGCCAATGGAAACGCAAATAAGGCGTGGCGAGTCGAGTCGAGTCGAGTCGAGTAGGTACTGGCGGTGGAAAAGCGGCATTAGCGTGGCCCAATGCACATGCGTCCCCAGTGGGATTCATATGGTGGTCGTAGTCATTGGTTACTACCTGGCCATTATTTTTATGCTAAGAGACACTTAATGATTTGTTTATGGTGGTGAGGTGTGTGCATGTTTTTCTTTTTGAAAGGATTTTATTTTTGTTTGAACCTTTTTATGTTTCTCTAAAACATAGAAATCAAATAAAAATACATAGTTCATATAAAAATGTCTGTATTTCTATGAATTAGTTTACACTGTTACTTTCGTGTTTGCACTGCTGAGGAACGCCTGGCCCTGAAGCCCTCCATTGTCACCAGTGGCCACTGCTCTGTATGTACTCTTATGTACTGCATGTACTGTATGTACCACAAACGTGACTGGTGTGTGGCTCTGCGGTTCCCGGTGTGCCCCCTAGGCGGCGCGGTGTGACTGCTGCCGGGTGCAGGGCAACCTCACGGAGTCGGTCCACTGGAGGTCTGAGATGAAGCACTTCTGTGACCAGAAGTGTCTCCTCCGCTTCTACCTGCAGCAGAACCAACCCGTCATGGTCACGCAGAAGGGACCCGAGAACATCAGCCTTGGTGCGTGTGCGTGTGTGTGCGTGGTTGTGTCGTGTGTTTGATTGTGTTTTCGTGTGTATCGGATGGTGTGTGTGTGTTTCTGTTTTATTAACCATGTGTTCTATTGCTACACAGGCGTGGAGGTGCAGGGGGCTAAACTTGGGGTATGTATAAACTAAGCTGCATGGTTGGAAATATAGCGTGAAGACTTGTTGATCTGACTACTGAATGACTGATGTGTAACTGATGAACTGGTTGTTGAATTGACGAGTAAAAGTTTTACTTTGACTAACAGTTGACTTTTGACTTACTGTTTAACCGTCTGTTCTGTTTCTAGTTGTTCACTAACTGTTGACTGTCGTGTTTCTAGCTGACTGTCTGACTTAAACTGTCTATTGTGTGTCTAGTTGTTGACTGTTTAACTGTTGTGTCTAGTTGTTGACTGTGCGTCTAGTTGTTGACTGCTGAACTCTGTTGTGTGTCTAGTTGTTGACGTATCGTGCGTCTAGTTGTTGACTGCTGAACTCTCTGTTGTGTGTGTAGTTGTCGACTGTTGACCTTGGCGTTGTGCGTCCAGTTGTTGACCTCTGTGTTGTGTGTGTAGATGCTGAGCCAGGGTTCCATGGTGTATCCGGGCCTGCTGCGTGACGTAAAGAACAAGGCCGTTCTGTGTAAACCTCTCACCCTGACCAAGGCCACCTACTGCAAACCCCACATGCAGAGTAAACCACTGCAGACAGGTAACCAGACGCCCTCACCTGCAGCGCTGGAACGGTCACATTCTGCCGTCGGTTTACGTGGTGACCTGATGATGTAGTGTATATTCGGCTGTGATGTTATGAGGATGTCATGTTTGTGTGATGTCATGTTTGTATTCTGCTGCGATTATTGTCATTTTCACACACAGCAGAATGTCATGTTTACACATTGACGGATGGACGGTCCGGCAGTATGTAACCGAACAGACCTACGGATGATGTCTTCTTCATGCAGTGATGTAACGACGATGTCATCTTCATGCAGTGATGTCATGACGATGTCATCTTCATGCAGTGATGTAATGATGTCGTGTGTGTGTGTGTCCAGATGCGGACGACGGCGTGAAGAGGGAGTTCATCCCGGTGCCCATCCCAATCCCCGTCTACATCCCGGTGCCCATGTGCATGTACGCCCAGCTGACGCCCATGCCCTTCTCCCTGCCCTTCCCCGTAAGACATTTAAAACCTGATCATAGATCATAGTGCAAGTTACCAACCACAGATTAGAGCCCAATATGAGAAATGGAAGATGGGTACTTCGGGAGGGTTTTCAGCTCTTTAGAAGCTCAAGAATGTTTTAATTTGGAGAGGCCGATGCTGTGGTTCTTCATTGCATCCTTCGGCCCCGCCCACAAAGCCTCTCTCACTACCTGGCTCTACCTCCATGCACACCGACCATTAGACGCAGCTGCCAGGATGGCTCACTATCAGGGGAACTGCTGAAAAACAACACACACACACACATTTGTATTGATTGTCATCGTCTTTACGGCATAATTGCCAAGACTGTTTAAGCTTTAATCGTATGCATAAGCTGTGATACTATATTAATTGAATGAGACTGTAAAAATGCAAAAAGAAACTCTTGACGATGGTGGTTTAGTAAGAAAGGCAAGAAAGAATTAATCTCTGTAGGGTTTTCTCCTCTGGTCGTTAGCCCTGATCCTCGTCTCCTCGTTCCACAGGTCCCAGTGCCGGTGTTCCTACCCAGCTCCCAGCAGGGGGTGGACCAGCTGGTTCAGAACATCACCGACCTGAAGACCAAAGTCCTCCTGGACCCTCTGGAGACCCTCAGACCAGAGCCCTCCCACGACAACCACAAACCAGGTACCAGAGGTACCCCTCCTGTTAGTTAAATACTAACCTTGAATTCCTGATTGCTCTGCGCTCTGTCCAGGTACTTTCTTTAAACGTGCTATTTATTTTTCCACCCCAATTGTGATTTTTAGGCTTTGGTTGCTCTCAGTCTCTCTGTTCCAAGTCGTCCGCTAAAGTACTAAATATACTGGGACTGCAATCACATATGCAGATACCAATACAGATGACTTTATTGATCCTGGAGGAAATGATTTGTTACAGTAGCTCTGCTAAAACCAGCAACATCAAGGTGAATAGAAAAGAATAGAGTATGCATGACACAAAATACAGCATTATTAGAAATGTTAATTATAGATCAAATGTCCCTCTAACCAACAACAGAATGTAATAAAATATTATGTATGTCAAATAAAAGTACATATGTCACTAAAGAGAAGTAAAGTAAGGGACT